>NC_134854.1:109267723-109572723 GCF_049852395.1 Peromyscus maniculatus bairdii
CAGTTTCCTGGCACCTCCTCGTGTAGTCAAGTTCTGGTGTCTCTTCGTGGTCCTGTCACTGGGTAACGGGAAAAAGACCTCAGCAGAGCTCAGTTCAGATAGGAAGCATTCCTTTGGGGACTGTGCCAGTGATAAGCCCTGTGCTGGCACTAGCCCTTAGCAGCCCCTGTGGCAGGCGCTTCAGCGATGGACGCCTTACCTCACTTAAAGACTGGAAGATGGGATGGGGTAGAAGGCAGATACACTGTGATGACTTGCAGCATCTGTTGCTATGGGTGGTCTACAGTAGTCAGCCGGTCCAGATGCAGAAAAACTGATGCAATAAGATTTGCCACACCTGAGGCCATGCTCAACTGGGCATGGTTAGTTGGAAGGATTGAAATTCAATCACGAAGCCAGACAGGGTAACACAGGCCTGGAATCCCAGCATCCAAGAGCTCAAGGCCAGAATCAGAGTCTGGAACTCACCTGGCGTTTGCTGGGTCTTCACAGAGTTAGCCTGTGGTGACAGCATGGCTAAAGATCGGGTGTGAGAGAAGGAAATATCTACAGGGATAACAGAGGCTGCTTCCCAGACCAGGGAAGGGGACTGAAGATCCTAAGCAGGTCCCCAAAGCCATGTGCAATGATTTGAAGGAGAAAGGCTCTCAGCATGGTTGTGATGGCGCAGGTACGGGAGTGGCCAGAACATTCTGTCTCTCTAACCCTAGCAAACCCGTTTGCGGTCTTCTTCAAAGTAAGTTCATTCCCAGGGTAGGGAGCCTTCTCTGGGGACTCTAGACAGACGCAAGGACCATAATCATCTAATGAGCTCAACATTTCCCTCCCTGGGGACCTCTACTGTGGCACAGTAAGAGGCCTGGGATGTTTGAGATGTTTCAACAAGCCCTCCAAAGTCCTCCTTCCAAAAGGATCCGTTACATCCTGTTACATCTACCCGGCACCTAACGTTCCTCCCGATTAAAACACGCGCACCCCTTAACGTGCAGCGAGAAACAGGGAAGGACTGATACACTCACACAAGAGCAAACAGGGGTGGCCCTGGGACTCCTGTGTCAGGGGCTGTGGGATGGCAGTCCCAAGTGTAGGGGAGTGGAGAGAGGATGAGGGAGAACCAGGGCTGTCTGTCTTGAAGCTGCATTTTCATAGACAGCACCTTTTTTAAAATTACATCAAAGAGTTCTTTGGGATGGGGGGGGGTGGCTGAGACAGGACAGGCAGAGATTTGGAGTGCCAAAGACCCCATCAGCCAACTCTGGACAGACCAGCTGACTAAGGACAACGGAAATCCAACACAGAGACCGGGTGCTAACAGGAGGCCTTCCAACTCAAGACAGTCCGCTGGTCAGGGCTAAGGGAGACCCGCAAGGGACCGTGGGTCCTCAGAAGGAATTCTTGGCAGACGCTGAAGCAGGCAGAAAAGCCAAAATAGAGGCATAGCAATCCTGGCCTGTTAGTCAGTCACGTGACACAATCCACGGCCTCCTGTCACATGATCTTCTCCCCCCACAACCCCCTTCCCTCCCTTGGCTGTTATGATTTGGTGAAAATAGATGCAAACCTTGGTCTTTTCTATTTTTAACACCCAGCCATTACATAATCTACCCCATAACTGCTGACTAGAAACAACTGGCGGCAGCAGAGGTCCCTGGAGTTCTTGACAGGAAAGGGCTGTCCAGCACAAAAGCCGCTGGCAGCTCCCCTGACTGCCAATTGCCAGGGGAGTCACATGGGCCCTGGGAAATCCCCCCCCCCCGTGGGGGGGGGGCTTGCAGGGAGAGCGGGCTCTGGGGGAAGGGAATGGCATCCGGGCGGGGAGGAGGTGGCATTGTGAGGTGGGCTCAGACTCCAACCAAAGGTGCTGAAGGGGGCCCAGGTCACCAGGCACCTCTCACCGCTTGAGTTTCTTCAGAATGGAGTCTCCAGGGTCCTGGATCCTTTCCATCACCAATGCCTGGCCTCCCAACAGCCTCTGAAACATTCCTGCGAGAGCGGGGAGAATGGAGACAGAGCCAGGAAGCTGTGTCTGGGGCACAAAGAGCCCCTCTGCGAAGCTCTGCGGGCACTAGTCTGGAACACCATTCAGTTGGTCAAGCGCTTTTAGCCCACGAAAGAGGAAGCGCTCTGTGCTACAGGCAGGGCATGTTGGCAGTGTGGTACTGCAGGAGGTGCCGAGGGCACAGCCTCTCCCTGAATCTGCCCATCTGGCCCTAGTCCTGACCTCATGAATCAAGGCGGTCAGTCCAATCTGTAACAACTCATTCAATCAACATCTGTGGGGCACTGGAGTGGACAGAGTAAATCACTGCCCTGGAAGAATACCATCACCAACACCGGGAAGGGCGGGGGCAGGCAGGGCTGAGGGGTCAGAGGTCACTCTCAGGCATTCAGGATCCTCCTGCTTTGATTCCTGTACTTGATATTTACTGGGTTTTCACTGTGCAGATTGCTAGCTTCTTTAGATGTAGGGTCTCATTTGAGTCACTTTAAAGCAAAAGGGTCTGCTGAGCAGGCTGCATCATGCTCCAGCCAGGACGCTCCACAACTTATACACTAACATTTCTGGCTGATGAAAATCCAAATCAAACTTTCATAAGAAAAAAAAAAAAAGGCCACAGTGGTGGCACACACCTTTCATCCCAGCACTCAGGAGGCAGAGGCACGCGATTCTTGTGAGGCCAGCCTGGTCTACAGAGTGAGTTCCGGGACAGCCAGGGCTACACAGAGAAATCCTGTCTTGAAAAACAAAGTTTAGTTACCCGAGTCTCTTTAATAAAAAAGGCTTTAAAACTGAAACTCAGTTACCTGCCAGCCTGAACTCATTTCACAGGTAAAACTCAGGCTTTGTTTTTCTGAAGAAACAGGCCTCCTCTGAAAAAGAAACTCACAGAACAGGCTTAATGTAAAAAACGAACTCAAGCTACCATGCTGTTGTCACTGACTCAAGATTTACTTTTTTCTGTTCCTTTATTTAAAAGAACTTGCTTTTCAATGATTGCCCTCAGGAACCATGCACCTGCGTCTCATGGAAAATGACTGGATATTTCCAGATGAAAAAAAAGTTCAAAATATATGCAAGTTGTAAAGGCCTAAAGAAATGATTTAAGGCATGTGAAAAATGAGATTTCAAGATGATGCATGATGTTAAGACTTGGCCAGGTGGTGGTGGTGGTACACACCTTTAAACCCAAGCAGAGGTAGACAGATCTCTGTGAGTTCGGGGCCAGCCTGGTCTACAAAGGGAGTTCCAGGACAGCCAGGGCTACACAAAGAAACACTGTCTCAAAACAAACAAACAGACAAAAAAGAATTCAAAGCTCTCAGTTGAACATATAATGGAGTTCTGATAAGTTATTAGTCTAGCCTTGGTAACAATTATAATTATCACTGGCTACTAAACCTTTTTTTAAAAATTATCATAGTCAAGTCTCAAAATTCTAGTCATAGGCTCATTTTTTAAATTTCCTTTGGTTGTTTTCTAAACCTAGACTTAAAAGTGTTTCTCACTGTGTTGAAAACATCTCCATTCAGTCTCCATCTTTCCAGCCTGGACAGAGGAAACTGTTCACGCTGCCACCCCAGACCATCTTTTGGGTCCTCAAACTCCTCTCTCGATCTCTTCCCCGCCAGGGCATTTCTGTCTCACCACAGATGAACGCTCACACCTCCTCAGGCTGAGGACTTCTCAGAGGCCTCAGTCTACTCCGGCTGTCCCAAACACTTGTTAACTGCTCTCTCTGCAAGGAGGATTTCAGTGCAATTACAGACAGTGGCCACGATAATACCTTCTGTCCCTCGCCTAACCCTGTCCCAGCAGATTTCCACTCAGCTGACAGACACCATGCAGGAATCAGCTGGGGCCATCTGCAACTGCTCCAAAACAGCCTCATCTCCCCAGCCTGGCTGGTCCTGCAGAACCAGCAAGGCCTGGCCTTTGCTAAGAGCTAATGTGAACCAGTCCAGCCAAATGAAAGAGAACTGACTTGCCAACTCCAGGATCCAGGGGCGGGCTCCAAGGCGATCCTTTGGTCTCCCTTGGCCCCCAGTTCTACCCCTTCTCAATCTACTGGTCTCCATCATTTCATAATAATAATGTGATTGCTCCCCGTCTCTTCAGGGTTCTTTCAGGTGAAATTACCTGATGGTTAATAAACCAGATGCTTCTGATGGAATTTCCACAAGTCTCCTGCCATTAACACGCACACGCACACACGCACACACACACACTATTCTCAATATTCTCTCTTGCTGATCTTACTTCTCTTGCAGATGTCCCTGGCCACATCCAGTCTGGTTCTTTTTCTCTCTGTCCTGGATATCTCTCTCTCTCTCTCTCTCTCTCTCTCTCTCTCTCTCTCTCTCTCTCTCTCTCTCCCTCCCTCTCCCCCCCCCCCCTTAACCCTACACTAAAACCTTCTGCCTAGTCATGGAGCAGCCGTTTTGTGATTTCTTTACTGTGCCCTCACCTAGAGCTGGCACTCCTCAAAAGATGACACACCTTTCATCCCAGCACTCAGGAACCATTGACAGGTGGATCTCTGTGAGTTCAAGGTAGCAGTTCCAGGCCAGCCAGGGCTACATATGGAGATCCTATCTAAAAAAAGAAGGAAAAAGCCGGGCGGTGGTGGCACACGCCTTTAATCCCAGAACTCGGGAGGCAGAGCCAGGCGGATCTCTGTGAGTTCGAGGCCAGCCTGGGCTACCAAGTGAGCTCCAGGAAAGGTGCCGCAAAGCTACACAGAGAAACCCTGTCTCGAAAAACCAAAAAAAAAAAAAGAAGAAGAAGGAAAAGGCCAGCTAGGAGGCCTCTCCAGAGGAGAGGGAGGAAGGCAGGGAGGGAGAAAGCTCCACCGCCTACCCCCGCCCCCACAGCAGCTCTGAACCTTGTTTTCCTGAGCAGTCAAGTTTCCCTTTTCTTTCTCCTTTTCTCTCCTTCCCTTCCCCTTTCCTTTCTCCCCACCCCTATCTCTCTCTCTCTCTCTCTCTCTCTCTCTCTCTCTCTCTCTCTCTCTCTCTCGTTTTTGAGGACAAAGTTTCTCTGTGTAGTTTTGACAACTTTCCTGGAACTCGCTCTGTAGCCTGGCCTGGCCTTGAACTCACAGAGATTCACCTGCCTCTGCCTCCAACGTGCTGGGATTAAAGGTGTGTGCCACCGCCGCCCTGCCTAAAATTGTATGAGTTTTTTTTGTTGTTGTTGTTTGTTTGTTTGCGTTTTTTGTTTGGTTTTGTTTTCTCTCTGTGTAGCTTTTGGAGCCTGTCCTGGAACTCACTTTGTAGACCAGGCTGGCCTTAAAATCACAGAGATTCACTTGCCTCTGCCTCCCGAGTGCTGGGATCAAAGGCGTGCGCCACCGCTGCCCGCCCCCCATCTCTTTTTAAATAAAAGGACAGTACCTCACAGGCCTCAAATGACTTCACAGTCGTGCCAAGGGCTTGGATTCCCCCAGTTCCCTTCCCTTTCAGACAGGCTCTAGACCACAGACTGTGAACACACCAGAAAGTGCAATGGTCAGCCTCGTGGCCAGGCAGCCTTCCTCGGCAATCCTTTCAGTTCTGAGAAGAAAGTGTTGGTGAGAGGTCCCTAAGTTCTTCTGAGGTGCTAAACTGTGTAATGCTCAATTAAACCAACAGAAGAAGGAGGAGAAGGAGGAGGAGGAGGAGGAAGAGGAGGAGGAGAAGGAGAGAAGAAGAGGAGGAGGAGGAGGAGGAGGAGAAGAAGAAGAAGGTGGTAGGAGGCTCAGAATGGAAGGGAATTTGAAGTTGCAAAAGAAGGAGGCAAACTCCAGCCTTAGAGATGTTATTTGGTTTGTTGGGTTTGAACCAGGTCTCACTGCGTAGCTCTAGCTGGGCTGGAACTCAGTAGGTTGACCAGGCTGGCCTCCAGTTCACAGTGGTAGCCAGGTAGGATGACACATGCCTGTAATCCCAGCTCTCAAGAGGCTGAGGCTGGAATATTATGTATTTTAGATCAGCCTAAGATATACAGCAAGCTCTAGGCCAGCCTGGGCCACACGGTGAACCCCTACCTCCTGAAGCAAAGGCGGTGTGCATCTCTTCCCATTGTGAACACACTCCATGTCCCACGCACCCCACGGGGCTGCAGAAGAGCCAGTCTCCCCCTGGTGAGATGGGGGTTACCACAGGCTATCTTCCACGGCGCGACGCTCCCGCCCCTGCAGTTCCTTGGAAGGAGCTATAATCTATAATCCTTACAGAGGCAATGTTACTGGCTTGGAAGTGTGCCAAGGGTAAAGGGTGGCCGGGAACACATGCCAGAAAAGGCAGGGTGGGGCTGGGTGACAGACAGGTCCCAGTCCCTCTGGAGCCGGAGCCAGCACCTCCCAAGTTTGCTTTACCCTGGTAGAGAGTGGCGTCATTTCCAGCCAACCTAAAAAATCCTCACTGGCACACATCCAGAAAACGGGGCCAGCCAGGGTCAGCACGAGCCGGGGACAAGGCAGAAGGCCTGGCTTAGCACCAAGCAGGCAGGAGGAGGAGAGGCAGAGCCTCCCGCACGGGCTGGGTAACAGCTACCCACCTTGTCTAAAGTCTAGGTTGCCGGGGGGGCTATCTGACTCCCTTGGGCCTCCTCATTTGCTCCAAAGACTCTCAGCACTAGATCTTCCAGCAGGACTGCTCGTCTGCTGAGGGACCAAGGGCACCAGTGAGCCAACTTGGAAAAGCCTGAGGAGTCACCGGCTCCCAGAACAGACACTTCCCCAGGGGTGCTGGGTTTTTTTTTTCCCCCCTCCACTGTAAAAGCTGAGAGAGACTTGTCCTAAAACAACCCTCCAGCTGCAGCACGAAGAAGCTCGGGAAGCCGTCCCCACCTTCACGTGCCTGGGGGAGGATGCAGCAGGTGCCCACTGCAGCTCACTCAGTCTTCATTTCTCACTGCCCCGCACTGGAGAGAATGGGCTGCAAGGTTGGTCTAACACAGCAGTGCCCACACCAGTGCAGCGCCGGGGAAAACCCGCTGAAAGCTGAGCCTGCGTGCTCCGAACCTGGCGAGGATGGAGGAGCCTCCTCCTCTCTCTGTCATGTGCAGGCGTGTGATTTAGAACCATAAAGACGGTCACCTGTTGGGAGAGCCGGGTGACTTGAGAGACCTGATCTACCCTTTAGAGGAGATTTATCTTGGCTCTGTACCAGCTTGAGAACAGACAAGTAGAGATGGTATGGGATGGAAGAAGTTAACACACCTCGCGACTTCCCAGATGTTTTCTTCCCTCTAACTCAGACTTTCTCCACTGGTCTGAGCCAATGCACTTTTACTGTATCATTCTCAAAGAACGGAGCCAGAATAAACGGAAACAAGCTACTCAGCTGCCCCTAACTGCTGCAGTCACGCGGGGCAGTCTCACTTCCCAACACCTCTATTTAAGGACAGGTGAGGCCTTTCCCCCAACTTGAATTCGATGGACCATCCAATAGTCTCGGGTTTCGGGAACGTCTGTCGGGCCAGCGATGAGCGCGCAGCCTCGTCCGGTTACCCTGGACCTCCCTTAGCTCCAGGGGCCACCTTTGCTTTACCCTCTCCCTCTCCTGGCAAAGTCAAAACCAACAAACAGGACAGAAAAATGGAAAATGGAAAGACTGTGTCTCAATTTCACTTTTGTCTGTTTTTTGTTTGTTTGCTTTGTTTTCTGAGACCAGGTCTCACTATGAGGCCTTGAACTCATGGCAACCCTCCTGCCTCGGCCTCCAGAGTGCTGGAATGGCATCCTGAGCCATACTCCTAGCTCCTCAGTTCTGTCCTGAGCTTCAGCTCATAGAAAAGGGAAAGAGACGCTGGGAAGCACACAGGTTTCTGTCCGTCCAGGCTGTGCACACAGTGGGGCTCTTCAGAGGTAGGGCAACTCAGCACGCGGGGGGGGGGGGGGGGGGGGGGGGCGGGGGGGGGGGCGGGGGCTGCACCTCTCCCCAGGCTCCCGCTCAAGGGTTCTGACTGAGGCACGGCTCCCTTCCTCCCCAACATCCCTTCCTCCCCAGCACCGCTCCCCACCAACAGCAGGAAAGCCCTGCCTGCCAACGCTGCCAGACTCCTAGGAGAGCTGCCTCTACTGTAGAGAAACTTCTCACCGTGGAAATCTCCAGCCACAGAACAGTCCACCTCCTCCGAGAAGATGGCTCACCTCTCTAGCTGTCGTGTGTGGTACTTGTATTTTATGGGGTGGCCCCACATCGGGTGATTTCTATCTTACCTTTTGTCCTTTCTCCTCCATGCAGGCCTTGGACAACCCTCAGTCATAATCCCACTGCCCGACCTAACTGATGTCTATCACTTCAGGCCTGGGCCTCTAATGGAGCTCAGTTTCCGCCTCATCCATCCACATGGCATGCCATGAAGACTTCCATGGTTCCTGCTCTTGTCTCTGCCATCTGCTCAAGGGTCTATGATGGCTCTTCATTACTTCACCCACTGAGTAAAATCATTTGGTCAGGCCACCCTCAAGTCAGAACCCTGTTTCTTGTTGGTTTGCTTTTTTGAGATGGGTCTCATATAGCCCAGGCTGGCCTTACCCTCCTGACCCTCTGGCCTCTATCTTCTAAGCACAGGGATTATGGGCATGCACCATCACACTCAGCTAGAATCCCACTTTTGAGTAGCATTTTTTTCCAAATCAGAACATTTATGTTATGCAATTTTTAAATTTTATTCTTTGTTTTGTTTTGGCTTGTTTTTGTTGTTTTTTGTTTGTTTGTTTGGTTTTTTTTTTTTTTTTGAGATAGGGTTTCTCTGTGTAACCCTGGCTGTCCTGGATCTCCCTCTGTAGACCAGGCTGGTTTCAAATTCACAGAGATCCACCTGCCTCTGCCTCCCAATGCTGGGACTAAAGGTGTGCACCAACACTGCCTGGCTAATTTTTATTTTTACTATTTGTGTGTGTGTGTGTGTGTGTGTGTGTGTGTGTGTGTGTGTGTGTGTGTGTGTGTAGGTGGTGCCAGCCACCAGGCACATGTGGAGTCAGAGAACACCCTTCAGAAGTCAAGAGCCAGTGCTCCCCTCCCTCCGCAGGTTCCAGAGACTGAACTTCAGTCAGGCTTGCACAGTGAGTTCTGTTACCCAGTGAGCTATGTTGCTGGTTCTGATTTTTAGAATGCATACCCAACTATGGCTATATTTACTTCAAGTAAGAGATTCCTATACTACATATTTTATGTATAATGTTGTACCGATACTTCCATGTAAACATGGCTCTTCTTCACTTATCAGTGCATGGACATACCATGATCTGGTCATTCATGGCCATTTTGGTTGCTTTCCAAACTCTATGTAACAAATATCCACATACACAAATAGACAAAGATCTGCAGATGTGCCCTTGGCAAAAGTTCCCACACATGGTCTAGCTGGTCTAAAGGCATTGCGCTTTAGACTTTGATAGGTATTGTCAAGCTGACCTTCAGAGAGACCGTGCTGATTCACATTCCCAGCCATGTGCACCCCAGGCCCCCCCAGCTACTCTCCCTGAGATGCATCCCAGAGCTGCTTGCACAGTAAGTGCTTTTACCCATTGAGTTATATTGCAGGCTATTCTGCAACCCCCTGCAGGTGCATCCTCTGAGCTGTACCCCCCAGCTTCACTCCCCCAAGCTGCACCCCAGTCCCTCTTCTTTAATGTTTATTGTTGGCCTACACTGAAATCCAACATTTCATTTTTGTTTATTTTCTAGACTGAGAGCAAACAGCCTTTTTCTTCATACTTCATTTGTATTTGTTCTGACTTCGGCATATCTTCTTCAGGGGTATTGTTTTTCCCCGTAAGAGCAGTGTTTGTGTTAGAGATATGGTCTTTAAAATCATCAAAATCATCAAAAATATGGTCTCTAATCATCACTGGGTGTGGTGGCACAGGTGGCAGACTCAGGCAGATCTCTGTGAGTTCAAGGCCAGGCTAGTCTACACATCAGGTTCCAGGCTAGCAAGAGATTCACAGTGAGCCCCCGTCAAAAACAAACAACCCCCCCCCCATTTTCTTCTACTATATTCATTACTTTGTTATTTTTGCTCTTGTTTTGAGACAAGGTCTCAAAACTGAATCCCAGGTTGTCCTGGAACTCATAGGTAGTCCAAGTAGGCCTTGAACTCATGCAATCCTCCTGCCTCAACCTCCTCAGTGCTGCTGGGATTACAAGTGTGACCTCCCACGCCCAGCTTTATAGTCTTGGTGTGAAAGTCTCTCAGTTATCTCACTCCTTTATACAGTAATCAGGTTTTTTTCAAAATAGAACCTCAATATGTGACCCAAGCTGGCCTTGTAACCACGATCCTCCTGCCCTAAACTCTCAGTGCTGAGATTTCGGGTGTGTGCCACTGTGCCCAGTTCAATGGTCTCTTTTTAACAGTTAGCCAGCTGCCAGTCCTGTTTCATGTATCCTGACACTGTGCTGGACTTTTTTCTGACCTGTTTCCCAACAAGACCCTACTGTCCAGTAGTCCTGGTTCACAGGTACACAAGCATTTTTCCTGATTTCTTTCTCTTTTTACTGTTAATTTTTCTATTGAATTCATCGACAGATTCCTTGCAGACCTCTAGATGGGGAAGAAGAAGAGGAAAAAACCAGGTCTTAAAGCTATTAAATTTGGGGGTGGGCTGGAGAGATGGCTCAGTAGGTAAAGGCACTTCTGAGTTCAATCCTTGGAACCCACGTGGTGGGAGGAGAGAAGCAACTCTAAACAGCTGTCCTCCGGCTGCCATAGCACACCAGGGTTTATGTGAACACACGCACACAAAGACACAAAGTCCTTTCTATTTCTGGAGGGAACAGTGGACAGTAGCAATGGAAACACAGTTCACAAAGGGCCCTGATGATGATATTCCTAAGTCAATGGAAAATGTGGAAGAGAAGGAAGTCTGGAGAAGGAAATGTGGACGGAACATGCTGAGCTTAAGATACCTGAGTGCCATCAAGGTTACCATGCCAACAGTGTGTAGCTATTGAGTGACAAACCCAGAAGAGAAATCCAGGCTGAAGACACAGATTCAAAAGCACTTGACAAGCCAGATGTGGTGGTGCACACCTGTTAATTCCAGCACTTGGTTGGGAGGCAGAAGCCAGGGACTACCACAACTTCGAGAGCAGCCTGGTCTACATAACGAATTCTAGACCAGCCAGAGACACAGAGCAAGGACACTGTCTCAGAAAAAAAAATATTAGTGTCAGCTGAAGACATAAGCAGGATGCATCACTAGAGACAGTCCAGAGAAGAAACAGGCTCTTCGGACATGGCCTCACTCAAAGGTTATGACTGGCTTCCTCTGAGTACCAGCTCACCTGTCTTTCAGATTTACATGGCCCTGCCCACAGGCCACTGCTTATCTCTAAGGGCTGAAGGGAAACTATAGAAGGAGGGAGATTTAATAGGGAAAGTGGGAATTTTATAATGTTATATATGCTCCATAAAAACGTGCTACCTGGCACTGACGGCCCTGTGCAGTTAAGTCCTGAGTTGATGTTGAGATAAACAGTCCCCAACAAGAAGGCAGGGCTGCTCAGAGTGTAGCCCATAAATCCTAAGAGGTCAGTGGGGAAAGGGTATAGGAGGAGCCCTGGTCCTTAGAGCAGGTGACATCTAGAGACAAGAAGGTAGAGTCCCATCTTCACTTTGTCTCAGATGGGGGGGAGGGGGCTGATTTCTGGAGCTCCACTCTAGCTGGGAGCTGCTACGTGCTCTCTCAGCAGGAAGTCAGGTCATAGTGATCAAATCCTGCCCATCACCTGTTTGGTTTTCTTACCTGAACTGGCATTACTGTTTCTTGATATGACTTCATCCACCTGTCCTTTTGTGATAAACCTTTCCAAAACTACATTCTATTAATACTGTGTCCTTGTAGATTTCATAACTATTCTGGGTCTAGCTTAGTGGTAAGAATACTTGCTGTTCTTACAGAGGACCAGGGTTTGGTACCCAGAACCCACATGGCAGTCCATAATCATCCATAACTCCAGTTCAGGGCATACAGCATTCATGGGCACCAGGCATTCATGTAGTGCACGTGTGTGTGTGTGTGTGTGTGTAAGCAACCACTCATACACAGAAAAATTAAATAATAAATATAAAAATAAAAACTTCCTTCAGAAAAACAAAGGGCTTATAAAATGCTTCTCTGCTTTCTTTTTGAAGATTTATGATGCTTCTTGACAACCTCTCCTGAAGCAAGGGCATGGACAGCATGAAATCCAAGACAAGAACCCAGTTAAGCCATAAACCTTCCTCCAAAAGAACAGACAGAACAACATGACATCCAGTGAGCCCCCAAAGCAACATGCTGTCCAAAGTGGCCAGCCGAGCAGGCAGGACTTTCTCCCCAGTGAGGTCTGGCCACAGCTCCTGATGAGGAGCTCACAACCGGGCTACTGGACAAGAGGAAGGAGTCTAAGAGGGAGGGTGGATGGTGGCCAGGGCCTGCCACTATAAAAGTACACTACAGGCAAGATGGAGGAAGACAGAGACAGGAGGAGGCACTGTCATTTCAGGCACAAAACACATGCCAGGGGTCCCCCCCCTCCTGGGGCTGCTAGCCCCCAATCTTCAATCAACAGCAGACACAGCTGACATTTGAGTCTGCATAGAAGACTGCAGATGTTGAAAGGATGGTATTCTAGAAACCTCCCGAGTCCCACTACAGTTAAAAGAGGTCCACATCTTGTGAAGTTGGAGGCAGCAAGAGAAGAAGTTAGAATGTTAGAACCTAGGAGGCCTGAGTGAAGTCAAAGTCTGGGTCCAAAGGACAATGCTGTAGACAGGGGGCCCAGACCTGAGCTGCCCCTGCCCAAGATTTCCTAGGAGAAGAAAACCGGGAGAATCCAAACCATCGAGGTAGTTTGAGCACCAGAAACTCTCTGGAGGAGGGCAGACTGAATGTGGGTCTGACTCTCAGGTTCTCCTAGAAGCTCAAGGCATGGACAACCGGGCTGTGTGTAGGTGCCTGAGCTGCTTCTCACAGGCGTGTTTGCCTCCTGCAAACCCCTCAGCACAGCTCACTGGGCAAGTCTGCGACAGCGCGGAGGAAGTGCCCTGCCCTTGCCGTCACTAGGGGCCTCCTTTACACCATCACTGTGCATCACTTCTGGGAAGCCGAGCCTCCCCTTCCTGAGATCTGTGACAGTCTGAGGACATCACAGACCCAAACCACAGACCCAACGGTTTCGCACTCCTGCGCGTAATCTGGACATCAGCCACTCCCCAGAGCCCTGCATCCCAGCACCCTGTGGAAACCTCCTGCCCAGCATTCATTCACTCTTGGGACCAGAACCTTCATCCTCGGCATCCTGAAGAACACAAAAATGTTCCTTCAGGGTCCAGCTTCTCTTTGTAGAGCCTTTACTTCAGACTCGCTAGTCTCGCTCCTCTCTACCACTAAGACACAGCATGCTGCTCCCCTCTCCATCACTTCCATAGTCTGTTCTAAAACCAATCTCATATGTTCATTCCCAAGTGCTCCCTCCCTCCCTCCCTCCTTCCCTCCCTCCCTCCCTCCCTCCCTCCCTCCTTCCAAACAGTGTTGGGCATTAAACTCAGGGCTTGGAGCGTGCTAAGCATTTGTTCAATCACTAAGCTACATCCTCAGCTTTCATTTTCAATTGAGTCCCAAAGATTTAAGTCAGGAGCCAGGCCTGAGGAAGGTGGGTCACAAGTTCAAGGCCAGCTGAGCAACTTTATGGAACTCTGTATCAAAACAAAAAGTAAAAAGAGGATTGAGCATGTAGCTTAGAAATGGAGTGCTTGACTAGCATGTGTGACCCTAGGTTTAATCTCTAATACTCCTACACACACACACACACACACACACACACACACACACACACACACACACACTCACTAAATCAAGAAAGCTTTCAGCTGTGGAATTCCAAGCACTAGCAAAAGGCCAGGGAGCCTTCAGAAACAGGACATTCTTGGGCCCTCTGAAGTCACACCAGCCCTCTTTTTATCCCATCACCTGGCACCCTCTAGCTGTCTCCTCTGCTGGCACAGGGCCAGGACCCCTTGGACCTGTGCCAGCACCCACAGCCATCTGGTCTTCCTCAGAAAGGCAAAAGAGCGCCAGCCTTGTTTACTCAGGGACAATTTACTGTAACAGTCACAGGACAGGTGTGGCTGGCTCCAGCCCAGACAGTGTGCCACACCACACCCTCGCTGCTGCATCATAGCTTACTCACTGGGACACAGCAGACTTCATGTGAGACGTAACAGGGCCATTAAGCCATAAGCCAGTCAGCCGTTGGATTTCAACACTTGTGGGCTATGCAGGGTGAAAGAAGACGCACTGGCTGAACAGGGTGCTACGGGCAAAACTGTGAGGTCAAGAAAGATGGCGTCTTCCCACGGCTCCCCAGCCTCCTTTCCTGAGTCTCCCAGAGTCAAAGCTCTGAGAAACAGCTTGGGCTTTGGAGCTGCCCAAACCAGAAGAAACCAGTCCTAGTTTAGCCTTTGCTAGCTGCATGACCCTGAGCAAGGCACACAGCTTTTTTGTTTCCAGCCCACTCAATACAGCACAACAGTCTAAGGCAGTGGTTCTCAACTTGTGGGTCTAGACCCCTCTGGGGGATCAAACGACCCTTTCACGGGGGTTGCCTAAGTCCATCAGAAAACACAGATACATTACAATTCATAATAGTAGAGAAGTTACAGTCAGGAAGTAGCAACAAAGTAATTTTATGGTTGGGGGTCAGCACAGCATGAGGAACTGTATTAAAGGGTGGCAGCATTAGAAAGGTTGAGAACTACTGTTCTATGGCTTGAATTACAACTTAATAGTATATGAAAGGCAATGTGGACACTCCTGGCCAACAGAGTGTGAGCTTGTTCTTCCCATCTGATCTTCCTTGTCCAGAGGGTCCTTGCCTTGGGATAGCGGAGGGGACAGCTTGCAGGTGTCAGGTGACAGGATACAAGAGGCCTTGGCACCCCAACCACTCTATTCTCTAAGCCAAGTTGTGTACCCTACAAACCTCCCTGTCCTTTTTGTAACCCCTACCAAAGTTTCTCCTATCCATTGCAGAGTTATCTAATCGCACTGTTCACACAAAAGCAAGTCTGAGGACCCAAGTTCAAGAACACGTGAACACCACTTCGGTTCCGATATTAACTCCGTGAAGAGGTTTCAGTATTTGACAAAGCCAGGAGCTCAGTTGGTAGGCACTTGTCTAACATCCACAAAGCCTTGAGTTCCATCCCCAACGCTGCGAAAACAAGGCATGGTGGCACATGGCTGTAACCCCACCATTTGGGAGGCAGAAGTAGAAGGATCAGAAATTCAAGGCCATCTTTATCTACATAGCAAGCTCAAGGCCAGGCTGGGCTATATAAGATCCTGTCTCAAAAACAGACAAGTAGAAACAGATCTAAAAAGAGTTTGAAATTTTGAACAAAAGAAAGGATGCGTACTGGTGAGGCTCTCCCAGAGGGTGAAGACATGAGTGTCACCTCCTTCCTGCAAGCCAGGTTTCCATGACTCTGAGCTGGAAAAGACTCAAAGTCACAGAACATCAGCTCAGACTGCTAGCTGTCACAACTCAGTCAACAACAGGTCCAGAGCAAACTCGGGAGGCTGTCCCTCCTGCTCTAGCCAGGAGTACTGCAGTGTGCTGTGGATATCGCTCTATATAAATAAAACACTGATGGCCAGTGACCAGACAGGAAGTATAGGCGGGACAAGGAGAGAGGAGAATTGGGGAAACAGGAAGAAGGAGGGAGAGACACTGCAGCCACCGCCAGGACAAGCAACATATAAAGACGCGGGTAAGCCACCAGCCACGTGGCAAGGTATAGATTTATAAAAATGGGTTAAGATAAAAGAACAGTTAGCAAGAAGCCTGCCATGGCCATACAGTTTATAAGTGATATAAGCGTCTGAGTGATTATTTTATACGTGGATTGTGGGACTGCGGGGATTGGTGGAACCTGGAGAGAAGCCCTCCAGCAACAGCAGTGCTGTTTCTGGTTTTCCAACCCAAAGCTCTAACAGGACCTGGCTATAGTCAAAGCCTTGCACAAGACCTTGGGAGGCTTGGGCCCCACTTTCAGTATAAACCTTTCTTCATAAAAATGATCTCAGTGAAGCCCAGTATACAAGAAGCAGAATGGTCCTCGATCTTGACCACTGAGTGATCAAGGAAGGGCCATCTAGGCTTTCCATTTACAGGATTGCAGAAGCAAATCCTATGGCCAAAATTTGGCCTGGACATAATCAACTGGACAATATTATACTGACTACGAACCACAACTCATGTGGGATGCAGCCAGAGTGTTTTGCAGCCATGCCCGTGTCCTGTACTTCCTTGCTGGAATGTCCCCAGAGAGCCAGGGCTATTGGCCCAGCCTGAAGTCTCAGGAGATGGATGCATCTTGGAGTAGAAAAGGCCAGCTAACAGTTGAGCAAGTGGTACGAAGAGGAACAAAAAAAGCCTAGGCAGCAGAGGGCCAGGGCCAGGGCCAGGTGGGGATACCTAGCATAAGGTGTTGTTTTTGTTTTTCTATTTTAAAATTTTAGGTGTATGGGTGTTTTGTCTGCAAGTATGTCTGTGCACCACGAAGAACCTGTGAGGGTCAGAAGAGGATGTCCATCTCCAGATGGTTGTGAGCTGCCATGTGGGCACTAGGAACCAAACCTGGGTCCTCGGGAAGAGCAGCCAATGCTCCTAACTGCTGAGCACTGCTCCAGCCCCTCAATAAACACTTGTAAAGGGTGGTGGTGAAGTGCCAGGCCTTTGCTTAGACCCAGGATAGGAGAAGAAACAAAACCAATGTAGCACTGCAAGAATCCCACTGTATGAAAGCAGGATCCAAAGCCAGCAGTCTAGACTGAAGACAGCCTCCATGTCACTGCCAGCCATAGGTTCCCAGAAGAGCCACTAGCAGGTGAGGAGCAGAGCAGGAGCTGGCTCCCTTCCTGTGCTCCCCCACTACTCCCCCACACACACACCCAGCGCTACCAGAAAGTAGTTCCTTCTCTGCTTTCAGCTGTGAGCTGCAGGCTACCCCCATCATCCTGAAAGCTCCAAAGAATGCATGGCATGTGCTGTCGGGACAGGATTCACAGCAGCCCAAAATGGGATTGCTTCCAGAAAAAGAAGGGCAGTGGATCACCTTGTCACCACATTTCTCCGATAGTGCATGGAAAGGAAACATTAAGGAGAGAGCTATGGGGGCTAGAGGGATGGTTCAGTGGTAAGAGTACTTACTGTTCCTGCAGAAGTACTCTGCAGTCTGGGCTCAGTTCCCAGCACCCTCACGGTAGCTCATAACCATCCTTAACTCCAGTTCCAGAGGATCCATTGCCATCTTCTGACCTCCACAGGAACTAGGGATGCACATGGTACACATTCACACAAGCAGGCAAAGCACTCATACATAAAAAAAAGGGGGGTTGTGAAGATACCTGGTGTTAACAAGAAGAGTGTCTACTTAACAGGGTAAAGTGGCCTGACATTAGAGTCTTGTCTTTTCTTTTTTTCTTTCTTTCTTTTTTTTTTTTTTTGTTTTTTGTTTTTTTGTTTTTGTTTTTCGAGACAGGGTTTCTCTGTGTAGCTTTGGAGCCTGTCCTGGATCTCACTCTGTAGCCCAGGCTGGCCTCGAACTCACAGAGATCCACCTGCCTCTGCCTCCCGAGTGCTGGGATTAAAGGCGTGGCCACCACTGCCCGGCTAGAGTCATTTCAATTGCTGGGTGTCCATGGTAAAGGTGCAGAGCCAGCTGAAGTGAGAGCAGGAGCCAGAGAGCAGGGCAGTGGCTGTGGAAGCTCTCCAATGTTTGCTGTCTTCGGGCCTCCATTTTCTAAGTGGTGGTGTGTGCATTAGTCTCTAGAGACATCTAACAGACTGTCAGGCTTCCAATAGCAGAAGCGCATCCCACAGCCTGGAGACCACAGACGACAATCAGGTATCAGCAAGGCCATACTCGAAAAGGCAGGGGAGGAATTTGTTCCTGGTGATAGATAGCTGGTTGTCCTGGAGTAGTGAATGAAAGCATGCAGAACCCCAACTCCTGCCTCCATCCCCATGGAGTCTTACAGAACACTGTCACTGGATCAGGATCTGCCATCGTATTCATCGGAACTTAGTTACATCTACAAAAACTGTGTTTCCCAGTTGGAGGGGGGCTCAGTGGTTAAGAGCATTTATTGCCCTTGCCAAGGACTAGAGTTCAATTTCCAGCCTACAACCACCTGTAACTCCAACTCCAGGGGATCCAACACTCTCTCTGGCCTCTGCTGGCACTACACTCATGTGAACATAACACACACACACACACACACACACACACACACACACACACACACACACACACACACACACGAAAATACATAATCTTAAAATAAGAAAAAAATCTTTAGAATCTACTACTTGCATTCACAGGCTCTGATCAACAGACATGAAGTCTGAGGGGTGCTATTCAACCCAGACAGAGCACTTCAAGGGGGGCTTAAAACATCTGCTGCTCGGGACCTCGCATACACACAATGTTTCACATGAAGGTGAACTTCTCTTCATTGTTTATGGCCAGCAGCAGCCGTACTGAGGTTACACAATTATACCTGGGTCTTTCTTCCATTTTAAGTCCAGGCAAGATACTTCCTGGAACTAGAATTGCAGGTGTTAAGGACAGAATTGGAGTCCAGTGGAGTTATTACCGTTCAATACCCCTTCACCAATATTCCACAGTATCCACAGGCTGGAGGAAGTATCTGCTATAGTCACCTGGCTGTTTCTGTGATGCTGGGATCAAGCCCAGGGTCTTGACATGCTAGACTATGTCCCAAGCCTGTCATTTGTTTATGAACAAAGCAAAATACTGTGTTCACTTGAGTGGGTGAGCCCTGTAAAGCAGTCCTTCATTGGGTCTGCATGGGGAGTTTACAGAGCCATGCAAAGGCTGCAGCCAAGGACAGTGTCCCCTCAACTCAGTCCACAACACAACTAATTACAAGTCAGCAACTACAACACTCGTGACCACTGTCAGACATTAACCCCACTCTCTGAAACAGATTTGTTTCCTATGAGGATGTACTGTTTAGAGAAGGGAGACATCTGCATATGCCTCTAACCCCAGTCCTGGACAGATGGAGGAAGGAATATAGAGTGTGGAGCAAGCCAGGGCTTCACAGGAAGGATCCTGCTTTTCTTCTCCTTCAGCGAAGGTTTAGACCCCTACCCACATGAAGGAAGTAGAAGGGAGAGCAATAACTCAGCAGGCAAAGGTGTCTGCCACCAAGTTTCATGACAACATGCTAGTGACACAAGTGAGTACAGGCTGAACACAACTACACACACACACACACACACACACACACACATTAAGTAAAAATAGAAACAATTGTTTTTAATATCTCTTTTATTTGTGTGTGTGTGTGTGTGTGTGTGTGTGTGTGTGTGTGTGTAAGTCACATGTGTGTGGGTGATTGAGGAAGCTAAGAAAAAGGAGTTGAATTCCTTGGAACCACTGGGTATGGATGCTGGGAACTGAATCCTGGTTCTCTGGAAGAGCAGCAAACACTCTTAACATTTCTCCAGCCCTTTAAAAAAAAAAAAGAAGAAGAAGAAGAAATTAAAAAAAAAATGGATCAAGACTCAAGACTTAACCACTCTCTACCTAACAATAAATTCTAGATGGAAAAGTTGTTGAAATTTAAAAATTCAAATTAATAAATTAAGTACACTCAAAATAACGAGAAGCCATTTTTTATAATTTCAAGATAGGAAAGTATACTTTTTTCTAAACACTGGTCTTGTAGCAGAAAAGACTATAAGGGAAAATATCTGAATGCCAAAAAATGTAAACTCTACAGGCAGAAGATAACCGCATAAGCAATACTGAAGGACAAATGCGGTCATTTATAGTTCAGGAGTGTTAATAAGCAAAACAATCAGAAGGCTGGTTTGGAGATGGCTCAGGATAGCATGCTTGCCCAGCATGCATATGTCAAGGTGATTAACCTTAAGCCAGAAATGGTGGGGCAGGCCTATAATCCTAGCACTTGTGAGATGGAGACAAAAGGATCAGTTCAAGGCAGCCTCAGCTACAGAGCTTTTAGTTTGAAACAAGCTCAGACAACATGAGACCCAGTTCAACCTTTTATAGTCAAAGGAGTGAAAACCAAACCCTGTCTCTAAGCACTGACCCGGTGCATGTGAAGCTCTGGTCGGTACCAGCACTACAAAAGCAAACCAGCCCTACTGAAGTGACTGTCTCAGTTCCTAGTCTAAGCATTTTCCTTGGCCCAACCTCCAAATAGGTGCCATTATTACCCTCCCTTACAAAGAACTGAGGGGCACAGGACTTACCCAAGGTCAAGCAGGCTAGCTCCACAGTCACAGACTGAAGCATGGCATTACCAGACTATGTCTCCCATCCATCAGCTGGAGAACACATGGAAACACATGTTGTTGTTGTTATGTGTATGGGGGGAGGATCTAGGAGTAGTTGGGGGAGGGGAAATCATGATCAAAATATATTGTATGAAATTTTTTTTAAGATTACTTTGATTTTATGTATACTGGTATCTCACTTGCATGTGTTTCTGTATGAGGATGTTGGATCCCTTGGAACTGGAGTTATACAGACAGTTGTAAGCTGTCATGTGAGTGCTGAGAATTGAACTCAGGTCCTCTGGAAGAGCAGCCAGTGCTCTTAACTACTGAGCCATCTCTCCAGCCTTGATTTTTTTTTTCAAGACAGGGTTTCTCTGTGTAGCCCTGGCTGTCCTCGAACTCAGAGATCCACCCTGCCTCTGCCTCCCAAGTGCTAGGTAGGATTAAAGGCTGAGCCACCATAGCCTGAGGGAAAAAATTCAATTAAAAAATTAAAATAGCTAGGTGATGGTGATGCACACCTTTAATCCCACCACTCAGGGGACAAACGCAGGCAGATTTCTGTGAGTTCTAGGACAGCCTGGTCTACTGAAGGAATTCCAGGACAGCCAGGACTACACAGAGAAACCCTATAGCATGAATCTTAAAAGTTCTTATTAATAAAATCAAATCCGGGGCCAGTTATTGGGGTGAAATGCTGGAAAATCAGAGAAACAGAACAAGCCACAGCTAACCTCACCTGGCCAACTTCTCAGCTGGTCTTGTCTCCTCAGACTGGAAGCTTCTGTGTCCTCATCGCAATGGTTCTCAGCTGAACTGTGCTGCTAGAAGCCTGAAAGCTTAACCAGCCAAATGCTTAACCAGGCCAAATGCTTCTAGTTTCTGGTCCTTACGCCTTATATACCTTTCTGCTTTCTACCACCACTCCCTGGGATTAAAGGCTTGCTTTCTGGAATTAAAGGCGTGATGAGTCACCATGCCTGTCTGTATCCTTGAACACAAGGATTTCTGCCTCTGGAATGCTAGGATTAAAGGCGTGTGCTACCACTGCCTATCCGTTATGTTTAATATTGTGGCTGCTCTGTCTCTGACCCCAGATAAGTTTATTAGCATGCATAATATTTGGGGGAATACAATACCACAAAACCCTGTCTTGAAAAACAAAAATAAATAAAATAAAATAAAGTCATCCAGATTGATGATATTTGCCTGTGAACCTAGCCATCATGTGGCCCAGGCAAGAATATCTCAAGTTTGAGGCCAGCCTGGGCTACACAGCAAGACCTGGTCTCAAGATAAGCAAAATCACAGAAAGGTCCATGCTCATAATCTACTAATAGCTGGGAGAGAGAAACAACCCATAGAAAAGCAGAAATATTAACAGAGGTCTAGGCAGAATGCCAAGCCAGTGGCCCTCCCACCCACTCCCTCCACCTCTTCTGTGTTCCAGAGGGGACTTACGGACAGTGAAGGCAAACCCTTCAAGTCATTTCACAGTCCCCATGCTCCTCCTCTTCCCAGAAACCAGGCTGCTGAAGGGTGAAATGGAGTCCGAGGAAGGTGAAGGCCACCGTCAAGCAATCTGGACAGGATGAGGAAGACAGGTCCCAGGAAGATCCCAAGGGTATGAAGCCAGGCCATTTAGCTCCTTATTCTTCCTCTTGAGCTCCATGCTTGCAGGAAGCAAGGACTGGCACGTCACACGGAAGAGGCCACGGGGGACCCGAGCTTCTCCCCAGCACACGGTGTCCAATCCTGTGGAGGTGAGTACAAGCGTGAGACCTAGCAGAACTGCTCCTATCTCCTCTCCTCCACACGAGCCAGGAGCTACTCTGGTCAAGTTAACTCCTGATCGGCCCTATACCTACTGCCTTACCACAGCTGCCCCAGACATGCAGGGCTTCCTCACCAGGGCCGTCCAGGAAGCAGCTTGGAGCCAAGTGTGGTGACTTACACCAGTAGCACTTGAGAGGCTGAGGCAAGAGGATTAACATAAATTTGAGGCTAGCTTAGGTGAGCTCCAGGGCAATCCAAGCTACAGAGAGAGACACCGTTGTAAAAAAAGAAAAAAAGAAAAAAAAAATTTAATGGGGGTCAGTAAGACATCATCAAGTCTGCCGACCTGAGTTCAATTTCAGAATTTTAGTCACTGGAACTCACATGATGAAAAGAGAGAACCTGCATAAACAAGTTGCCCTCTGACCTCCACATACAAACTGTAGTACACACACATGTGTGTATACACACACACAATAACAATAGTAATAATAATCAATAATAATAGTAATAATTTTTTAATAAAGAATGAGATTAAGGGTATAGCTCAGTTGGTAGAGTACTTGCCTAGCATACATGAAACCTTGAATTCAATCCCCAGTACCACTTAAAAGTGGGCATGGTAGTAGCCACTTGTTAATTCCAGCAGTTGAAAAATGGAGACAAGATCAGAAGTTCAGAGTCATCCTCAGTTACATAAAGATTTCAAGGCCAGTCTGAGCTATCTGAGGCTCTACCAGGAAAAAAAGAAAGAAAGAAAGAAAGAAAGAAAGAAAGAAAGAAAGAGAGAGAGAGAGAGAGAGAGAGAGAGAGAGAGAGAGAGAAAGAAGGAAGGAAGGAAGAGAGAAACAGAGAAAAAAGGAAAAAAATTTTAAAAAAAAGGAAAATAACAAAAGTCACTTTTATCATATTCTATTTTAGGCTACCTTCTGAATTTAGGAGCCCAAGTATCGTCAGGGTCCAGCTGCTCTACTGACCATTCTTTACACAGGCTTGATTTGGGAAGAGAAACCAGATTCTCCTAGGCTGTGACACAGAAGTCTCTGCGAAGGTCTAGACCTGGGCCTCGGGCCCTGTCTGACTTCTGCTCCCTTCTGTGAGCTCTCAGTAGGACAGACAACAACAACAATGCATGCACCAGGCCTCCAACACGCTCAGTTGGGAGAAAGCATCTACTGAGATGGAACATGAGTCAGCAGGTAAGTCAGAGAAACCCAGGCACAACTCACTTCCCGGGCAGACTGTTTCTCTCCCCTCTGCTGTCTCTGTTGAACATGGACACACACACTAGCAGATATCATACTCATTACTATGGGATAAAATCATGAGACGCTTCCTTCCCTCAAGAATTCTTTCCACTAATGCCAGGTATAGTGGTCCATGCTCTCAATCCCAGCACTCCTGAGGCAGAGGCAGACGGATCTCTGTGGGAGTTTGA
Source organism: Peromyscus maniculatus bairdii (assembly GCF_049852395.1). Taxonomy (NCBI): domain Eukaryota; kingdom Metazoa; phylum Chordata; class Mammalia; order Rodentia; family Cricetidae; genus Peromyscus; species Peromyscus maniculatus. The sequence continues at coordinate 109,291,257 of NC_134854.1, forward strand.
GGCCAGCCTGGTCTACACAGAGAGTCCCAGTACAGCCAGGGCTATTCAGAAAGACTGTGTCTCAAAAACAAACAAACAAAACAAAACAAAACAAAACAAAAAACAAAAAAACAACAAAAAGTCACTTTTTGCTCTGATCCATCCCAACCTCTGGCTCTTACAATCTTTCCACCCTCCTCTTATGTGATGGTCCCTGAGTGAGTTGGAACATGCTGTCTGATTTTGTTTTTTTCTTTTTCTTTTATGTATACAGATGTTTTGCTTGCTGTCTGTATATCATGTGTATGCAGTGCCTGAAGAGGCAAAAAAGGGCACTGGATCCCTGGAACTGGAGTTACAGGCAGTTGCAAGCCACTATGTAGGTACTGGAAAACGAATCTAGGTCCTCTGGAAGAGCAGTCAGTACTCTTAACTGCCAAGCCATCTCCCAGCCCAGCGCTGAAATACTGGGACCAGAGGTGTGCACTCTCCCTCCCATCTAGCTCTTGGCTTGCTGTCTGTAAAACGGACAGTGCAACCCATCTCTTTCCTAGGTGAAATCACAACACAGGTGAAAGGCCTCTGTAAGAGGAGCTAAGCTGCGTATTGCGACATGGGCCTGGAGTCTCAGCATGAGGATGGCTGAGGCAGAAGGATCATGAGAGACCAGCCTGGGTTACACAATAAAAAAGGAAAAGGAGCAAAGCACTGTGCTGCTCGAGCAGATATTGAAAGCCTTATAGGCCATAATTCAGGTGGAACTGTGGAAGACTGCTGATTCTAAACTGAGGCCCTGAACTGGGCTCTTAAAGGAGGAAAATGACATCCAGTTGCTCATAGGAAGAACTGAGCGATATGAAAGAGAGCTCTGGGAAGAGAGGGCAGCCATAGTAGAGGAAGAAGGCTTTCACTAGAGCAGAGGAAACACACACAAACCCTACAGGCAAGCCTCAAGTATGCTGGGCGGCCACCAGGGCCTGCATTTAAACCTGCTTCCCAATGCCAAAATCTCCAGAAGCAAACCAGAAGCACTGGTTTGCAATGGCAGATGACATTAAGGCCCTCCATGTAAGCATTTGGGTTCTGCCCCTTCCTATGATATCTGGTCTGTGAATGTTTCGTTTGTTTGTTTTGTTTCAGACAGGGTTTCTCTGTGTAGCCATGGCTATCCTAGAACTCACTCTGTAGACCAGGCTGGCCTCGGACTCATGTAGATCCACCTGCCTCTGCCTCCCAAGTGCTGGAACTAAAGCCATGTGCCACCATGCCCAGAAAAAGTTCAATTTTATTCCCTAAAATTTCAAAATCATTAACCAGATGGCTAACAGAGCAAGCTGGCTGGCAACCTTAGTGTTAGTAAATTGTGCACAAAGAGTCAAGCCGGGCATGCAGCTGGTTATCTAGAATACAGGTCTGAGTGGACTATGGAATCTGATCAGAAAAGCGGGGGTGGGCTGGAGAGATGGCTCAGCGGTTAAGAGCACTGGCTGTTCTTCCAGAGGTCCTGAGTTCAATTCCCAGCATCCACATGGTGGCTCACAACCATCTGTAATGAGATCTGGTGCCCTCTTCTGGCCTGCAAGCATGCATGTAGGCAGAACACTGTATATGTAATAAATAAATAAATCTTTAAAAAAAAAAGAAAAAGAAAAGGAAAAAAGAAAAGAGAAGTGGGGACATGAAGGCACAAGCTTAGAGTGCAGAAGAGCACGCAATGACAGGGCATCCTTGGAAACTGTAGCAGTCACTTGGAGAGCAGATGTGCCTCACACGGGACAGATGACCTGCCCAGACTATCCCATCTGTGTCACCCTCTCCAGCCTTCCAGAGAGCACTCTGTCCCGGCAAGTACTGTTTTTACTGATTCCTCTCGGCTTACGTAAAGTCCAAGCTACGCAGAAAAGCACACAGCACATCTCCAAGAGGGTTAGTGACAGCCTCTCTCATGTCTCGTTGGCACATCCAAGTCCCTGTTCTCGCTATAAACTCAAAGACCATTCCAGGCAATGGTCTGGAGCCTACTGCAAACCTGGAACCCACCACCAAAGGATGGCCAGCCAGTCTTCCACTACTGAGATAGGATCTCGCTATATAGCCCAGACCCTCCTGCTTCAGCTTCTCCAGGCACGTGTTGCCAAGGCCTGGCCTCTTTTTACTTCTTTCTGTGCTTCACTGGTAGATTCCCACCCTAGAGTTAGTACTCTCATGTCCCTTCTCAAAATCCAGAGCAGCTCCAGATTCAGCTTCAACCCAGCCCTAAAGTCCTACAGCTGTGAGGCCAGCTCCTAAGCCTCCCAGAAGGAGGGGAATGCCCCCTCCCTCCAACCACCTTAAGGGAGCTCCAAGACTACTGCAGGCTTCCACATGGAAGCATGTTTAAAGATAAACTAGCTGACACATGGCTCAATGAGGTAAAGGCACTGTTAAGCCTGACTATTTGAATTTGATCCTCAAGATCCACAGGTGGACAGAGAGCAAACTCCTGCAAGTTGTCCTCTGATGTCCACACGTGCACTGTGTCACCTGCATGTCACCCCATGCACACAAAATGAATAAATAAAAAGGTATAACTTCTAAAGGATAAAAGAGCTGAATCGACTATTTTTTGAAGAACTGGAGAGATGGTTCAACAGGTACAGGCACTTGCCACCAAGACTGACACCCTGAGTTTAGTTCCGGACCCACATGGTAGGAGAGGACTGATTCCACAAAGCTGTTCTCTGACCACCACACATATGTGCTGTTACACACACCCCTAAAATTTAAAAATTAAAAATGTAATTAAAAAGATTGTAGAGACTATAGAGATGGTTCAGTTAAAACTACTTGTTGCTAATCCCAGAACTCAGGAGACAGAGACAGGCAGATCTCTGAGTTTGAGGCCAGCCTGATCTATATAATGAGTTCCAGGACAAAGCCAGAGTTACATAACGAGACCCTGTCTTTAAAATAGCCTAATAATGATAATTTAAACAACAACAAAAAACAGGCTCCTGAGGAGGGAAAAGGCAGCATGCAGCACACCAAATACACACAGCATCAGGCAACCTCCCTGGAGCCCTGCATGTTAACTACCAGATTCTTTCTATATGACAAAAGTTTATTCCTTAAAAAGGCAAGAATGCCTTTAATCCCAGCACTCGGGAGGCAGAGCTAGACAGCTCTCTGCGAGTTCAAGGCCAGCCTGGTCTACAGAGCGAGATCCAGAACAGGCTCCAAAACTACACAGAGAAACCCTGTTTGTTTGTTTGTTTTCTTTTTTTCTTTTTTTTCTGGAGGTGAGGACCAAACCCAGGACCTTGCACAAGCGCTCTACTACTGAGCTAAATCCCCAACCCGAAACCCTGTCTTGAAAGACCCAAAAGCAGGAATGATGAGAGAGGGCCAATGAAATAACTCAGTGAGTAAAAGTGCTTACATCCAAGTCTGATGGACCTGAGCTTCATCCTGCAAACTCACAAGTGAAAAGAGAGAACCAATTCCCAACCTCTGTTCTAGGACTCCCACACATGTACGATGGTACTTGTGCACCTCCACATCCATACAAGCACAGGAGGGGAGGGACAGGAGGCAGCAGCTGAGACTGTCCCAGTATCTCTGTGGTTACTGATGACCTGTCCTGAGATGCTTGCCCAGCCCTCCTTACTCTCCATCTGCGTTCTGTTCTCAGGAGGCCTCAGGACTCAATCTTTGGTTTCAACCGTTTGTGTCCTCCTGCAGGCCTCTATTCCTATCTTGCCCACTGCTCCATTCTCTCAGCCTTCAGTCCGCAGCCGCAGAAGCAGTATCCCATCTTTACCCTCTGCCTTCAGCATGCATGCCCCCCAAGGTCAAGTCCCTGCCACCCTTCTCTGGTTTCAGGAAAATGATTCAGTGACTCCAGACAAGCAAGTTAGGTGGCTCATCCTGGCCAGTATAATTATCAAAGGTGATCAAATAACAATGACAATAAGCCAAGGCCAAGTCTACTTAGAGACTACAAGCAAATATGAAAGTAAGCCTGAAAAATACTAGATAATGACAAGTGCTATGCAAAGACTAGGTAATACAGGGTAGAGAGACGACTCAGCCGTTAAAAGCACCTGCTCTTCTTGGTGAGGACCCAGGTTTTGTTCCCAGCACTCACATGGCAGCTCACTGTAACTCCAGTTCCAGAGGAACAGTTCTTCTTGCCTCAGAGAATACACTGCATGCACATGGCACTCTTACATACATGTAAGCAAAACACTCATACACATAAATAAAAATAAATTTAAAAAAGAAGAAGAGGAGGAACCAAGAAAATAGCACAGCTGGTAAAGGCACTTGCCTCCACGCAAGATGACCTGAGTTCTATGCCCAGGTCCCACGTGGTGGAAGGAGAAGTCCTGAAAGCTGTCCTCTGACCACCACTCATACTGCTACAGTGGTGAGTGTACACACGTACGCGCGCACACACACACACACACACACACACACACACACACACACACACACACACACACACACGAGACGATAAATAAATGTGAAAAAAAGCTTATTAAATCAAGTTTTCAAAAAGACAAATAAGGTAATGGGACAGGCAAGTGCATTGGTAGCTCATGGAATCCTCAGTTGGTCAGGAAGGCCTCTTTAAGGAGATGATTTAAAAGCTGTGCTCTTAATGGAAGAAGACAGACTGAAGAGAAAGTTTTCTAAGTGAGTAAAAAACACTGTAAATGTCCAATGGAATACTGCTGATGTCCTTTTACTTTATTTTAGGTTTTTCAAGACAGGGTTTCTCTGTGTAGCCCTGGCCATCCTGGAACTCTCTTTGTAGACCAGACCAGCTTCAAACTAACAGAGATCCACCTGCCTCTGCCTCCTGAATGCTGGGATTAAAGGTTTGTGCCACCACTGCCTGGCCCTTATTTTTTTATTTTATGTGTATGAGTGTTTACAAGGATGTCCTCGCACCATGTGCATGCAGTGGCCAAAGAGGCTAGAAGAGGGCATCAGAAGGTTCAGTATGTGGCTCTAAGTCAGAGCGCTAGACTACCACACCTGTAGCAGCCGGGCGGTGGTGGCGGCGGCGGCGGCGCTCGCCTTTAATCCCAGCACTTGGGAGGCAGAGGCAGGCAGATCTCTGTGAGTTCAAGGCCAGCCTGGGCTACCAAGTAAGTTCCAGGAAAGGCGCAAAGCTACACAGAGAAACCCTGTCTTGAAAAAAAAACAAAAACAAAAAAAAAAAAAAAAAAAAAAGAGGGCATCAGATCCATCAGATTCCCTAGAACTACCATGTAGGTGTCGGAACAGAACCCAGGTCCTGTGTGTAAGAGCAGCCAGTGCTCTTCTTCTTCTTCTTCTTCTTCTTCTTCTTCTTCTTCTTCTTCTTCTTCTTCTTCTTCTTCTTCTTCTTCTTCTTCTTCTCCTTCTCTTCCTCCTCCTCCTCCTCCTTCTCCTTTCTCCTCCTCCTCCTCCTCCTCCTCTTCTTCTTCTTCTTTTTGAGATAGGGTTTCTCTGTGTAGTTTTGGTACCTGTCCTGGATCTCACTCTGTAGACCAGGCTGGCCTCAAACTCACAGAGATCTGCCTGACTCTGCCTCCTGACTGCTGGGATTAAAGGTGTGTGCCACCACCGCCCAGTGATCTTTTATTTTCATACTATTTTCTATTTATTTAAGCACTTAATACGGTGGCGGTTGCATGTGCCACTCTGTATGTCTGAGACATATGGTCTTCAATTGAGGAACTATGAAACCATCTATACTGCAGCCAAGCTCTGAGAGTCCCTCCTCCCTTTCTGTTCACTAGGAGAATGGATTACAATTTCTAAATGTTTATTTTCTTTGTAATTCTGTGGATGTGTCTGTGTATGCACAAGTTAGTGTGGGAGTCCATGGAAGCCTAGGGCTGGAGTTACAAGTGGTTGTAAGCAGCCAGAGTAAATGCTAGGAACCAAACTCATGTCCTCTGCAAGAACAATCAGCAAGCACTCTTAACTAACTGAGCCATGTCTCTAGCTCCTTGGTTACAATTCCAAATACAATTTTTTTCTTTCCTGAGACAGGGTTTCTCTGTGTAGCCTTGGCTCACCTGGAACTTGCTCTGTAGTTGGCTGGCCTCAAAGTCACAGAGATCTACCTGCCTCTGCCTCCTGAGTGCTGAGATTAAGGATGTGCACCACCACCGCCCTGTTTTTAAACACAACATTCTTGTAAGGACACTCAAATGCAAAATAAGTTCAAAAAGTTTGACAATAAAAGATATACAAAGTAATGGGGCTGGAGAGATGGCTCAGAGGTTAAGAACACTGGCTGTTCTTCCAGAGGTCTTGAGTTCAATTCCCAGCAACCACATGGTGGCTCACAACCATCTACAATGAGATCTGGTGCCCTCTTCTGGCCTGCAGGCCAAACACTCACTGTATACATGATAAATAAATAAAATCTTTAAAAAAAAAAAAAAAAAAAAAAAGATATACAAAGTAAATTTAGCCTGCACCTGACACAAAGTAAGATCAGCCTGCACCCAAGGTATGGTATTTCCCTCCAGTTCTATCAGACTCCGGGTTCCCATGCTAGGTGGGCCTCGAACCTCACCAGGACTCAGGGGCAGCCTCAAAACAACAGAAAGTCAAGCCTGGAATCAGGTGACTGCATCACTCGGTAGCCCCTAACTACTGTAAGCACTTTACACATCATTTAACCTGGTAAATGAGAAAACCACAGCATAAGGCAGTGGCAACAAAGAAGGCAAAGTCTAGTTCTAAGAATCCCAAGGGCCCATTCTGGTGCTTGATAGTGATCAGACCAGGAATGGGAAGGAGGGATGTCTAGTCGATGCAGGGCTTGGTTATAAGTGGATGGGGCACCAGAGAAGGAGCACAGCATGCTCATCATGAATGCAAGACATCGGGGCTGGTGACTCAGCCCATTTGCCTAGCATATATGAGGCCCTCGGTTCGATCCCCAGCCAGCACTGAAGAAACAGAAACACACACACACACACACACACACACACACACACACACACACACCATTAAGTTCTCCCTGTGAACTGAAGAAGGCTGAGATCAATGCCTAGGAACAGAACACCAACTCTTAAGCCACAGTAAGCATCATCTAGAACAGAGAAATACTTTCATGTCACTCAACAGGAAAGTGGCTAAATAAAACAAAGCATTATCCATTTTATGAAATACTATACAGCAGCCAAAAAGAATGATATGACTACTTACTAACATGGGATACTGCCAAGGCCCATTCTTTGTTGTTTTTTGTTTTTGAGAAAGAGTCTTATTATGTAGCCTTGCCCTGACCTGGAGCTTGTTATGTAGATCAGACTGGTCTTGAACTCATCCAGATCCAGCTGCCTCTACCTCCCTGAGTGCTTGGATTAAAGATGTGCTCCATCACAGTGGCTGAAGGCCCATTCTTAGACAAAGAAGGAAATATCAGAATGATACATAGCATCTATATTATTTGTGGAGATAAAACTTAAAAGATCTATTTTTTTTCTTTAGTTCACACATTCCAAAGATACATTCTCTCTAGGGAACAGAAATGGGAGAAAGAATCAAAGATTGCTATATTCCACGTAAATTATGAAATTCTAAGCATGTTGATATTTGTGGTGCTGGGAATAAAGTACTCTACCACTAAGCTGCATTCCATCCCCAAACAGAATGAGCAGGAGAGGAAGGCTACAAAGGACACCTGCTTCAAGTACTGCATTTCCTGTCCCTCCTACCCAACACAGCCTTCATGGTCGCAGGGCTTCACACTTGCCCACATCTTAACTTACTAACATAGCCTCTCGATGCCATGTTTTCTCCTGAACCTCTGGGCCAGGCTAGTCTTGGCTACCAATAATCCACTGGGACCACTGAATGTGGAAGACAAGGGAAGACATGCAGTTGGCACTGATCCAGCAGAAATCCCAAAAGAAAGAGATGTTCTATGGACTAAAGGCAGTTCTGGAGTGCTACGAAATGATGCAGGGGCGACCCAGTGAGGTCATGTGGTGACCCAGTCTTACTAGAAAGAGTTACGTGAAGTGCTATGCTCTGGGAGGAGGTTTATGGTGAAGGGCAAGGACAGGAGAATAGCAGGGAGAGAGGACAGAGACTTGGATAGGAAGAAGGTAGGAGGTCCTACGGATGAGACAAGAAGTTGAGATAAAACCTTCTGGAGCAAGGCAGAGTGGTGTACAGCTGTAATCCTAACACTAAAGGTTGAGACAGGAGAATTAGGAGCTCAAAGCTAGTCTCGGCCAGCTACACAGAGAAATCTGGGTGGGCGAGTTCTCTTCAGGAGAGCAAGGCTGAGGTTGTGCAGCCCTCTGGTGACTGCACTCTTAACTTTCAGCTTCCTGAGCAGTAAACATATGTATTTGGTTGTTTTCCCGGTTACCCAAAGAAATGACACTGCCCAGATCTTACCCAACAGCTGATTCATCACCTCTCTCATCACAAGCTACATACCAGTTGGCTCTAGAAAAAAATAAGCTGCTGTGAGCTGTCAAAGTCCTCTTGGACCTGACCTCACCCTGTAGAGCAGGTTTCATTTCAAAACTGAAAGGACCGAGGGACTGGGGAAATCCAAAGCTCAACAGACCAGGAACAGGTGGTTCCCATCAGAAGAGTCCCAGGCTGGAACTCAAACAGAAACCAGACCCCTGATAAGACAGTTTATGGCGTCTGTCTCCAAGCTTTGGCAGCTGATTAGGTTGTCCAGTATTTACAACAGGGCATGATCACACTTATCAAGCTCCAGGCTCCTCAAAACCTCTATTCTCCAAAGTTGAAGCAACTTTCTGATCTTACAGAGTTTGAGAATTATGAAGTAGATCCATTAATGGAACACCAGGGCACAGGGATCGTCAGTCTTTTACATGAGCCACATTTTGGGTGTAAAGAGTTTTGTTACCTCTTCTTGATTCCTCAGGAACTGCTGGCAGGTTCCTGTCTCAGAAAAACTTTCTAATTTACTCCTAATGAGCCTTTGCTGTGGGGTGACTGGAACACTGGCGACAGCTCAGCAGGAGTTATGTGCCTGATGTTCATGGTGGCTAGCTGTGACTCAAAGCACGTCACTTCACTTTTCTGGGTTCAGTCTCTTCGCCCATAACATAGAGAGACTGGAAAGCACCTGCACCAAGAAAAGGCTTAAGTTCTAAAATCAGAGTAACTTTTCAAAGGCACACCTCAGCACTAGATGGTAAAATTCAAGGCATAAATAAAATCCGCAAACTCCAGCGGTAACAAGTTACTGCTTACAAAGGACTGAGAAAGGACCAGCACAGGCAACTGGCACATGCTGCTGGCACTGGATGCTTCATCTGCATCTCTAGAATCCCAAGATGCCAGAAAGTTGCTGACTGTGATCAAGAAGTCAAGAATCCTGAAGGCTATGAAGACACCATTCACACAGGACCAAGTGTGCTGAGACATGCAGATGATCCCACCACTCAGCAGGCTAAGACAAGATGTCAGCTCTGAGACCAGACTACGTAAGTGAGACCCTGTCTAGAACAAAAGAGCAACACAAAAAAAGACATCAAGGGCTGGAGAGATGCTCAGAGGTTAAGAGCCCTGGCTGCTCTTCCAGAGGTCCTGAGTTCAATCCCCAGCAACCATAGGGTGGCTCACAATCATGTACGATGAGATCTGGTATCCTCTTCTGGCATGCAGGCATATAAGCATACAGAATACTGTATACTTAATAAATAAATCTTAGGAAAAAAAAGACTCTAGTACCCCTGTGTTCACTACAGCACTGCTGACAATAACTACATAATGCAAGCTGGGGCTCTCTGGTTGGATGCTGACCTACCATCACGAGGACCTGGGTCCCATCCTTAGCTCAAAGAGAAACAAAATTTTTAAAAGACAAAAAAAAAAGGGAAAGGAAGTAGGACAGTGAGAAGGAGGGAAAGGGGAAGAAAATGTAAATCACAATCACACTATAGACTACAGACTGCTATTCAGCCAATAAAAGTAACTTTATAAGTCTATCATTTGCAACAACATGGACTCAAGCTAGGCACGAAAAGCAAGCACTGTACACTCTCCTCGTCCATGGAAATAAGAGCGATGATCTCATGACAGCCAGGAATGGAATGGCGGTCAGAGGCTGGAGAGAGAAGGAATGAGGGCAGAGAGGTTACAACTAGAAACATGCAGAGTTTGGCCATGCTAGGTCAAAGAAGAAGACTACAAAAGTGATAATGTGTCATACACTCCAGAAGCTAAAAGATGGAGCTTGATTTTTTTTTTTTTTGGTTTTTACCACAAAAAAAGGATTAATATTTAAGGGATAGGTGCTGCAGTTTAACCTAATTGAAACACTGCACAATGTACATACATGTGAAAACATCACACTGCCCTCCAAGAAATATACTTGACATCTGTTTTTCAGTTTACAAATGAATTTAAATTTTAAAGTGTACTGTTTACTGGAGGGGTGGTATGTCATGTGTATGAAGGTCAAAGGACAGCCTATGGGAGCTGGTTGTCCTGCCACCATGTGAGTCCCAGGGTCCCACTGAGCCACCGTGCTGGCCTCCATTTAAACTGCTAAGTCACACATACTCATTCCCCTCTTCTAAGAAAAACACTCCAAGAACTTTTTCACACTAGTATTTAAAACTAGAACAAAGCCAAGAAAGACAAAGCATATGAGGAACACGTTTTTTTTTTTTTGTTTTTTTTTTTTTCTCAGCACCTAAAATACCTTTCAGTGAGGTAAGCTGTGTCTTCAGACAGCCACTGACACAGCAGTCCCTGCTCCCAGGTCTGTGAGTCGCTCAACACCTAGTGGCCTAGTGAAGTAAATGCAGCTTGCCAAGAGCTCAAATAACTTCCAGCCATTTTGTGATTTTTCTCAAGATGCCCAGGAGAGCCCTTGATAAAATTCCCCAGCTTCTGTGAAACTGAAGACTTCCCCCTCCAACCATTCTCCAAGCTAGGAAAGACTGCACACATCCCTGATTTCTTCTCCACGGTGAAAAAGGCTTTAAACCTTGGAGTAAATAATGACAAGAAGTGATACACATCTGCCGGACTGCACCTGCCAAGTACTTAGAGGTAAGAGGGCTTCTGTGCAGGGTGACCCAAGTGAAAGAAAAAAAAAAAAAAGGCTATAGGGAGACTACAAGTGTGCCTGGACACAAGCTAAGGCTCTCTGTGGGAGATGGACTAATTCTTTGGGGCTCCAGGTGAGCCTAAATTTAATGAGACATCGAAATTAAATTTCAACTCAAAACAAAAAATAAAGCCTGGCATCTCTGCAAACCCATGTACTCTGGAGGCTATGGCAAGACTGTAAAGGCTAGACAGCAGGATCAACCATGTCTCAAAAAAAAAAAAAAAGAGAAATAATCTTTTGTTAATGACAACTATGCAACAATATTATGGGGAAGTAAGTCAGACATGGATACATGGTGATACATGACTATATTCCTAGGGAGGCTGAGGCAGGAAGATTAAGAATTTCAGGCCAGCCTGAGCCACAGAGCAAAACTGTCTCAAAAAAAAAAAAATAGGGGAAGTAGTAAAGTGATGCCCTTCCCCGTCAGTGGAGTCAGTGGAGGCACTGGAACAGAACGGGGTGGACGTCTGTCAGGGGAGAGTAGAAAGCATGCCTGTAGGAGACAGCAGACCAGGAGACTATGTTAAACACTTCAAAGGTTCTTCGGCTCTGAACGATCATCATCCTGAGCTAAAGTCACCGACAACACTGAAGACTCCCTCCTGCGTGTTTTCCAGACCCCAAGCACTATAGCCCAGCGGCTGGCGGCCCAGACCTGACACTGCCATCTCATCTCAACAATGTGAACTCACCACTGAACTGTTCTCCTCAGCTTTGTTACCTCAGCAAAGTTTGCTTAGCAGTCATTACTCGCATAAGATTACTATGAAGATGAGTTACAGGATACAAGTTTAGTTCTTTTTTTTAAAGACTTTATTATGTATACAGTGTTCTGTCTGCATGTATCCCTGCAGGCCAGAAGAGGGCGACAGATCTCATTACAGATGGCTGTGAGCCACCATGTAGTTGCTACTGGGATTGAACTCAGGACTACTAGACAAAAATGTCTAGAGCTGAGGAGAGGCCAAGATGGAAGGAGATGGCAGTGTCAGAAGGTGCCCAAGTAGAGCTAGGCATGTTGGTACACAAGTGTTCTCTAGCTACATTCAAGGCTGAGATAGGAAGATCACTTTATACTCACCAGTTTGAAACCCACCTGGACAATACAGTAAGACCTTTAATCCAAAAGAATAAGGGTGTCCAAGAGGGTGGTGGTGGTGCTACATGCCTTTAATCTCAACACTTGAGAGGCAGGGACAGGTGGATCTCTCTGAGTTCAAGGCCAGCCTAGTCTACAGAGTGAGGACCACCACAGCCAGGCCTATGTAGAGAGACATTGTCGAAAAGAAAAGAAAGGAAAAAAAAGGAAGGGAGGGGAGGGGAGGGAATGGGAAAGGGAGGGGATGGAAGGGGAGGGGAAGGGAGGGAAGAGGAGGGAAGGAGGAAGGGAGGGAAGAAGAGGGGAGGGGAGGGGAGGGGAGACCAACAGCAGGCACACTAAAAATGGGTTTTTTTCCATACTGGAGACAGAGTCCAGGGACCTGACACCTAATAACAGCAGTGTGTATTAAATGAGTGCTCTTAAATGTGGAAGCCAGAGGGTGACATCAAAGCACCTCCTTCACTGGGTGGCGGTGGCGGTGGTGGCAGTGCACACGCCTTTAATCCCAGCACTTGGGAGACAGAGGCAGGCAGATCTCTGTGAGTTCGAGGCCAGCCTGGGCTACAGAGTGAGTTCCAGGACAGCCTCCAAAGCTACACAGAGAAACCCTGTCTTGAAGACCCCCCCCCCCCGAAGGAAAAAAAAAATCTCCTTCAACAGGTATAGTGATACACACCTTTAATCCCAGAGCTCAAGAGACAGAGGTACACAAATCTTTGAGTTTGAGACCAGCCTGGTCTACAATATCAAGTTTCAAGCTAGCCAGGCTACATAGTAAGATCTTGTCTCAAAAAAAAAATTCTTCCTCACTCCTTATTTCCTGAGCAGGGTTTCTTGCTGTCATGGATTTAGTTAGTCTATCCAGCCAGCTTGCCCCAGGGATCCCATCTCTACCTCCCTTGCCCTTGGTACAGAAAGGTCACCATAACCACTTCCTCTGGAGGTTATGGGATTCTAGGGCTCCAAATCCCAGGCCTCTGTTCACTGACTGTCTCCTCAGCCCTAGTGATAAGATTTTTTTCCCCTTTGGTTTTGGTTTTTTTAAGACAGGGTTTCGGGCTGGAGAGATGGCTCAGAGGTTAAGAGCACAGATTGCTCTTCCAGTGGTCCTCAGTTCAGTTCCCAGCAACCACATGGTGTCTCACAACCATCTGTAATGAGATCTGGTGCCCTCTTCTGGCCTGCAGTCATACATGCTGTATACATAATAAATAAATAAATCTTAAAAAAAAAAAAAGAAAAGAAAAGAAAAAAGAAAAGACAGGGTTTCTCTGTATAGCCCTGGCTGTCCTGGAACTCACTCTGTAGACCAGGCTGGCCTTGAACTCACAGAAATCCACCTGCCTCTGCCTCCCAAGTGCTGAGATTAAAGGCATGAGCCACCACTGGCTGGCCTAATAACTGGGTTTAAAGAAACTCGTAAAAAGGTCATAATGGGGAACAAGAGAGGATAACGGAATGTAAGTGACATGAAAGGAGACAAGGACTACTTAGGGAGTCCTGGGATAAGGTACAGAACGGGGTTGGGCAACAGAAAAACATTTTCTAAAAGTCCTAACTTCTACTAGGAAGTTAATAATCCCAGTACTAGGAAAACAGAAGCAAGAAGATCCAGTTTAAGGCCAGCCTGGTGTACATTTACAGTGAGACCCTGTCTCAGAATAAGTAAATGAATGAATGAAAAGAAAGAATGAATATATAATTCATTATTTATTCATATATATTCAAGGAATAATAAAGGAATCGGGACAGGAAGAACATAGTGAGCACAGTGAGCACTACAAAATCAGCCTGTGCTATGTGAAAGTATCTCAAACAATAATAAAAGTTGACAGGATGGCACAAGTGGGAAGTTCCCATCTGATTTCATGTGGTTGGACAGTCCAAAGCAAGTACACCAGACACTGTGAAAAATGTCCTTCGAAGCTTCATGTACAGATATAACAAACACAAACCTCACATGCAGACCGGGGCTCCACTCCGTAGAGCTTACTGTGTATATGCACCTCTGCTCCACACCATGCTGGGAACTCAACCTGCCATTTCTCACCAGCCTCCTTGTGTCCTTACTGCCTATAGGAGACGCCCTTCTACTGCTGATACGGTCTATGACATGCTTACATTTATTCTCCCTTGTGATGTAGCTGAGCGTTTGCCTGCATGTATGTCTATACACCCTTCTTGTGCAATGCCAGTGGAAGCCAAAAGAGGGCTTCAGAGCTCTTGGAACCCAGGCCCTCTGGGTAAACTGTGCCCTTAACTGGTGAGCCATCTCTCTAGCCCTGGAGATAACAGCTTTTTAACAATCAATAATGCTGAACAAATGCTTTGTCTGGTTGAAGTAACTGTCTCTGAAAACAAAAAATCTCTGACAGCATCTCACTTGTGTGCTCAGTAGGTGGGATCAGAGAAATGACCTAGGGAAACCTAGTTCTGTTGTTCTGAATAAAGCAGCAATTTCTCGTGAATTCTTTCCCTCCTTTCTAACTCAAATATCCTCAGCAACTACAAAGTTCTAAGTTTACACATACATTCTTCCTTAAAAACAAAGCCTGACAGACAACTCAGTGGGTAACAGCACTTTGCTCTTGCAAAGGACTCTGGTTCAAACCCATATGGTAGTTCACAACCATCTGTAATTCCAGTTCTAGAAGAAAATCCCTCTGCTGACCTCTTTTGGCACCACACAGGTGGTACACATACTTACATGCAGGCAACAACTTATTTACTTAAAAAACAACAAACAAAAACACAAACCAACAGCCAGAACACTATATACATAATAAAGAAATGAATGGATGGATGGAATAAATAAATCTTAAAGAAAAAAACTAGGTAAGACAGCCAGGTGGTGGTGGCACATACCTTTAATCCCAGCACTAGGGAGGCAGAAACAGGTGGTCTACTGGTCTAGAGAGTGAGTTAGAAGACAGCCGTAGTCATTAGACAGAGAAACCCTGTATATAAAAAAGGTAACACCAGTCCCCTCCGTTCCTCCTGAAATGGCTGACTTTAGAAGGGCTGTGTTCCCTGCCTCCGGGCTCTCTCTAACCAGAACCTCCTTCCCTACTACCCACTTTACCTGTGGGACTCCGAATGTCATCCCAGCCCTCAGATTCGTTCCAAAGCCAAAGGCCCTTCTCAGCGTCCCCACTGCACACTCTGCGGTTTTATGTCCTAAGACTTAACGCGCTGTCCTGAACTGCTTGTCTCCCTTCTTTCCTGGACCGTGAATAATGTGGAACGCAGAGACAAAAATCTCACTGGGGCGGGAGAGAGCGACAGAGGGAGGGTAGAGAGGGGTTGGTTTGAGAAGTCGTCTTACAGCAACTAGTTGCAATCCACACCTCAGCTTCCCATTGAAATATAGGGGTGCACCACCACCACCTGGCTTCAGCCCTTCTCAGATCCCAGCTTGTAGGATATATCACCAATTAGTGATTATTTACTGACTGGATATAATGACTTTTATGCTAAAGTATCTTCTGTGATATTTTTTCCTTGTTTTTCTGAGACAGGATTTCACACTATACCCTACACTAGCCTCAAACTCATCCTCTGCCTCAGTCTCCCAACCACTGGGAATACAGGTATGCACCCCAATTCCCAGCTCCATTCTGTGACTTTTGTAATATATATTTCCCTGATAAACCAACTGAATTTAGGTTAGTATTAAAATTATTGGCATGGAAACCTATCTCCAGCTGATACCAAAAAAAAAAAAAAAAAAAAAAAAATCCCCACTTGTTAAAGGGAATAGAGAATTGGGGGATGGAGAAGTGGCTCAGTGGTTAGGAGCACTGGTGGCTCTTCCAGAGGACCCAGGTTCCCAGCATCCTTATGGCAGCTCATAACCATCTGTAACTGCAATTCTAGGTGACTGGTGCCCTCTTCCGGCATCCATGGGCGCGAGACATATATGTAGTACGTAGACATAAGTGCAGGCAAAACGTCCAAATGTATATTAAAAAAAAGTTTATTTTTATTTTTGCTTTTTTGTTTTTTCATCTTTTGAGACAGGGTTTCTCTTTGTGGCCCTGGCTGTCCTGGAACTAATTCCACAGACAAGGTTAAATTTGAACTCAGAGCTCTGCCTGCCTCCGATTCCTGAGTGTGCTGGGATTAAAGGTGTGCGCCACACAGCCTCACAGCCAACCCTAAACAAACAAACAAACAAACAAAAATCCAAAATCAACCCAGAAATTCTCAGGCCAGCTCCTGTGTATGGTGCCCATGCTCATAGACTAGAGGACTGATGGACTCCCATATATTAACATACATTATAACAGGAGATCCAACACCTTCTTCTGATACTGTAAGCACTGTACACATGTGGTGTGTATACAGACAAGCAGGCATACACATACACACACACAAAAAAAATAACTTTGTAAAGATTTTTAGGGACTACAGAGATGGCTCAGTGGTTAATAGTGTGTGTGTGTGTGTGTGTGTGTGTGTGTGTGTGTGTGTGTGTGTAAAATACAGTATGTTTAGAAAATATATGGAGAATCATATACTTCTTCTCTCTGTCTTATTCGTTTAGCATTTTCCTTCCCTCCATTCCTTATTTCCTACCTTTTGCATCTGTACTGTGTCCCCATCTTTCCCTTTAAGTCCCCTCCACACACCCATCCACACGCCTTACTGTTTGGGTATCTGCGAGCATCATTTTATCCAACAGAGAACTTGGGCCAAGAATGTTACTATATTCCCTGCTAACCTCGGCATGACACTAATGTTGTAGAATATTATTTTGTATTTTTTTTTTCCGAAGCTGAGGACAGAACACAGGGCCTTGGACTTGCTAGGCAAGCGCTCTACCACTGAACTAAACCCCCAACCCACAGAGTATTATTTTAAGATGTTACATTTAGCCGGGCAGTGGTGGCGCATGCCTTTAATCCCAGCACTTGGGAGGCAGAGGCAGGCGGATCTCTGTGAGTTCGAGGCCAGCCTGGGCTACCAAGTGAGTTCCAGGAAAGGTGCAAAGCTACACAGAGAAACCCTGTCTTGAAAAACCAAAAAAAAAAAAAAGATGTTACATTTGTTTATGCTGTGGAACATTTCTTTAATGATGCAAAGATGTGTTGCATTCTTTTTTTTTTTTCCATTGCTTTAGGAGTTTTATTCTAGAAATTCAGAACAAACTGTTGGCAAATGAATAATAATAGAGTAGTCGTCATGGATAGTTTAATATTTAGAGAATAACTGAGCTATAAAGAATGTGTTTATGAGCACTATTGTTAGCCAGCATCTTCCTCAGTGGGCAGGTGAAGGAAAAAACAACTGCATTATTCAAGGTTCTCTACCTGAAAAGGACTGGAGGAATGAATCTCTCTATGCATGAACAAAATAGATTTATTAGAATGTCTCACAACTGTGGTTCAGGTAGTCCATCAATGGCTGCTACCAGTGGAAATTTGAAGAATTCAGTAGTTGTTCAGTTCATGAGGCTGTATATCTCAGATGGTCTTTAGTATACACCACAATTCTAAGGAAGTAGGCTCTAATGCTGGTAAAAGAATGAACTTGGAGCTGGGCGGTGGTGGCGCACGCCTTAAGCCCAGCACTCAGGGCTTAAAGAGAGCCCGGTGGATTTCTGTGAGTTCAAAAGTGTTGCATTCTTTGTAGCATGAATCTTAAAAAGTTCTTATTAATAAAATCAAACCTATGGCCAGTTATTGGAATGAATGCTGGAAGGTCAGAGAAACAGAACAAGCCACAGCTAACCTCACCTGGCCAACTTCTCAGCTGGTCTTGTTTCCTCAGACTGGAAGCTTCTGTGTCCTTATCCCAATGGCTCTCAGCTGAACTGCTGCTTGAAAGCCTGAAATTTAACCAGCTAAAAGCTTAACCAGCCAAATGCTTCTAGTTTCTGGTGCTCACACCTTATATACCTTTCTGCTTTCTACCACCACTCCCTGGGATTAAAGGCTCGCTTTCTGGAATTAAAGGCGTGCGTCACCATGCTTGGCTGTATCCTTGAACACATGAATTTCTGCCTCTGGAATGCTAGGATTAAAGGCGTGTGCTACCACTGCCTATCCTTTATGTTTAATATTGTGGCTGTTCTGTCTCTGACCCCAGAGAAATTTATTAGCATGCACAATATTTCAGGGAACACAATACCACAATTCTTTTATGTTGCATTTGTTTAACTCTGTAAAGCTGTGTTACTTAGCCTGTCTGAAACACCTGATGGTCTAATGAAGAGCTGAATGACCAATAGTGAGGCAGGAAAAAGGATAAGTTCTGACAGGCAGAGAGAATAAATAGAAGGAGAAACCTGGGAGGAGGAAAAGAAAGATCAAGGAACGAAAGAAGGAGAGGACTTCAGGGACCAGCCACCCAGCTACACAGACAGACACAGAGTAAGAGGGAAAGAAAAAGTATACAGGAATAGAGAAAGATAAAACCCTAAGGGCAAAGACTGATGGGATAATTTCAGAAAAGCTGGCTAGAAACAAGCCAAGCTAAGGCCAGGCATTTATAATGAAGAATAAGCCTTCCTGTGTGATTTATTTGGGAGCTGGGTAGCAGGCCCTCCAAAAGAGCAAAAATAACCAGCAACACATTAACATAGTTCTTGTGTCTATCAGGGAACCAAGAAATGACATCCTAACAGAAAAGAGGGTCACCAGAATAAACTATTACAATCTGCAAAGTAGGCAGAAAATGTTTCTAAGCTGTACTTTCTCAGTTTACATTTTCTTTATTTGGGGGTTGGGTGGGAAGTTGAAAGGATCAAAGCCAGGGCCATGGCACACCAGGCAAGGACTCCACCACTGAGCTACATGCCCCAGCCTTACTATAATTATTTTATTCATGTGTATGTGCAAATACCACATGTGTATGGGTGCCCACAGTTGCCTGAGGAGGCCAGAAATGGGTGTCAGATCCCCTAGAGGTGAATTAAAGACAGCTGTAAGATGCCCGTGGTGACAGGGCAGTGAGTAGGCACACTCAACTGCTAAGCCATCTCTCCAGACCTTTTTTTTTATTTTAGTTTTTGGCCAGATGTGGTAGCACACATCTTTAATTCCAGCACTCCAGTGGCAAAGGTAGGCAGACCTCTGAGTTCAAGGACAGCCTAGTCTACATAGTGAGACCCTGTCTGAAAAAAATATAAAATGGAAGCTAGAGAAATGGCTCAGGGGTTAAGAGCACTTTCTGCTTTTACAGAGGACACGAGTTCAATTCCCAGCATCCACAATGGGAAGTTCACAGCCTCTTGTAACTCCAGTTCCAGGAAACCCAACACCTTCTGGCTTCTGCAGGCACTGTACATGTGCGGTGTGCATACAGACAAGTAGGCATTCATATACACACAAAAATAAAGTTTTTTAAGGAATACAGAGATGGCTCAGTATAATAGTGTATATTATTCTTCCAGAGTACCTGAGTTCAACCTCAGCACCCATATCAGTTAGTGTATAACTGCCTGTAACTTTAGCTTCTGGGGACCAAATAACTTATTCTGGCCTCTGTGGGCACTGCACTGATGTATACAAACCCACACAGATACACATAATCAAAATAAAGGTTTTTTTAGAGTAATTATATTTTAACTAGGTGTGGGCAGGTATGTATACATGAAAGTTATTTTAAATAAAAATGAAATAGGGGACAGAGAAATGGCTTGATGGTTAAAAACACTTTTGCTCTATCAGAGGACCAGAGTTTAGAGCCCGACACCCACTCTGAAAGGCTCATAAAAGCCTGTAACTCTAGCTCCAGAAAATCTGACACCATTTTGGTCTCTACAGGCACTGGCACAAATATGAGCATACACACACACACACACACACACACACACACACACACACACACACGTAAAAAAATTTTGGGCGGGGTTTGGGGTGGTTTTAAGAAAAGGTTTCCTTCTGTAGCCTTAGCTGTCCTAGAACTCACTCTGTAGACCAGACTGTCCTCAAACTCGGAGATCCACCTGCCTCTGCCTCTTGAGTGCTAGGATTAAAGGGGTATGCCACCACTGCCTGGCTACAAATAAATGTTTAAAAAGATAAAAGTGAGTGTGACATACTGACACAAGTTTTTAATCCCAGCATTGGGAGGCAGAGGTAAGTAGATCTCTGTGAGTTCAAGACCAGCCTGGTCTACATAGCAAGTTCCAGGCCAGCCAGGGATACATAGTGAACCCTGTCCCTGTCTCAAAAATAACTAAGAAATACATAAGGAGCCAGCTTGGTCAGATTCCAGCACTTAACAGTGTAAGGTAGGAAAATTACAAATTTGAGCCAGCCTGGAGTACATAGTGGGACTTTTACCTCAAAACAACAATAGGGGCTAGAAAGATAGTTCAGCAGTTAAGAGCACTGACTGCTCTTCTAGAGGACCCAGGTTCAATTCCCAGTACCCACATGGCAGCTCACAACTGGATTCTGTAACTCCAGTTTCAGGGGACTCAAGACATATGGCAAAGCACCAATGCACATTAAAAAAAAAGAATATGGAATACAAAGCCAGGTATGATGGCGCACGCCTTTAATCCCAGCACTCAGGAGGCAGACGCAGGTGGATCTCTGTGAGTTGAGGTCATCCTGGTCTGTAAAATGAGTTCCAGGACAGCAAGGGCTACATGGAGAAACACTGTCTTGAAAACACAAACATACATACACACACACACACACACACACACACACACACACACACACACACACACGGGAAGAAGAGTCTCTGAACACTTAACCCCAAAAGCCAAGGGCCTGAGGTCATTCTAGCAGCCACTCTTCTGAGTTCGAGTACTACTTTTCTACTGTCTAGTCAGCCACAGGCATAGAGAAAAAGAACAAGCGACAGCCAGGAGTCAGGAGACTTACCTCAAGTCCTAACAAGCTATCCAACTTTCAGTAAGTCTTTTCCCACCCACAGAGAGCTCTTCTGTGAAGTGCACACTTAATAACAGTTGAACGGCAAGGCTGTCTGTGATACTTAAATAATGTAAATTCACTATCAAAGGGTTTATGTGGCATGTCAAGATAAGCTAAGAGGAAATAAAAATCATCCCTCTGAATGGAGCATAAATCCTGTGGTTCAACTTACAAAGTCTAGGCCTGACTCACCTTCCCAGATTCGTTAAGCCCCTTAACCAGCCTGTGGTCACTTGAATTTGAGAGGAATCATGGATGAAATACAGGGGACTATCCAGTCCATTGCTCCATTATCTCAGTAACTTCACAGGCAGCTCCTCAGAACATGGAGTGTGGATCTAAGGGAAGTAAAGAATGTGCTCAATGTGAGGTAAAACTGCCCCCTTCCCCAAAAGGATACACAAGCAATGTCATCGAACAGTACCGCCCCCAAACAAAATCCAAGAGCTTGGAATTAGCTGCCCTTTTGTTTTATAGATGGGAACACTTAGGCCCGAACAGTTGAGTTATACAAGTCTCTCAGCTAGCGAGTCCCAGAGGTAGGACACAGGTCTGGGGAATCAACATCCTCTTCTGGCCTCATCAGGCACTTCACACACAGGACACACCTACATACATGTAAGCAAAAACACTCACATAAAATAAAAATTAGCCAGGTGGTGGTGGCACATGCCTTTAATCCCAGCACTTGGGAGGCAGAGCCAGGTGGATCTCTGTGAGTTCGAGGCCAGCCTGGACTCTATAGCAAGACCCAGGACAGGCAGCACTGTTACACAGAGAAACCCGGTCTAGAAAAAAACAAAAGAATAAATAAACAGATAGATAGATAGATAATTAACTTTCTTTTTAAAAGATGAAATCAGCCTGGCAGTGGTGGTATTCTGGAACTAGCTCCAGAATAGCCAAAGTTACACAGAAAAACCCTGTCTCGAAAAAACAAAAACAAACCAACCAAAAAAAATAAAGGAAATGAAATATTTCCTGATTTATAAATATATATAATTAATATAAAATACATATAAATATTACAATTAAGAAACTTAACCAAATCAGACTTTTCATCCTGAGTCTATTTTTAAGTCTTTTCTGCCTTAGCAGACTTTAAATGTATTGGTTTTGTTCTGTTTTTGCTTTTTTTTTCAGGGCAGGGTTTCTCTGTGTAGCCCTGCCTATCCTGGAACTCGCTCTGTATACCAGGCTGCCCTGGAACTCAGAGATCCGCCTGGCTCTTTTTATGCGTATGGGTATTTTTATCTGAATGCATGTCTGTGCATCACTTGCATGCCTGGTTTCTCCAGACGCCAGAAGAGGGCGTCAGATCCCCTAGAACTAGAGCTAACAAATAACTGAGCCCCGTGGGTTCTCAGTATCCAACACTGGTATCCTGGAAGAGGCAGGTACCCTGGAAAAGGGGCGCTCTTAACTGCTAAGCCACATCTTAACCCTGAGTTAATAGCTTTAAAATTGTCAAATTCAGAACCAGAATTTTCTGAATTAGGACACTCTCTCATTATATTACATTTCATCCTTTTGTTAACCTGATTTTGTTTTGAAACAGAGCCATGACTGTCCTGGAACTCACTATGTAAGCCAGGCAGGCCTCAAACTTGCAGAGATCCTCCTGCCTCTGCCTCCAGGGTGCTGAGATCAAAGATGTAGTCCACCAAGCCTGCCTCTACTGCCTGACTGTTGTATGATATTTTGTTTGTGTTCTGACAAAGCTTGCCTGGAGATCAGAGGTCAGAGCTAGCCACTAATTAATCATACAGGCCAGACAGTGGTGGCACACACCTTTAATGCCAGCACTTGGGAGAGGGAAGCAGGATGATCAGGAGTTCAAGGCCACCCTCAGCTACCAAGAAACGGTCTAAAAGGAAACAGAGCCAGGCAGTGGTAGCTCACACCTTTAATCCCACTACTACAGAGGTAGAGACAGGAATATAATGCGAGTGGAGTCAGGACCATTCAGTCTGAGGATTCGTAAAGACAGGAGCCCCACACATTCAGTCTGAGATTTCAAAGAGGTTAAGAAGTGTCTGGCTGCTCTGCTTCTCTGATCTTTCAGCTTTCACCCTAGTTTCTGACTCTGGGTTTTTATTTAATAAGACTAATTAGGGTCGAGCTTCACCAGATATTTTTAGTACTTAATATTTTAAATTCCATGCAAGGAAAGACACCCAACAAAATCCATATGTAGTTTAGTGGTTCAACATATAGCTTCTGAACTCCAATGGCCTAGACTCAAGTCCTTTACGTCTGTAAAATGGAAATATCACCACTCATTTCAAGTTCTGTGAGGATTAAACATGTGCATCTGTTATGACCTACTTATGGACTTTTAATTACTTTAGTTATAATGGCTCCTGTTTTCTTTGCATATAAAGAATCGAGCAGAAATTTCCAGAGTATATTCCAAGCAGCAATGCTATTTTTTAATAGTTTTGTTACATACGTGTGTACATGTGTGAGTCATGCAAATTTAATTTTCTCAATGCTTTTTAAAATGTGAGAAGCATTGAATTAAAGCACCCAATAGCGCACATAACAGTGTCTAGCACACACTTATTGCTGTCTATTCTTGTCACTTGCTAATATCTATTAAAGCTGTTTGCAGAGTTAGTCAAAATAATGTCCATTTGGAATGTTTGACACATCATCTCCATGTAAGTCCAAATAGAACACTCTTCTCCCCTAATGCCCACATAGTCAAAGGCACTTAGGTACATGTTTGTTGCTTGGCCCACTACTGATTACATTGAAGAGTTCACAGATTATGTTTTATCTCTCCCATACCCTGTCAATATTTGCAGAAAATGGAGGATAGGAGTCAGGGAAAATAGTTTACTTTATCTGCTAAGATACTGGAATGGGGAAGCCAGAAAACCACCACATGAATAACTGAGTCATACAGAAAACTGCTTGCTCCCCTTAAGTCAGACAGATAAAAATGTATCACAGATTAACAGATACTTGAATCTTTGGGCAAGACTGACTAACTTCCACTTCGAGTCCTAAACCAAAGGATTGTTTTTCTTTTGTTGTTGTTTTCGAGACAGGGTTTCTCTGTAGCTTTGTGCCTCTCCTAGAACTTGCTTTGGAGACCAGGCTGGCCTCAAACTCACAGAGATCCACCTGCCTCTGCTTCCCAAGTGCTGGGATTAAAGGCGTGCGCCACCACTGCCCAGCCAGAGGCTTCTTAAAACAATATTTGAGCCTGGACAAGGTTACCAACACCAGGAAAAACTAGAAGGCACTAAACATACTAATAGGGGATAACTATACAGCAATTGGTTATCTGAGTGGCTCCTTTAAAAATGACAGGTTCAGCTGGGCAATGGTAGCCCAAGCCTTCTATCCCAGCACTCAGGAGGCACAGGCGGGTGGATCTCTGTAAGTTCCAGGCCAGCCTGGTCTACAGAGCTAGTTCCAGGACATCCAAGGCTACAGGAAGAAACACTGCCTTCAAAAAAACAAAAGACAAAAAAAAAAAAAAAACAACAATAAAACAAAACAAAACAACAACAAACAAAAAAAAAAACCCCGACACGTTTGCAGGAAGTAGTGGCACAGGCCTTTAATCCCAGCAGGCAGTTCAGATATCTGAGTTCAAGGTCAGCCTGGTCTACAGAGTGAGTTCCAGGACAGCCAGGACTATCCTGTCTGAAAACAAAACATAGACCAAGTGACAAGCTCATTTAATGCACTGAAAGCAGCATTTAAATTCTTTTGCCTTTTTTTTTTTTTTTGTTTTTCGAGACAGGGGTTCTCTGTGTAGCTTTGCGCCTTTCCTGGAACTCACTTGGTAGCCCAGGCTGGCCTCGAACTCACAGAGATCCGCCTGGCTCTGCCTCCCGAGTGCTGGCCCGGCTTTTTTTCCTTTTTTGAAACAGGATATTGCTATGTAGCCCTGGCTGGCTTCAAACTCCACCTGTTTCTTCCTCCCTAGAGCTAGGATTAAAGATGTTTGTTACCATGTCCTGCAACATTTAAATTCTGTAATCCTGCCAGTGTTGGTGTATGCCTATAATTCCAGTATTTGAGAGTCGGGGACAAGAGGGTCTGGAGTTTAGGGAAAGCTGGGCTACATGGTGTGAATCTGCACTGAAAACACAAGGGCTGGGAATGTGGCGAAGAGTTTGGCTAAAAAGTCCAGGATCCTATGTCTCAGCTCCAGCTCTGCAAAAATAAATTCTAAAACTCTGGTTTAAATAAAAATCCACAAAGGTGCTCACCAGTAAGGAAATTAGATGTTTATGCATTCCAAATTCTCCATACTGAGTGACCTTAAATCAGTCACTTCACCTTTCTGGGTTTGTCTTACTCTGCTGGGGGGAAAAAGAGAGAGAAATAAATACCCACTGCAGTCTGGGGACTGTGATTAAAAAAAAAAAAAAAAAAAAAAGGAGATTGCAGTGAAATGTTTAGAATAGAATCTGGATTGGCAAATCCAAAACCACCGGCGGTTCCTTTTGACTCTATTAGAGGGCATAACTGCGAACTTGCGGATCACCGGACAGCTGAATAGTGAGACACAGGCAGCCTCATGGTTTTAGCTACAAAATCTTTAATCAGTTAACACCACAACCTGGACAAGATCTAGAAAAACAGGTTTCTAGACGCTTGGATACTCGGCTAGGTACTGCACACACCCGCGCCTGCCATTACTCAAAAAGAAAAAAAAAGAAGGCAGCGTTGGGCCTGCATTTTATGCACATGCCCAACGAGGGAGGTGGAGAGCCCGAGTCTCTGCCAACCAACGTCCGAGCGGCCCGCCGTCTCATCCCGAAAGAACCTGGGGACGGCCCGAGAATGCTGAGACGCACGTTCTAGAGCTTTCGGACCCACCCCAGTTGCGCGTCGGCGACACGTGTCGCCATCTTGTCGGGAAACATGGCTGCCAGCCCTCCCCGCTGCGGGAATGCAAGGGGGCGGCGGAGGGGGCCACGCCGGCCCTTTCCCTGAGGGTCTACACACGTCCGCACAACCTCCTCTCGTCCGGCGAGGCCCGCGGGGCAGGGCGAAGGCCGGGACACCCTAACTCGCCCTGCAGAGGCTCCGTGGCCATTTCCTGGCGGGAGGGACTCGGGCAGGGAGGCCTCCCAAGATGGCGGCGGCGGCGCCGAGGGCCGGCGGCCTGGAGAGCGTGGCCCGGGCGGGCGGGCGGGCGAGGGCGGACGTGCGGGCCCCGGCGGCCCCCGGTCAGCGCGCATTAGTGCTCTAACGTCTACAGAGGCCGCCGCGGGAGGCGGCGCAGGGGCAGGAGGTGGGGCTTCCCGGGGACGGCGGAGCGACGAAAGTGCAAACAAAGCGTTATGTAAAGAGACGCCATTCCGCGCGCGGCCCTCACCCGGGCCCCGCGCCGCCACCGCGGCCGCCCCGGGCGTGCGCACGCCGGGCCGGGGCCGTCTCCGCTCTTTCCGCGCCACCGGACGCGGCCCCCGGCCGGAGGCCAGGGTGGGGGTGGGGACGAGGCGCCCGGGCGCCGGGGACGCAGGGGCCCCACGTGCCCGCCCGGCCGCGCCTCGCCTCGCCGCCCCTCCCCCCCGGAAGACGCCCTGGGCCCCGCCCGCCCCCCCCCACTCCCGCGCATGCGCCCGGACCACCTCGCGCGCACGTTTTTTTAAACCCGCGGCGTCCCCCGCGACCGCCTGCAGCGGCCCCCGCGGTTGCCTGTCCCGCTCCGCGTGCGAACCCCCTCGGTGGCGAAGGGAGCCTCATCTCTGTCGCCGTCACAACACAAGTCATTTTTTTCTCAGGCCCCTGCCGGGGCGGCCAGCGTTCATAGAACACGTGCCCCCTCCCAAACCCCTGCCGGATCCCCCAGGTCCGCCCGCGTGGTGCGTCCCCTCCCCGCCCGCGGTGCCACCGGGCCGCTTCCCTCCGGCACCGCGCGCGCGCTGGCGCAGTCTTGTGACCTAAAAAAGCCGGTCCTCTTTTTTTTTTTTTTTTTTTTCTCCTCCTCTCCTCCTAGGGGTCCTGCGCGGCAAGCACTTCCGGGGTCAGAGGGTACGCGGGGTTGAAAGCGGGCTTCCCGCCCCGCCCAGACCGCCGAGGCTGCCGCCGGAGTCGCCACCGCCGCGCCCTCGCCCACCCGCCCGTCCGCCGCTCCCGGCCCCGCTCGCCCCCGCCGCCGCCGCCGCTCGCCTTGCGACGCCGCCGCGGCCTCCCGCCCGCGCCCGCCCGCTCCCGCGGCCCCCGCTCGCCTCGCGCCGGCAGTTCGGGCCTACTCCTCCCCTCCCCCGCCAGCCGCCCAGGACTTGACCACGTAACGAGCCCAACTCCCGAACGCCGCCCGCCGCTCGCCATGGACGCCGGTGTGACCGAAAGCGGACTCAACGTGACTCTCACCATTCGGCTGCTGATGCACGGAAAGGAAGTAGGCAGCATCATCGGGAAGAAAGGGGAGTCGGTGAAGAGGATCCGCGAGGAGAGCGGCGCGCGGATCAACATCTCGGAGGGGAACTGCCCGGAGAGAATCATCACGCTGACCGGGCCCACCAATGCCATCTTTAAGGCCTTCGCCATGATCATCGACAAGCTGGAGGAAGATATCAACAGCTCCATGACCAACAGTACGGCGGCCAGCCGGCCCCCGGTCACCCTCCGGCTGGTGGTGCCCGCCACCCAGTGTGGCTCCCTGATCGGCAAGGGCGGCTGCAAGATCAAGGAGATCCGCGAGAGCACGGGGGCCCAGGTCCAGGTGGCGGGGGATATGCTGCCCAACTCGACCGAGCGGGCCATCACTATCGCCGGCGTGCCGCAGTCGGTCACCGAGTGTGTCAAGCAGATCTGCCTGGTCATGCTGGAGACGCTCTCCCAGTCTCCGCAAGGGAGAGTCATGACCATCCCGTACCAGCCCATGCCGGCCAGCTCGCCAGTCATCTGCGCGGGCGGCCAAGATCGCTGCAGCGACGCGGCGGGCTACCCCCACGCCACCCACGACCTGGAGGGACCACCTCTAGACGCCTACTCGATTCAAGGACAACACACCATTTCTCCGCTCGATCTGGCCAAGCTGAACCAGGTGGCAAGACAACAGTCTCACTTTGCCATGATGCACGGCGGGACGGGATTCGCCGGAATTGACTCCAGCTCTCCAGAGGTGAAAGGCTATTGGGCAAGTTTGGATGCATCTACTCAAACCACCCATGAACTCACCATTCCAAATAACTTAATCGGCTGCATAATCGGGCGCCAAGGCGCCAACATCAATGAGATCCGCCAGATGTCCGGGGCCCAGATCAAAATTGCCAACCCGGTGGAAGGCTCTTCTGGAAGGCAGGTCACTATCACTGGCTCGGCTGCCAGTATTAGCCTGGCCCAGTATCTAATCAATGCCAGGCTTTCCTCTGAGAAGGGCATGGGGTGCAGCTAGAACAGTGTAGGTTCGCTCGTAACCCCCTTCTGCTGTTTTCCCATGATCCAACTGTGTAATTTCTGGTCAGTGATTCCAGGTTTTAAATAATTTGTAAGTGTTCAGTTTCTACACTTTATCATCCGCTAAGAATTTAAAAAGAAAATCACATTCTCTGTTCAGCTGTTAATGCTGGGATCCATATTTAGTTTTATAAGCTTTTCCCTGTTTTTAGTTTTGTTTGGGTTTTTTGGCTCATGGATTTTATTTCTGTTTGTCGATAAGAAATGTAAGAGTGGAATGTTAATAAATTTCAGTTTAGTTCTGTAATGTCAAGAATTTAAGAATTAAAAAAATGGATTGGTTAAAAACGCTTCGTATTTGAACAAGCTGGGAATTGCTATCTTGAACTCTTTTGTTGGTGCTTTCTTTCCCCTCCCTTCCCCGGTTAAGTGTAGGGTGCGTGGAGGCCAGAGGGAGAAGGGTGGGCCGTGCTTGTTCTTCTTGGCAAGCTTTCCTTGCCTTATCGGCAAGATTCCATTCCCTCTGCCCCAACAAAGGAATGGCAGGTTGGGCCTGCTTCGGGATGTTTACAGAGACGGGGTCTCTTAGGAGTGACATCTCTCTCCGACTAAGTTCCAGAGAGGGGCCGCTGCCCATATCTCTGGTAGAAAATACAGGGCTTTCTCAGGTGGAAAAATTGCCCATTCAGTAGGACAGGATGAATGGAGAACATCCTGTCCGTCTAGCCAGTGGTTCCCCTACCCCCATCCCGCAGGGAAAACTTAGCCAGAACAATAAAATATTCTGGGCAAGGGTTGTGGGAGGGGGCAGGGACTAGGAGGAAAGGGAAACAAGGGGTGGGAAGGAGGGCCACAGCTGCTGGGGTTGGAGGGGCTTGGGTCGGGGCTGGGATGACACTCCAGAAGGACCACGTGGGGCGCATGCACCTGTGGCAAGTAGCCCGGTCAGAATGTTACACCTGCCAAGTGAGGTGCCCAGAAACAAAAGGGTATTTTTCTGATTCTCCTCAGCTGTGTGCAGTGTTTAGCTAATAATTGCAGGAAATAATCCTGCCCAAGTGGGACAGCCCTCCCAGGAATGTAGACCAGTCCAGGGTGCTAAAATGCGGATTCCTGAGTCCCACTACTCACCGAATCAGAAAACTGCATCTTTAATGGCCACTAAGAGCTCAGAGTTTATCTTAAGTTTGAAAACAGCTGTGGTAAAGGCCGAGCGATCCAGTCCCTATCAGCTGAGTCTAGGCTGGACCCAGAGCAGAAGAAAAAGTGGCCACTAGCCACAGGCAATACTATGCAGTTAAGGTGCCAAAGTGGGCAGTTCAAACCCAGGCAAAGGAACTTTTTATAGAGGAGGTTATCGGCAGTAAGCATTTGTTGATGATTCCCTGCAGGACACCACTGTACGAGCCTGTTTAGTCCCTGGAGGGGAGATTTCCATGCTCGGCTACCATGCTGTGGGGGTTGCTGAAAGGGGAGGCCAGGTCATAGAGTAGACTTGGTTCTTGTGGCCTTGAGCAAAGCACTGGAAGCTGAAGGTGTTTAAAAAACACACTCCCTGAGCTTGGGACAAAAAAAGCAATCTTAGAACAAAATAAACTAGATGGCAGATGGCCTATTTGTGGGAGTCAAGATTGCCTAGACTACACGGGCAGAGAAGACCTGATTAAAAGCATATATACTGGCCAGGTGTGTGCATAACCTTAATCCCGCACTCAGGAGTCAGACAAACAGAACTCTGACTTTGAGCCCCTTACATAGTGAGTTCCAGACCAGCCAGGACTACATAGAGAGGCCCTGTCTCAAATAAAAATAATGCCAGGCTTTGGTGGTGCACGCATTTAATTCCAGCACTCTGAAGGTAGAGGCATGTGGGCCTCTTGAGTTCGAGGCCAGCCTGGTCTACACTATGAGTTCCAGGACAGCCAGGCCTACACAGAGAAACCTTGTCTTGAAAAGCCAGGAAAAAAAAAAAAAAAAACCCTGATGTGTTCTAAACTTGGCCGAGTGACCAGGAGGGGCACGGGGCCAGTGAGGGCCTAGTACAGTGTCTTCTGGAAACAGCACTAATGGGGCAAGTGGACTACAAACTTGAGTCGTCAGACAAGGCACTGGAGTCCCTAAAAGAGGGAAATGGTTCAAATATACCGCGGGAGATCACTTGAGCTTTCTCAGCTCTCCTCCCCGACATGCCCAGTAATTTCAAGATAATCTGGGCAGCAGAGCATAGAATGGCTCCCGCCTTGGAGAAAGGGAAGGCAGGGGCAGACAGCCACTAGAAGGTCATCTAGGGAAGGAGGTTCTAACACAGGCTGCGATGCAGCAAGCAGAATGTACACTGGGGAGGCTGAAGACAGACAGACAAAAAGAACAATGTATCCCAGCCTGGTGACAGATTTATACACAGGCACAAATAGCCCACCAGTAACTAGAAACGAAGTCCCAGCTGCATGCCAGCACATAAATACGGACCAGAAGCTAGGTGGTGAGGAGATGAGGGACTTAAGTAGTCTTGGGTGCTGGTGTCTCTCTGACACAGCGGGATCTCAAAAGTAGTTTAGTGGTAGAGCAATTGTCTGATATGCACAAGGCCCTGTGTTCAGTTCAGTCCCAACACCATACAAATAAATACTTTGAGAGAAATAGTTGAAGAACCAGGATAGTTAACCAGATAGTGGCCTTGAGAAAAGTGAAAAAGTTTCCAGGCTGATGAAGGGGCAGTAATGCTGAAGAGAGTTGTTTTGTTTTTTTGTTTTTCGAGACAGGGTTTCTCTGTGTAGCTTTGGACTCTGTCCTGGATCTCACTCTGTAGACCAGGCTGGCCTCAAACTCAGAGATCTGCCTGGCTCTGCCTCCTGAGTACTGGGATTAAAGGTGTGCCCCACACTGCCCAGCTGGAGACTTGAAAACACAAACAAGATGTGATGGCATAGGCAAGCCCAGCCCTGAGAGGCTAAGACAAGAAGCTCACAAGTGTGAAGACCCAACCTATATACTGAGACCCCTATCTCAAAAACAAAACAAAACACACAGAGCCAGACATGTGTCCATTAAATCCGGGCACTCAGGAGGCTGAAGCAGGCAGATCTCTGAGTTCATGGTCAGCTGGTCTACAAATTGAGTTCCCAGGTCAGCTAGGACCATTGTCTCTAAAGAAAAGAAATTCCCTTACCCACCCACTTCCCCAACAAAAAAATAAAGGTACAACATTTAGCCAGGTGTAATGGTTCTTGCCTTTAACCCTAGCACTCCAGTGGCTCCAGGAGCAGTTCAAGGTCATTCTCGGCCACAAAGTTTGAGAGAGGATCTCTTGTAGATCAAAGCCAACTTGGTCTACAAGAGATCCTCTCTCAGAAAAAAAGGGGGGATGGATTCAAGTCCCCACCCCTCCCTGAGGATTTTTTTTTGCTGGGGGAGAAAAGGACATTTTATTCAGTGATGTAGCCACTGGTGAAATGCCCATGCTCCTATAAATAAAATACACCCTCACAGTAAAAAAGAAGACCGAGGTAGCTCTGTTGCTGGAGTCTTGCCTGCACTGGGAATGCCTAGGTTCCGTCACCAGCACAAACAGCACACCTGGAACGCCAGCACTTGGGAGATGGAGGCAAGAGGACCAGACCCACGCCTTCTGGGAATCTTGAAAGTCACCAGAGAGAGAAACCAGGAAGAGTTTACTAAGATGGAAAACAAAGCCAGGTGTGGTGCTGTGAGATCCCAGCACTTGGGAGGCAGAGGCAGGCAGATCTCTGAGTTCGAGGCCAGCCTGGTCCACAGTAGTTCCAGGACAGCCCACCACTGCTAAATAAAAAAGTAAGTTGTTCCGGGTGGTGGTAACACACGCCTTTAATCCCAGCACCCGGGAGGCAGAGTCAGGCAGATCTCTGTGAGTTGGAGGCCAGCCTGGTCTACAAAGCGAAGTCCAAGAGAGGCACCAAAACTACACTGAGAAACCCTGTCTCGGGAAAACCAAAAAAAAATTAAATTAAATTAAATCACCAGGCAGTGGTAGCGCACACCTTTAATTCAAGCACTAAGGAGGCAGAGGCAGGCAGAGCTCTGAGAGTTTGAGGCCAGTCTGGTCTACAGAGTGATTTCCAGGACAGCCAGGGCTAAACAGAGAAACCCTGTCTCAAAAAAAAAAAAAAAAAATCTAAATGTGAAGGGTTTTTTTTTTTCATCATACACCCCTGCTACTGTCCCCCACTCCTGACTCCTGCACATATACTGTCATTTTAATGACCAAAATAACTTGGGGCAGACATTTCAAAGGAATGCATGCTTGAAGAGCAAAAATTCAGAACAGTGAGGGGGAACATCAGGAGAAGCAGGCCTGGGAGCTGAAGACGCCCAGATAGAGTGGAGGCCACTCAGCTTCTCAAATACTGATGCTAGAAAGCATGGAAGCGGCGGCGGCGGCGGCGGCAGGGAATGTGAAAAGCATCGGGAAAAGATTAGGGTATCTTCTATGGTGGTCTCACTGTGTAGCCTAGGCTGACCTTGAGTTGTGAATCCACCCCCTGCCTGTAACTTCCAAGTGCTGGAATTCTAGGAGTGAGTGGCCACACCTGGCTGGTATTTTTGTTTGCCTGCATGTGCGTGCGCGTGCGTCAGATCACCTGGAGCTGGAGCTATAGGCAGTTGTGAGTTGCCAGATGTAGGTGCTGGGAATCAAACTCAGGTCCTCCAGCCAGGCGGTGGTGGCGGTGCACGCCTTTAATCCCAGCACTTGGGAGGCAGAGGCAGGCGGATCTCTGTGAGTTCGAGGCCAGCCTGGACTACCAAGTGAGTTCCAGGAAAAGGCACAAAGCTACACAGAGAAACCCTGTCTCGAAAAACAAAACAAACTCAGGTCCTCGACAAGAACAGCATATGCTCTTGACCAGTGAGCCATCTCTTCAGCCTGCAGTGGTTCTTACTACAGCCATCAGCAGTTAGGCCACAGACACTCGATGGAGGAGCCTGGACAGGTTGACAGACAATGTTGTGTCATGGCCATAGGAGCTGTACCATGACACAAGGTCCCTCTCCCTCCAAACCACAGTCCTCTCTCACTCAGTCCCCTTCACATCCACCCCTGACTACTACCGCCACTTGGATAACCTTTGCCGTCCTTTTGGACAGTGAGTCACCACCCTCAGGGCATCCCCAGAGCAGCCACTGACACTGTGACCCACCCCCACCCCTGCCGGCACTATGTGCTGATAGCTGAGGCCTCTGAGTTGAAGCAAACTCATCCCTACACTCTTGACTCTCTGGAGTGGCCCCCCCCACACTGTCCAGTGTCTTCTTTGTGCTTACATTTGCACTAGCCAGACAATAAGGAGGATAGAGGAACAGGCTGTCACAGGAGACGTCTTCCACTGTGTGTCTTCTGTTCGCTTTGCCTGACTACTAAAGGGACTTCCTAAAAATTGTTTGTTTCTTTGGAGGACAGGGTCTCATGTAGCCCAGGCTGGCCTAGAATTGATATGTAGGATGACCTAGATCTTCTGATCCTCCAGCCTCGTAGAGGTGGGATTGCAGGCATTCATCACCACATGTGGTTTTAGGTGGGCCTGGGGAATGGAATCTAGAGCTTCCTGTTTTAGACACGCAACACACTCTACCAACTGAGTGACAGCCCTAGCCCATGTTTCCAAAATTGTAAATCTGATTATATCCTTCCCCTACTTAAAGTAAATCCCATCCCTACCCATGCAAGAGAAAATCCTTGGAGTCTAGCCTGAGCTAAGAAGAAAAGAAAATCCCCCACCCTCCTTTATGATTGTTCCTTTCCAGCTTTCTGTCAAAGTGACAGTCATCCTGGGTCCCCCTCAGCTCTCCCTGTGGTCCTCTGTCACTCTGCTGGGCATCTGTACACAGGGATGTGGGCATGCCTGGCTGGGTGCTTCCTCCACACATGCCTGGGCTTCTGGAGCTCCTGCCTCTGAGCTTCCACATCTGCAAGGACTCCTGGCTCCGCTGAGGGATCCCAGCTCCAGGCCTGACTCTGGCAGCTGCTTACAGTGACCTTGGACAAGTTGCTCCGGCCTTCTAGGGTTCAGTCTTCCAAGCTGGAAGACAGGAGGAGATAATATCCACCATTCTCTGGCTGCCTTGGAATATAATGCTGCCTTTGTGGTCCCATCTCTGCTCTGCCTCCCGACACTGGGCCGACTTCAGACACACAAGCCTTCTGTCCACACCAGGGAGGAGAGTGGGAGGGAGAGAGCTGGCATTAGCCAGTTTCAGCTGGGTATTTGGGTGGGTTTTTTTTTTTTTTTTGAAAAAGAATCTCATGTATCCTAGGTGGACTCCAAATCACTATGTAGAATGATCCTGAACCACTGATTCGCATCCCTCCAGGTGCTTTTTTTTTTTTTTTTTTTTTTTTTAGACAGGGTCTCTCTATTACGTAGCTCTGGCTGTCCTGGAACTCCTTTCTTCTGTACCCTGCCGCACAGGGAAGGCTCTGAGAGGTCTCTGCCTCCTTAGAGACCCCTTAAACCTTGTATCCACTTCTTCCCAAGTACTGAGATTATAGGTGTGTGCTTCCCAACCCAGCTGAAGTTTTGATGCCATTTTACAGGTGAGAAAGCCTAGCTCCCTCCTCCAGTCCTGAAGGGACCGATCCCAGGTCACAGCTATTGAATATTTAGGTCCAGAGAGAGCACCAAGCTGTGCTTTCAGTCACTCTACTGGACTGTCCCATCAGGCTGGAAAAACGACCTTTAGACACTCTGTTGTGGTGATAGTTTATTTGTGCATTAATAAATAAAGCTTGCCTGGAGATCAGGGGGAAAAGGCCAGCCATTTTAAGTAAACAAAGAAGTCAGGCAGCACACACCCTTAATCCCTTAGCAGGCAGGATCTCTGTGTGTTCAAGGCCACACTAGGGAACAGAGCCTAGTGCGGTGACACACTACCAACCATAGAGACCTGGAGGTCTGTACAGACAGACAAAGACAGAGCTGTGTAGGAAGAGGAAGTGAGGTATCTGGGCTAAGAGCCAATGAGAGGACAGAATAGTAAGGCATATAAGCCTGGGTAGACAGACAGGAAGTCACGCTCTTTGGAAGCTGGGGAGTTGGTCAGGTGAGCTTAGCTGGTAGCTCTCTGTATTTCCCTGATCTCTCTAAGGCTTTAACCCAAGTTATTTTTTATTTAATAAGACCATTTAGAAGTTAGTCTACTCGGCGCCTAACGTGGGACACGAACCCACAACCCTAAGATTAAGAGTCTCATGCTCTACCCACTGAGCTAGCTGGGTGGGACCAGGAAAACTTTTAGCTACACACTGTCTTTTGTTTTTGGTAACTTAAAAAAACAAAAAAGGGTCTTACTATGTAGCCCAGGCTGGCCTTAAACCCATGGGTGATCCTCCTGTCTCAGCCTCCCAAGTGATGGATGAGGTTACAAGCATGAACCACTATGTCTGACTGTCCTTAGTAGCTTTTACTGTCCACCTTCCAATTAAAGAAAAGAAAGGCATGCCAGGCATGGTGGCTCATGCCTGTAATTCCAGGCCACATTCCAACATATAAGAGGATAAGGCACGAGACCATCATGAGTTCCAAGCCAGCCTGGACAGAAGGAGCCCTTGTGGGACACTAGAGATGTGGAGCTGGCCATGCAAGTTTAGAACCCACATGAAAATGGCATTGTGTACCTGTAACCAAAGCACTGGGTAAGGGGATAGAGACAGAGGAATCCCAGGGCTTCCTGGCCAGCCAGTCTAGCTAATCAGAGAGAGAGATCTTATCTCAAAGAATAAGATGGCAGGGCTGGAGAGAGATATCAGACAAGGGGCACACGCACCCACACCTCACACATTAAAAAAATAGATAGATAGATAAATAAATAAAATAGATAAAAAAAATCTCTAAATAATAAATAATTTTTAAAATGCCTTTCTTCTTCTTCTACTTCTTCTTCTTCTTCTTCTTCTTCTTCTTCTTCTTCTTCTTCTTCTTCTTCTTCTTCTTCTTCTTCTTCAGTTTTTTTAGTTTTTAGACAAGGTCTTCTTCCTATGTCGCCCCAACTGGCCTGGAACTCACCATATAAATCAGGCTGGTCTCAAACTCCGAGTTCTACCTGCCTCTGCCTGCTGAGTGCTGGGACTCAAAGTGTGTGTCACTACACTTACCTTTGGGAGGAGAGGTTATGGAGAGGGAACACAGGGTCTCACACACACTAGCTAGCACACTGCATGAATGTTGGGTACATGTGAAAAGCCCCGCTGCTGCTGCTGCTGCTGCTGCTGCTGCTGCTGCTGCTGCTGCTAATGCTCCAACTACTTACTTTATATACAAGTATGCAGCTATTTTTCTTTTTATTACATTGAAATCTTGATCATCATAAAATCCATTTTATTTATTTGCTCCTTGTTTGGATTGGACCCTTACCATGGAATTGTATCACAACCACAACCCATAATCACCATTTTATTGATTTATTTCAATTTTTTTCTTAACCAAAGCAGGGTCTCACTATGTAGCCCTGGAACTCACTAGGTAGCCCAGGCTGGCCTCAAATTTGAATTCTGCTTCTGCCTTCTGAGTGCTGGGATTAAAGGTGTGTGCCACAGTGGCTATTTAGGGTGTGTGTGTGTGTGTGTGTGTGTGTGTGTGTGTGTGTGAGTGTGTGTGTCTGTGTGTCTGTGTGTGTGTGAATGCAGTTGCCTGCAGAGACCAGAAGAGGGCATTAGATAATGGGAGTTGGAGTCACAGGCAGTTGTGAGTTGCCCGAAGTGGGTGCTGAGAATCGAACTCGAATCTTCTGTAATAACAGTACAGGCTCTTAACTGCTAAGCCATCTCTTCAGCCCCAGGATTTTTTTTTTCAGTTAATGTATGTATGTATTTTAGTGTGTGTGTATCTATATGAATGTGCTTCTGTGTGTGGGGTTACCTGAGGCCAGGAGGAATATTATAAGATCCCCTGGAGCTGAACTGTATTTTACTCACTTTACAGTGGACTATTTAAAGGGTTTTACAGTATTCAAAACTGAAAATTATCTCTGCTGACTTACACCGGACATTCTCACCTGCAAGCCAGCCTCCCTGCACCCACCCCCCACGCCCCACCCCACCTCCATTCCCCTCCACTCTCCTCCCTTTCCTGTTCCCTTTTACTCTCATTAAATAGCACTGTCCTCCAAGCCGAGTAATGGCATCTTCATAAGATCAGCTGTGTCTGCTTGCAAAAGATCATCTCAGCTGGGCCTGGTGATTGTTGGTGTTCGATCCCTTGAGGAGGGAGTGGGGAGGGTCCCTGAACCCTCACCAGAGGACAACCACTGCTCCCAGACACTTGCATGCAATTCTGCCCACGTGGTAGATGGACTCCTCTGTGTCTGGGAAGGTGCCAGAGTAACAGGCTTGGAAAGAATCAGAGAAGGGGAAGCTTCATCTTCAGCGCTGGGGACACCATCATCCATGCTGTATGCAGACCTTCCAGTGTGGCTGTCTTAGGGTCACTCACACGCCTGTCTGTGACCTCTCACCCACGCTCATTGGTTCCCCAGGGTGAACTTTGGTGGGATCACACAGTGGGTGGTCATTAAGACCCCGCCTGGGCTACAGAGTGAGATCCAGGACAGGCTCCAAAGCTACACAGAGAAACCCTGTCTTGAAACACCACCCCCCCCAAAAAAAAAATAATAAAAATAAGTTCTTTCAAAGCTGGGCGGTGGTGGCACCAGCCTTTAATCCCAGCACTCAGGAGGCAGAGGCAGACAGATCTCTGTGAACTGGAGGCCAGCTTGGTCTAAAGAACAAGTTCCAGCACAGCCAAGGTTACACAGAGAAACCTTGTCTCGAAAAACCAAAACCAAAAAAAAACCTCTTTCAGAAAAACATCACACAATATCAAGTGTTGCTGTCAGTGACCCATGCAATCAGGACATCAGGACAAAGCCTACAGTATCAAGATAATCAGCATTCCCTTTGCAGTGTGGGCCAGTGAGGCTCTCCGGGCTTTTTTCTACAGCAGGAAACAGACTGTGTGAGCAGAGGGGTGGAGCCTGCCGCTGCTCCAGGAGCTGACCACTAGATAGATGAGCAATTTACCCTCTGCCCTGGGAAATGAAGGAGGACACAGGGGCCATCATTGTTTCTCACATTTATTTATTTCTCTGTTTATTTTACATTTATTTTTGTGTTTGGTGTGTATATCTAGGGGAGGGGCCTCATGCACCATGGCGTGCATGTGGAGGTCAGAGGACAACTTTCGGGGAAGTTGGTTTTCTCCTTCCACCACGTGAATCCCAGGAATTGAACTCCTATCCTCAGGCTTGGTAGCAAAAACCTTGACCTGCTGTGCTGTCTCCCGGGTCCTCTAATTTCCTATTGGTTGTTTATTTGTTTGCACAGGGTCTCCTGCAGCCCAGGCTGGCCATGAACTCTCTATGTAGCATCACCTTCTATCCTTTGCCTGCTCAGTGCTGGTATCACAGACCTGGGTTCCACCATGCCTAGTCTATGCTGTACTGGGCTTGGGTCCCAGAGCCTTGAACATGGCAGGCAAACACCTTACCAACAGAGCCACATCCCAGCCCTGCCTGGAACTGGGTTTTGAACTTGAGTTGCTGTGTGCCAGACTGTGGTCCTGGCATTCAGCATTGAGTCAGGTCACATGTCATTGTCCCAGATAGACTCTCAGGTCTTTGCTATCTAGGAGGCATCTTGGCCTCACAGTGAATAGTGGGGATTCTACAATCGACAGACCAGCGCTCTGACCAGCCCTCTGACCTATGACAAGTTACTAAATCAACATACAGTGCCTGGCCAGTGGTCAGCCTTCTAACAACTGCAGCTATTGGGATATAAATGGCTGTTGTGCCTTCGGGCTTCCTTGAGCAAAGTAAGGAGGAGTAATTACATTTTTTGTTTATTGAATGTGTGTGCAGGTATGTGGGTGTGTGCATGGCATGCCATGCACATGGAGGTCAGAGGACAACTTGCTTGTTTTCTTTCTCTTTTAACTTTTTTTGTTTGAGACAGAGTCTCTCAATGGAATAGGTTGGCCTTGAATTCAGAGAGCCCCGTGCCTCTGTTTCCCAAGGTGCTGGGATTAAAGGCCTTCAGAGGACTCTTTGTAAGAGTCAGTTTTCTCCTTCCACCACGTGGGTCCCAGGATTGAACTTAGGTGTGTTCGGTCTTGGGAGTATAGACCTTTACCAGGTGAGACCTATCATCATCTCATAGGCCCCAAGTCCTTTTGTTTGTTTGGTTGTTTGGTTGGTTGGTTTTAGACAGGGTTTCTCTGTGTAACTGTCCTAGCTGTCCTGGAATTTGCTTTGTAGACCAGGCTGGCCTAATGACCACAGAGATCTGCCTGCTTCTGCCTCCTGTGTGCTGGGATTAAAGGTGTGTATTATGATGATCAGCCTCAAATCTCCATATTTTTGAAAGTAAATGGGAGGGGCTCAGTGGTGGGCTGTTGCCTTCAGTGCCAGGGGCCAGGGTTTAAGGCCAAGAACCCAGAACAAACCAATAGGTGAAATCAACTCACACAATACAGCTCACGTAACTCCATAGCATTGCTACTATATATAGTGTCAGTGTAGCTGCGTTCCACTGCTTTGGCCTCCCATGCTAAGTGTTTAAAACCCATTTTATGGGGTTTGGGATTTAGCTCAGTGGTAGAATGCTTGCCTAGAAAGCGCAAGGCCCTGGGTTTGGTCCTTAGCTCCAGAAAAAAAAAAAAAATTTTTTTTTTTACTTGTATTTATTTATTTTTTGGTTTTTCGAGACAGGGTTTCTCTGTGTAGCTTTGCACCTTTCCTGGAACTCACTTGGTAGCCCAGGCTGGCCTCGAACTCACAGAGATCCACCTGGCTCTGCCTCCCGTGTGCTGGGATTAAAGGTGTGTGCCGCCACCACCGCCCGGCTATTTATTAACTTTTTTGAGGCAGGGTCTCAGATATTCCAGATTGACCTCCAACAGCACACCAAGTTTATGTAATGCTAGAAATGGAACCCAAGCTTTCATGCGTATTAACCAAGCACTCCATCAGCTGAAGGACATCCCGCAAGCACCTGCCAACTGAGGGACATCCCCAGCCCGTATTTTACATTTTTTTAAAAAATAATTTATTATTATTATTTATTTTATGTGCACTGGTGTTTTGCCTGCTTGTATGTCTGTGTGAGGGTGTTGGGTCCCCTAGAACTGGAATTACAGACAGTTGTGAGCTGCCATGTGGGTGCTGGGAATGGAACCCAGGTCTTCTGGAAGAGCAGTCAGTACTCTTAACTGCTGAGCCATCTCTCCAGCCCACCCACCCCCACCCCACCCCTCTGAATGCAGATGACATTTCAAGGCTTCAGGAGCCACATGGGCAAGCAGCTACCATGCTGGCTGCTGGTGGTTAGGCCAAGCCTTCACCATGACCATCCTCAGGTGTGAGTTCCCAGGAAATCAGGAAATGTGCTCCTCTGACTGGGTGTGGGCTGTGTGTCTGTAATCCCAGCACTCTGGAAACTGAGGCAGGAGGAATTCAAGGCCAGCCTGGGCTACATACCAAAACTTTGTCTCATTAAAATATATATATACATTTGGGTGTAGTGACACATGCCTTTAATCCTATCACTCGGGGCACAGAGGCAGACACATCTCTGAGTTTGAGGCCAGCCTGGTCTACAAAGCCAGTGCCAGGACAGCCAGAGCTACACAGAGAGAAACCCTGCCTCTGAAAACTAATATAAGATACATACAACCCCAGTACTATTGATATATGTGTGTGTGTGTGTGTATATATATGCAGTACTCTTCTGGCTGGTTCTGTCTCCTGGCCCCTCCTCACAGCCACACCTGAGTTCTGCTCAGCTCCAATCTCATCCCAGCCTGAGGCAAATTTTTAAAAAGCCACCCGTAGACACACCCAGCCATGTACAGAGAAATGCAATTGTGTGCTGGTCTTGGCAGCCACATGCTAAAGCTTGAACCACCGAGATGAACGTGGTGCCTGCTCTAGAGCATCCACGAGTTGTTCCACGTTTTCTATAAGCTGAAAGAAGTAAAACTGCGTAATGAACTTTTGTTTGTTTGTTTTTGGGGACAGAGTTTCTCTGTGTAGCGTGGGCTGTCCTGGATCTCACTCACTCTGTAGACCAGGCAGGCCTGGAACTCGGAGATCCGCCTGCCTCTGCCTCCAGAGTGCTGGGATTAAAGGCATGTGCCACCACTGCCTGGCTGTGCAATGAATTTTTTATGACTGTACTTTTAAAAAGTCACACCTTAGGCTGGAGAAATGCCCCAGTGGTTAAGAGAGCTTGCTTGTCTACCAGAGGACCTGAGTTCAGTTTTTAGCAGCCAAATAGCCAAGCCAGGAGGCTCACAACAATGTCTGTAACTCCAGCTCCAGGGGATCCAGTGCCTTCTTCTGGCCTCCAAAGCTACCTAAACACACACACACACACACACACACACACACACACACACACACACACACACACACACTAAAATACTTTTATAGTCACATGCTTAGCCTGTACTGTTTTAGGTCAAGACTGGACTTGAACTCTCGATGTAGAAGACAATGCCCTTGA
Source organism: Peromyscus maniculatus bairdii (assembly GCF_049852395.1). Classification (NCBI taxonomy): domain Eukaryota; kingdom Metazoa; phylum Chordata; class Mammalia; order Rodentia; family Cricetidae; genus Peromyscus; species Peromyscus maniculatus. Next base: position 109,333,250 of record NC_134854.1, read on the forward strand.
ACTCTTAATCTTCCTACTCCCACTTCCACAGTGCTGGGGTTGTGTGTACTACCAGGCTTTTTTTTTTTTTTTTTAATTGTGCCAGTAAAGAAAGATTACATTTTCTGAAAGTATTTGGTTGGTCCGAAAGGAGGTTGGCCCTGGGGCAGGGTGGGGAGCTTGCAGCAATCTTCACATCTCCGACTCTCTTCACTGGGCTCCACCTTCCCAGCCCGTCAGCAACATGAGTCATATTGTCCCTTGTTAAAGCTCGGCTCCCCACTCAGGGCTACCTTTCTTTTTAGTCCAGTAGGCAGCACATATACGTTTGTGTACACACACACACACACACACACACACACACACACACACACACACAGACTTACATACTTCATACACACACCACATATATATAGAGAGAGAATTACACATCACATATACAGAGACACACACACACACCACATACACACAGAGTTACACTACACACACACACACACACACACACACACTTATATACCACACAAACTCACCACACACATACACCACATACACACACACACACACACACACACACACACACACACTTATATACCACACAAACTCACCACACACATACACCACATACACACACACAAAGAAACTCACCACATACACACTGAGACTCACACAGCATACCATACCACATACTTAGGAGATCTGCCTACCTCTGCCTCCTGAGTGCTGGAGTAAAGGCAAAGGCCTGTAGCACCACGCAAGGCCCAACCCTAGCATTCTTGTGAAAATATCTGTCCTCACACTCTGGAAAACATCTCAGGAGCCCAGGGCTCTCTCTAATCACTCAGACATTCTATACCATAGGAAAACGTCAGCACACGCCGCCACCGCCGCCGCCGCCGCCGCCGCCGCCGCCGCTGCCGCCGCTGCCGCCACCACCACCATCACATAAGTTCCAGAAGTAAATCTTAGCAACAATAATGATAAAAATCGTTACAAAGAAAATCTTGCAGGTGTGGAGGTACACATCTGTAATCTCAGCTACCTAACAAATTCCAAACCATCCAGGGACACATTCATACTAATAATAAAACAAAAAGAAGAAGAGAGAGCCAGACAGTGATAGGATGAAAGGTTAATGTGGAGCTTCATTGTTTTTAGTACAGTGGTTCTGGGGTTGAGAACAGGGCATGCATTTGCAGTTCCTCAATAAGACAAAATCAACAATATAGAAAATAAAAACAATGGACTAGGAGCCAGCAAGATGTTTTCCACAAGCCTGAGGACCCCAGGTGGATTCCTGGAACCCACATACTGGGAGAGAAGCAACTGTCTGTCTTACAGACTGTCACCCGACCTCCGCACTCACAGTGTGGCACTCAGAAGTGCACACACATATAAACAAACCACATGTCCTCCGTGACATGGACCATTGAATTCTCAATACAAACTGCTGCGGCATGTGTGATTTCTGCTTTCTTCCCACTAATCAAATGAAAAGTAATGTGCTGTCCTGTGATTGGTTTGTTTTAACCTGCAAACCTAACAGAGAAAAATCTCCAGTGTGGTTAAAAATGTGAGAAATAAGTCAGGGTTACATAGAATGTCCTTGTCTCAAAAACAAACAAACAAACAAACAAACAAACCCAACAAGAATATGGGAAATGAATCTGAAACGGAGAAAATGTCTATGTAGAGAGGCCTAGTCACCTCACATGAAAATCCACTTTGCAATCTGTGTGATGTGTTTTGGTATGCACGTCAAGATCAGAGGACTTTTGGGAGTCAGTTCTCTGTCCTGTCAAGACAGAGTCTTTCTTGTTTTTGCCACTGTGCCTTGTACTTCTGGCTAGCTGGTCTGTCTGTCTGGGGCCTTCCTGTCTCTGTTCCCTTCTCAAGTGGGAGTACTGGGATAATAGGGTCTAGTACCACATCTGACATTTTATATAGGTACCCGAGATTCAAACTGAGGGACTCAGGCTTGCACGACTTCTTACCTGCCTTTGTTATTTTGTTTTTGAGGGAGGATCTCATGTAGCCCAAGCTAGCCTCCAACTTGCCATATCTCTAAGGATGGCCTTGAACTCCTGACCCTCCTGCTTCATCCTCCCCAGTGCTAAAGTAACAGCCATAGGCTACCATGAACTCTGGGTCATACTGTCCCAACCTCCTGAGTACAGGGATTACAGACATGAGACTCCATACCTGGCTGTTGGTTTTTGAGAAGGTCTCCCACTGGAACTCATTATGTAACTCAAACTGACCATTAACTCTCAGCAATCCTCCTGCCTCTGCCTCCCAAGTGCTGAGATCACAGGTTAGTACCATCAAGCCCTTGTACTTGAGTGTGGTAGAAGGCCCTGGGTGAAAGAATCCTTCAAAAGGTCCTGAAAGGACTGTAGTCAAGCTATAGATAATTCTGTAAGTTTGCGGTTAGCAAGAACATCCTGTCATTCTGTCAACTTCTACTTTCCTTTTCTAAGACATCCCTTGTCTAAAGAAATAGGGCATAAGGATTAGGCTTTCTGTAACAACACTTCCAACTTCTTAGATTCCCAAATCCCCTGCTGAAATTTTGGATATAAGCTGGTCTCCCCCCAGTGTACAGAGAGAGACCATGCCCTGCTGGGCTCCACTCTGCTGGCCTAAAGCAAGGAGACCCATTGAGCCAGCCAAGTCTCCAGCCTTCTGGTGTGGTGATACCACCTCACACTCCCACCACACACTCACACACACACTAACACCAAACACCTCCTTTGTCTCCTTGTTCAAAGTGAGCCCATGCTGTCTCCCCAAGAACATGGGAGGTATCATCAAAAATCATCTGTGTAATCCAGGCCTGGAGGGACACATCTGTAAACCTAGCATTCAGGAGGCAGAGGCAGGAGGATGGTAGAGAGGTCCAGGCAAGAATGGTCAACATAATGTGTTGCAGGCGATTGGAACTACTGATTAAAACCCTGTTTCATGTTGGGCGGTGGTGATGCATGCCTTTAATCCCAGCATTTGGGAGGAGGAAGCAGGAAGATCAGGAGTTCAAGGCCACCCTGGGCTACACAAGATTGTACTTGTCTAAAAGAGAAACAGTTCGGGTCAGCAGTGTCTCACACCTTTGATCCCAGCACATGGGAGGTGGAGACAGGATCTCGGCCCCACTCAGTCTGAGGATTCATAGAGCTAAGAAGTCTCTAGTAGGTGCTGTTCTGCTTCTCTTATCGATATCTGACTCCGGGTTTTTATTTCAAGCTAATTAAGATCACGTATCAACCCTGCTTCAGAAAAACAATAACAACAAAATCTCCCTGAGCCAGGCATGGTAGTGCACATTTGTGAGCCCAGCACTCCAGAGGATAGAATTTCTAAGCTATTCTAAGAAATCTAGTATGATCTTGCTCAAGGGAAAATAAGAAGGATCATGAATGCACCAAAACGGTAGAGCACGTGTTGGACATGTGGAAGGCCCTGGGTTCAAGCCCCAGTCATTTCCATTACAGCTCACAGGTGATTTCACTTGCAGATGTGGAATAGGCAAAGAAGGCCCAGCGTGGTTGGCATCCTGTTATCCCAGCACCTGGGGGCAGAAGCAGGCCGTCCTCAGCTACGTAGTAAGTCGGAGGCCAGTGTGGCTTTCAGAGACCTGTCTCCAAAGTGAATAAATAAGTGTGGTGGCAAATGCCTTTAAAGCCAGCACTTGGGAGACAGATCTCTGTGAATTCCGGGCCAACCTGGTCTACACAGAGAGACCCTGTCTCCAAAATAAACAACAAAAAGTCAAACAGGAGCAGACAGACACGTGGTGGGCACCCTTAGTGGTGCCACACTTAACTAACACCTGGAGGCCCCAGCACCATCAAACTACAAAAAAACGATAAAATAAGAAATAAAGAAACAACCCAAATAATGCACGGGAGGCCCAGAGTGGTGGCAAGTGATTTTAATCCAAGCTCTTGGGAGGCAGAAGCAGGAGGATTTCTCTAGTTTGAAGCTAGCTTTTTAAATTTTGAAACAGGTCTTGCTAAATTGGCCAGTTTGACCTTGAACTCATGGTACAGGCCGGAGACATCAGACGAGGCCAGACAGCGAGGGATGGTGACCTTGGGCTGTGGACCTAGCAGGTGAAGCCTCCCAGCATCGGGGAAGACATCCATCCACCTTACCAAAAAACTGGTGGCTTCACCTGCCCCAGTTCATCACAATCCTCTCCGGGCCCCTAAACACCCTTCCAGGTTTCCTGGGAGGGAGGAGGAAGTGAAGGGTAAGTGGTCAGTGAGAAGGACTTGGTAAAGAGAGTTACAGAACCCAGGCTTCAGGGAGGAGTGTGTAACCCTCTCCTCCAGAGGACCCGAGTTTAGCTGGACGTCTCACAACCCCCTGTCATTCCACCTCGAAGGGCTCTGACAGCCTCTCTGTTGATGAGGGTTTACCTGACGGCTGCAACTGCAAGCGCGTCCTACCATGCCTGCCTTGACATGGGCTCCTTACTGAGATGCTTGCTGTGGTGGAGAGGAGAAGTCTCCCTGGCTGGCCTGGAACTCAGGGAGACCTGACTGGTTCTGCCTCCTTCAGTGGGGATTAAAGACGTGTGCCACCATGCCCAGCTCTTTCTTTTCTTTTGAACTCTCTTTTTAAAGGTTGTATGTGTGTGTAGTGTTTGCCTGCATATGTGTGTACACACCACGTGTGTGCCTGGTATCTAAGGAGGCCAGAAGAGGGTGCGGGAGCCCCTGGAACTGGAGTTACAGAGAGCTGTGAATGCCGTGCACCTGCTGGGAGCCAAACCCAGTTCCTCGGCAAGAGCAAGTGTTCTTAATCGTTGAGATGTCTCTCCAGCCCCATGGGCTATTTCTTAATTGGTGTCTTTTTTAAAAATACAGGTACTTGAGGGGCATTCAGTCCCACTCTCCTGTTCCCTTGAGGTGGTTTTGTTTATAAACACATCCACACGCCCTGGGGGTCCTTCCAGTTTGTGCACTATGGGATTTAGATGGCGGTGGGACTGGTCTGGTCTTGCATCGGACCCTGCAGTACAGGAGGATGAGCTTCTGTGTTAGCGCAGAGCCTTGGCTGCTAGCTGGGATGGAGACCTCAGCTTTCTGGGCAGAACTTCCCCTCCTGTCTTCTCAGTGGATCATCCTATCTTCCTCCTCCCCCTCCCTCTCCTCACATAAACCAGCCTGGGGAGTCAGCTCTTGGGGAACTTTGATCTCTTTATCTGGAAGGGAGGGAGGAAGGAAGGAAGGTAGGCCTGTGAAGCCTGAGGGGTGTGAACGCATGCTCAGGAATGCCTCCCAGTTTTCTATCAGTTTCATTCCTGCTGTGTTTTCTAAGTGGGACCCTCCCCCACAGGAAGGCTGCCGGGGAAATGGCGAGAGCATGGGCGGGAGGAGGGAGGGGGTCTTTGGAAGGGACTAGCAAGACAGAGTTGGGAAAAATGCACCTGGCCTGGGCCGGGCCCTTATACCTTACTGTGTGAGTGAAAAGGCCCTTAGGGCTGGGGATACGGCTGGTTAGAAGCCTGGGTTCAACCTCAGACCCACAATCGCAGCACTGAGGAGTTAGAGAGGCAGGAGGATCAGAAGCTCAAGGTCACCCTTGGTTACAGAGTTCATGGTCAGTTTAGGATACAGAAGACTGACAAAAACCAAACGTTTTTTGTTTGAGACAAGGTTTCTCTGTGTAGCCCTGGTTGTCCTGGAACTCCTTTGTAGACCAGGTTGGCCTTGAACTTAGAGATCTACTTGCCTCAGCCTCCCGAATCCTTGGATTAAAGGTGTACACTGCCATGTTTGGCCTGTAAGAAGTGTTCCTAGACACTGAGTCATCTTTCCAGCCCTCAGTGAATATTTAACAGGGCGGAGGGTATGCTCAGTGGTACTTGTCTAGCATGCATAAGGCCCCGGGTCTGTCCCTAGCACTGAATGCATACATACATATTTGCCAGGAGTGATAGCGTAGGCCTTTAATTCCTGCACTCAGCAGGCAGAGGCAGGTAGATGTCTATGAATTTGAGGTCTACAAAGTAAGACCCTGTTAAAAAAAAAATCAAACCGAGCCGGGCGTTGGTGGCGCACGCCTTTAATCCCAGCACTCGGGAGGCAGAGGCAGGCGGATCTCTGTGAGTTCGAGGCCAGCCTGGGCTACCAAGTGAGCTCTAGGAAAGGCGCAAAGCTACACAGAGAAACCCTGTCTTGAAAAACCAAAAAAAAAAAAAAATCAAACCAAACCAAACAAAAAGGAAAGAAGAAAAGAAAAAGTCAAGGATCCCGGCATGGTGGCTCATGCTTGTTACCCCAGCACTCCAGAGGCTGCGGCAGAAGGACTGACCTGTGTTTCAGGCCAGCTTGGGCTACATAGTGAGGTGTAGGTCAGCCTGGAATACAGAGACCTGGCTCAGTATTGGCAAGACCATGAGTTCCATCCCTAGCACGGCCAAAAATTAAATCAAAACCCAACCAAAAACCAGCGAAGGGCAACAGACACAAACCAACTTCATGAGTGGTTCATGCCCATGTTAAAGTTGAGGAAATTAAGACTCAGGATGGAGTTCTCCTAAACCTATACAGTCTGCAGCTGAAAACAATGATTCAAAACTTCTTTGACACCTGTCATGAAGGGGTACCCTGGTCACTCCAGCATCCAGCAGTTGGAAGGAGGAAGATCAAGCGTTCAAGGCCAGCCTTAGCTACATGGAGTTCTGAGTTAGCTTGGCCTACATGAGACCCTGTATTAAAAAAAAAAAAAAAGCTGGGCGATAGTACTGCACGCCTTTAGTCCCAGCAATCAGGAAGCAGAAGCAGGTAGATCTCTGTGAGTTCGAGGCCAACCTGGTCTACAGAGCGAGTTCCAGGACAGCCAAGGCTACACAGAGAAATCCTGTCTGGAAAAACCAAAAACCAAACCAAACCAACCAACCAACCAACCAACCAAACAAACAAACAAAAAACCCCAAGTGGGCCAGGCATGGTGGGTCACGCCTGGAATCCCAGTACATGGGAGGTGGAGGCAGGAGAATCAGGAATCGAAGTCATCTTTGGTTAAATAGTTCAGTCCCAGCCTGGGCTACAGGAGTCCCTGTCAGAAAGAGAAAGGATTAATGGTGGTGGAGAGGAAAGCGTGTGCTCTGAGGAGCCCTGCTGCCTGCAGTACCTGAACTCCTGAACCTGGGGCCAGCCTGAGTTCCAAAGCTGGACTCTGGAGTCAAAAACCAAAACTAAAATCAAGCCATGGAAAACACTGCTTTGGGCATGAAAAGAGTTAAAAACCACAAGCCCCGAGTTCCTTCTTCCTCCACACCACGCCTCCCAGGCGCCTTTGGAGTGGTTTCGCCTGGCTTGCTTTGTTTGTGGCTTGGCGTTTTGTTTAATTTTCAGGGCTGGGAAGCGACTCTGCCCACCAGGACCAAGTGCAACTTATTGGAAGGACACGCGGGTGGCACAGAGTGCAGAAGGAAGAGCTGGTGCGGCAGCCGGGCAGGAACCGGGGCAGCCGGGACCTTCTCCTTCCTTCTGCAACACCGTGGCTGGCGGATGCTGCTGTGCTGGCCGCCAGGCTCAGTCTTCACGTTCAGGTTTCAAATTCCCAAGAGAATCTGAGTTGTCCGCCTGGATCAGGTGTCTGCAACCCAGTCTCTTCTGTTCCCCTCCTCCTCCCTCTCTCCTCTGTCCTCTCTCCTCTCTTCCTTTTTTTTTTCTCTCCCCTCCCTTCCTCCCTCTCCTCTTCCTTTCTCCCTCCTTCCTTCTGTCCACACGGCTATTCTAATATATTCCAGGATGGCCTCAAGCTCCTTAAGTAGCCTAGGATGACCTTGAACTTGTGCTTCTCCTGCCACTACCTCCCTGGAGTGAGGTGTCTGGCATGCCTCACCAAGCCCAGTTTCTGTACCACTGAACTGCACCCCCAGCCCAGATGTCTGCCCTCCTGAGCCTTGGAAGGCAGGTTCTTTGTGGGCGAAGCAATCCCCTAGTAGGATATTTTCTGGTGGAGGGAAGGAAAAGTCATCAGGAGTGCCCTGTCACTCAGGAGGGCTCGAGGAAGTGTCATGGCTATTAATTCAGCCTGGCGTTCAGTAAGTTCCGTTCAGTTTCGTCACAGTCAGCAGTTACAAAGAGGCGGGCCCATCTGCAGTGCCCATCACATTGTGTCCCTGAGGAATTAAAACCTTAGTGGTCCAGGGTCTGCTCAGGGCTGGGCTGCACCACTTGTCAGGAACCCTGGGGGCTCTCCATAAAGGAAATAAAGACCATACTCCACGGGCCAATGAAAAGACTTAGGGCCTTAAAGTACTGGCCAAAAACCTGAGGGACCTCAGATCCATCCCTGGGACTTGGGCAGTAGAACAGAACCAGCTCCTGCAACTTAATGCTCAGCCCTCCATTTGCCGTACACACAAACAAATGAATGCAATTCAAAACAGAACAAAACTGCATGCCACACACTTGACCTGGTGGAGCTGTGTCTTCCATCTCACTGCAGACACGTGGACGGTCCTAGCGATGGAAAAGCAGAGGTGCTGGCCGATGCTCCGAGGCCCCTTTAAGACTCTCAGAATTTTTTTTTCTCTAAGGGTCTGTGCAGAGTTAAAGCAGAGGAGGCACACAACACTGTCCAAATGCACTGGCCAGCAGCTCCACAGCTTTTTAAGCCTGGACGACCCTATTAAACAGGCAGGGGCCCCCTGGTGTTCCTCCCGCTCCGAGTTTCAGCTGCTTCCTTCTTTCTTTTTGGGCACGGGAGCAGGGTAGAGGGAGTTTTGTTTTGTTTTATCTTGAATCAGGGTCTGATATATCCCGAGGTGGCCTTGAACTTGCTATGTAGCTGAAGATGACTGGCTTACGTGGTGCTGGGGATGTAACCCAGGGCTTTATGCTAGCTAAGCGATCTACAACCGAGTGACTTCCCCACCCAACTCAGGTAGACGCCAAAGCCCAGCCTCCTGTGTCTTGGGAACTCTGTGTAATTTACTTGCCATTTTTGTTTTGTTGGGGAATTTTGCTGTTGTTTTTATTCCTGACACTAGGGTTTGTGTTAGTCCTGGTAGCCAAGGAGACCTTTAACTCTCCATCCTCCTGCTTGTGAGTTCTGGGGCTACAAGTGTTTGCCTCCACACCTGTTTTAGTCCCATCATTTCTTTTTATTTTATTTTACATTATTTGCATGTGAGTGTGTATGTATGTGAACAGGAGTCCATTTGCCCTCAGAGGCTGGAAGAGTGCATTGGTTCCCCTGAGCTGGAGATCCAGAGGATTGTGAGTTACCAGATGTGAGTGCTGGGAACTGAATTCAGGTCCCCTGGAAGAGCAATCAACATTCTTAACTCCTCAGCACTCTCCAGCCCCAGGCATCATTTCCTGACGTCCTTTGTCACTGTGTTAGGTTAGTGAAGAAAGTCACCTGAAGAGTCTCCAGGCTCAGGCTGTAGCCAGTCTGACCATCTGTCCTTCCACCTCCAGTAAGTCTGTGTGTCGCTCCAAGGAATGTATCAGGTTAGTTTCTCTGGCCAGGGAAATAATGCCCCCTTTAACTGAGCTCTGACTGCAAGACTAGCCAAGCAGGAACCCATTCTGGTGAAGGTCTGTGGCCAAGCCCCAGCTAAGCCAGGACTGGAGGCAAGGGCTCCCTGCCCCTGCCTCCTTACATGGAACCTCAGGATTGAAACCATAGCTTGAGCTCTGGCCTGCTAGCTGTCAATCAAAGCTTAGTTCAGCCTGCGTGGCCTCCACCCATTCCACTACGAATCTGAGCTCTTCCAACCGCTCCATTATCCCTTTACCATGGGAAAGGCCTGGAAAAAAAAAAAAAAGACAGGAAGCAAGAAGATCTCAAGAGAATTCGCCTCTTTACCGAGGAGGAGGAAGAGAAAGAAGAGGAGGAGATTGGTGGTGTGGTGTGGTGTGTGTGTGTGTGTGTGTGTGTGTGTGTGTGTGTGTGTGTGTGTTGCGGGTTCCAGCTCTAAGCTAAAACTTTTTATATGGATTGTTAAATCTATTGTTGACTGGGTCAAGACCCACACTTGGTTTTGTTTTGTTTGTTTTTTAGTTTGCTTTCTGCTGCTGTGATAAGCACCATGACCAAAAAAAGCTTACTCACTGGCTGCTCTTGCAGAGGACCCTGGTTCGATTCCCAGAACCCATATGGTGGCTCACAGCTGTCTGTAACTCCAGTTCCAAAGGATCTAATTCCCTCTTCTGGCTTCTGAGGGCACTACATACACATAATACACAGACATACAAGCAAAACACCCACACAAATTATTTATATGGTTTTGTTTTATGAGACAGGGTCTCACTATGTAGTCCTGGAACTCTGGGAACAAAACTGGCCTCTCTGCCTGCTTCTGCCTTCCAATGCTGGGATTAAAAATGGGTGACATTACTGCCTGGCAGATTTTTTATTATTATTAAAATAAATAAATAAATAAATAAATAAATAAATAAATAAATAAATAAATAAAAGATCTGGGCTGTGGTGGCACAGTCCTTTAATTCTAGCACTCTGGAGGCAGAGGAAGGCAGATCTCTGAGAGTTCAAGGCCAGCCTGGTCGACAGAGCAAGTTCCAGGACAGCCAAAGCTACACAGAAAAACCCTGTCTCAAAAAAACAAAAATAAATAAATAAACCAAGAGGAAAAGTTTAACATCTTAGAAAAGGAGCAGACACAACCACTAAGATGATGAAAAGTTCAACTTGTCCAGTTCTGACAGCAAAAGCAAACACAATTTTTGTCTCCCAATGGATTATAATTTCCCATTTGTCAAAGACGTAAAACCGGAAAAGGCACCGAACAGCTGGCTTGAGTCTAGATAACTGGGAGAGGCTGGCGGTATCCGACTCAGTCTTTCCTCCTCTTCTGCGTTAGCTCCAGAAACAATCACAGGTGTGTCCAAGGTTCTCCAGGACAGGAAAACACGGAAACCCCCTTAACTGTCCTTCGGTAGGGATGTTAGGATTTCCTCTGTGCAAAGAGGAAGTTAATGAGATCGGTTGTGAGGCCAGGCCTGGGACTGAGGCATGGCGCCTCCCCTTACAGTCCCTGGTCCTGAGCTGACTGACAGGTGAAGGCGGTAGAAGAAAACCTGGGGCCTCCAGACTGCCGAGTCTCAGTGGGAAAGACACTCGAGACTGAAGCTCACTCTCTGAGGCTCTAAGTCTGGGAGCCTCAGCTTAACAAAGCAAATGGCTGGCTGGCAAGATGGCTGGGCTGATAAAGGCACTTGCGGTCCAGCCTGACAACCTGAGTTCAATTCCCCGGACTCGGGTGGTGGAAGGAGAGAACCCCTCCATGAGATCTTCAAACACAGACACAGATACACACAGACACACACACACAGACACACACACACAGAGACACACACACACAGACACACACACACACACACACACACAGACAAATAAATAAATAAATGTTTAAAAAAAAAAGATTCAGGCTTGGTGGTTCACACCTTTTTAATCCCAGCACTCAGGAGACAGAGGCAGGCAGATCTCTGAGTTCAAGGCCAGCCTGATCTAGAGTGAGTTCCAGGACAGCTAGGGCTACAAAGAGAAACTCTGATTAAAAACCAAAATAGATAGATAGATAGATGGGTGGGTGGGTGGATGGATGGATGGACGGATAGATAGATAGATAGACAGATAGACAGACAGATAAAAGAGGAGGGAAGGATGGTTCACTGAGTAAAAGACCATGCCTCCGAGCCTGCCAACTTGAGTTTGCTTTCTGGAATTCACACAGCAGAAGGAGAGAACATGCCACACACCCCCAATTAATTAATTATAAGTGTTTTTAAAAAAAAAGGCAGAGGCATGCAAATGTCTTTGAGTTTGAGATAAGCCTTGTTTACACAGTTACATATAGTGATATATATATATATATATATATATATATATATATACACACACACATATACATATAGTGAAATCTAAATAAATAAGCAGATACGTTTTAAAATGGCCAGTTGAAATGAATAACAAAACATGACAAGACCAGCAAGATAGCTCAGTGGGTAAACTGAGCAAGCCTCGACCAAGAAATCATGGAAGAACCAACTCTATAAATTCTTCTCTGACTGCCACACCTGTTGGTGCTCACAATTGCAATTGGGAGTTTTCCTGTCCTAGCCACCTGCTCCCCATCCTGGCAGCTGCTTCCAAATTACCACACAGAGGCTTAATACTATCTATAAATGCTCAGCTGAGAGCTCAGGCTTGTTACTAGCTAACTCTTACATTTAAATGAACCAATTTCTTTTTTCTTTTTTTTCCAGAGCTGAGGACTGAACCCAGGGCCTGTGCTTGCTAGGCCAGCACTCTACCACTGAGCTAAATCCCCAACCCCACCAATTTCTATTAATCTATGTATTGCCATGTGGCTCATGGGTTTACCTGTCCTCTACCATGTCGTGCTTCCTGAGTGGCTGGCTGGCATATCTCCTTACTCCACCCTCCTTCTTCCCATCATTCTCAGTTTGGCTTTCCTGCCAACATTCTGCCCAGCTACCAGCCTGTCAGCTTTTTATTAACCAATGAAATTAATACATATTTATAGTGTAGAAAAGGATTGCCCCACAGCATTTCCCCCTTTTGTCTAATTAAAAAGGTTTTAACCTTAATATAGTAAAACTATATACAACAAAAAAGTTATTAAATAAGAATTACAGTAACGCTGGGCAGTGGTGGCGCACGCCTTTAATCCCAGCACTCGGGAGGCAGAGCCAGGCGGATCTCTGTGAAAGGCACAAAGCTACACAGAGAAACCCTGTCTTGAAAAACCAAAAAAAAAAAGAAAAAGAAAAAGAAAAAGAATTACAGTAACAATAGTCAATCCATTTGCATTTGGAAAAATTAGAGAAAAGAGTTAATGATCTACCCTATCTTGGTGAGTCCAAAGTGTTGTACCTAATTCACTTTCTATCCTAAGTTGTATTACCAACATAAAACTATCTTTTATGTCTCTCAACCTTATACACTTTATACCTCTTTTTTGAGTTTCTTTTCTGAATTTGGTAACAAGGAAAACTATAACTATAACTATCTAGTCTTCAACTGAGAGACCTGAGAAGGAAATAATATTACCTGAGTAAACATGAAGTGCAGAACAAACAACTTACAAAACTAAGAAATGAAAGAAACAGCTGGATGCCTGGACAGTCACCTAAGATTCCTCTATAACGTTGGACATCCATCTTCAGCCTACAGGCCTAGAATATCTGACAGACTTTTCTGTGAAGCAGGATTTTTGAAGAACTGTCCTGCCTTGTCTTGGCAAAGTACAGTAGTTGCTCTTTTGTGCCCTGCTTGTTGTTTGGACAGCAACTGTCAGCAGCTGAGGCGAGGGCACTTTCTTGCCCAGTGGCTAGTTTTGCCACAAAGAAAGTAAACTCCATATGGAGTTTCTTTGATGCCCATCATCTTCTCTGAAGTAGATTGGTGCTGCCAGGAGCAGACATGTCTCATTGTCATAAAAAAAAAAAAAAAAAGAACCTTATGTTATTAAAACATCTTAAATGCCATATTCTGTAGATCTCTGGAGTGTTTTAAGACCACCTGTCTATCCAAAATACATCTGTTTGACCTTGAAAACATACCTAACATGACTACAAGTTTGACTGTAATAGGTTACTACTAACCTGCATTTCTTTATTAACCTAAATAGTTTGTAATAATAACTTTCAAGGACGAGAAATTTATATTACATTGGTAAATGAGCTGCATAGGTATAATACCTCGAACAAGAGTAGAAACGTATCTGCAGTTAAATTTGTATTAATATACAAAAATATCTTAAACAAGAGTAAAACATATATACAGTATAATAAAAATAACCTCAAATTTGTATCAATATACAAAATCCATACAAACAAAATATTTAAGACTAGTAGTTAACTTTTTTGGGTTAAAAGTAGATTCAATAATATACCCTTTTATCATATCATTTCTGTATCCTCCCTTTTTCTTTTCAGAACAAGATCCCTGAATCTAATCTTTGTTCAGCTTTTTTCCTGACCATAACCAATAACAACTTATAACCAACCCCCTTAAATGATGGCAAATGTCCATAACCCACTGAACAACCAAAAACTGACCACCCTACCTCTTGGGAATGTGAGTGTCATGTTCTTAAAATTACTTCCTGATGTCTGGGGACAATGGCACCATTAGAGGACCCTGAAAAAAAAATTGGGATAATTGTCAAGTCCTGAGAGAGTTACCTGTATCATTTGTTGTCCAGTCTCTGTGTAATAGGAAAAGGCAGGGCTCGTTTCAAATCCTGGCTAGAGTAGACTATGAGGCTGGATCAGCTAGCCACCTTGAAATTATCCTGCGCTGTTTGTTGTCCAAAGCTGATCTTTGGGTGGGGTTTTTCAGCTTAGTGGTGTTACAATAATTCAGGTAGAATCATCATTGTGGGGCCCCATTCTCCTTTTGAAGACTTCAAAGGTCATTGTTAGGCATGGTTATGATTCACTGCAGAAAAATTAAACATTTTAAATATCATATGCAGCAAATCTTGAAGAGGTTAAAGGACCATGATTTGTTATGTACATCCACAGTACAAAAACATAATTCTTTGTTACCTAATAGAGACTCAAACCTGAAATCATGTACAGGAAGCTAGAAAAGTCTTTTTCTAGAATTAGTTAGTACTCTACATGACCATTAGTACCATGATAAATAGTTTAAAATATATATATATATATATTAATTTTATAAATTTTGAGATAGGCCGGGCGGTGGTGGCGCACGCCTTTAATCCCAGCACTCGGGAGGCAGAGCCAGGTGGATCTCTGTGAGTTCGAGGCCAGCCTGGTCTACCAAGTGAGTCCCAGGAAAGGCGCAAAGCTTCACAGAGAAACCCTGTCTCGAAAAACCAAAAAAAATAAATAAATAAAAATAAATAAAAAATAAATAAATAAATAAATAAATAAAAAATTTTGAGATAATATTTATACCTTAAGAAAAGTGTTAAAGAATCAAAATAAAAAGGATTATGAGATTAGCGGCAATAGATTAGTCCCTTATTTTGTTTTTTCTTCTGTCCCATATAAGGTGTTTCTTCTGACATGAGACAGAGATTTTGCATTTTCCTTTAACAAGCATGCTTGAGTTTAGAGAAGGAGAGAGTCACATTCCCACTCCAAAGCCAGCTTTAGTATTTAATTGAACTGGGACTACAAAAAGACCATTTGCATTATATGTTTGTAGAAAACAGCAGAAACAAACATTTGGGAAGATTTATGAAATTCTATCCTGTTGGAAATATGATATATCAATAGGCCAATTTACTCTTTTTCTTGGGACATTCTGGATGATTTGTCCCTTTTCTTCAGATGTCTCATTTGTCCAGTGGTCTTCAGATTCCTTAGTTGGATGCCTTCATTCTCCTTGAAAGACAAAAACAAAACCCTGCACAAACCTTACTTTGGGGAGTTTCACTTTTGCAAGTTATATCTGACAAAATGAAAAGGATTTGTTAGTCTTATAAGTAGTTTAGATTGAATGGTCATGCTGTTTGATGAACTATCACCTCTTCAAATCAAGTAGTCTCTCTTGTTCGAATCTAATCCTTATCAATTTTGATGGTATCCATAACCTTTCTTCTCCTGTGAAAACAAAAGCAAAACCTCTTCACCAATGTAACACGTATCCTGGTTTCCATTCTGAGGTCAACACATCTTTAAAGTATACAGACTGATTTAATTCAGCAGTTTTTTTCTATTGTCCAATGTCTCTCTGCAGCTGTCATTCCTTTCTCATTAGCATTTAGAAAATTTAAAGTTAATAAAGCATTGTGCAGTCTATCTCTGGGTGTCATTATTACCACTTTCTGTTTATTAAACATATCTTTCAGAGTCGATTAGATCTTTCTATAACTGCTTGTTCTGTAGGTTTGTGTGGTATACCTGTAAGATGTTTCTAGGAATGCCTTGCCTACAATCCAGATTGAAATCACTTTGCTTGCCAAAGTCAAGACATTTGACAGTTTGTCTTTTCTTAAAACCTTTATCAATTATTTCTCCTATTAAAGTTGCATCATAGGGCTGGAGAGATTGCTCAGTGGTTAAGAGCACTGTCTCCTCTTCCAAAAGTCCTGAGTTCAATTCCCAGCAACTGCATGGTGGCTCACAACCATCTGTAGTGGGTACTAACACCCTCTTCTGGAATAAAGGAGTACATGAAGATGGAGCACCCATATAGATGAAATAAATAAAATCTTTTTTTTTTAAATGTTGCATCATAAGTATGAGATCCAATATCAGCCGTATTTCTAAATCCATTCATCTATTGGTGCTAATATTGCCTTTAGAGGTCTGATCACCTTTTTGTATTCAGAATTATCATTTTCAAAAGTCAAGTATTCAATTAATATTTGTCTGACAGCTGGGGTCAATCTTTGTAAAAAAAAAAAAAAATCAGTGAAGGTGCTGGGCAGTGATGGTGTATGCCTTCAATCCCAGCACTCAGGAGGCAGAGCCAGGTGGATCTCTGTGAGTTCGAGTCCAGCCCGGGCTACAGAGTGTGTTATAGGAAAGGTACAAAGCTACACAGAGAAACCCTGTCTTGATAAAACAAAACAAAACTAAACAAACAAACCAACAAAAATCAGTGAAAACTTCTTTTGAGCCTTGTATAACTTTAGTAAATGACTCAGAACTCTTTTCTGGTTCTTTAACCTTGTCCAAACATTTAAGGCTGCTAACTGACACAGCACCAAGGTGTGGTCATCAAATTCAAATTGTCTTTGTGATTCAGACTGGCCTTCACCTAGCAATTGATCTTGGGAAATATTAATACTTCTAGCCCTATTTTGTTCTTCTATGGCCCTAGCTACCTCTTTCTACCATACATGCCATTATAACTGAGGATCAGCTTCCAATGTTACTGATGCCAAGTCTTTCCAGTCTTGAGGGATAATTCTGTTCTGAGTTGCCCATGAATTTAATATCTGCTTCACATAGGATGATTGCATACCATATGAAACAACATCTTCCTTGAATCTCCTCAAATCTAATATTTCTATAGGATTACATTTAACTTCTCCATAAAATAAGGTTGGTTTTCTAATAACCTTGGGCTGCCCCTCTTTAATTTTATAATGTAATGGTGAGGTTGGTTCTCCTTTAAATTCCTCTTTGTCTGAATATCTCTATTATCTGCTTTAATAAATTTTTCTAAGGCTTGTAACTTAGTTAAAATCGCATTATTCTCTCTCTCTCTCTCTCTCTCTATATATATATATATATATATATATATATATATATATATATTTTTTTTTTTTTTTTTGAGACAGGGTTTATCTGTGTAGCCTTGGCTGTCTTGGAACTCACTCTGTAAACCAGGCTGGCCTTGAACTCAGAGATCCACATACCTTTGCCTCCAATAACCTTTTCTAAGGTCTGTATCTTGGCATTTATATCAACCAACTTTTTTAGAAATAAAACCAGAATTACCAAACCAATAATGTTTATAATTGACATTCCATAAATCACAGCTAAGTTAATTATCCCCTCATTTAATTGTTTCTTTTTTGTTTGTTTGTTTGTTTGTTGATTTTTCGAGACAGCTCTCTCTGTGTAGCTTTGCGCCTTTTCCTGGAGTTCGTTCTGTAGACCAGGCTGGCCTCGAACTCACAAAGATCCGCTTGGCTCTGCCTCCCAAGTGCTGGGATTAAAGGCATGCGCCACCACTGCCCGGCCTAATTGTTTCATTTTTAAACCATCCATTTTGGAATCACAGAGAGACCTAACTCCTTCCATCAAAATATTATTTCCCATTTTTAATGTGTGAAAAAAATCATTTCTCTCTCTCTCTTCTTAACTAATTCTCCCTTTTAAGAATTCCAAGTTGGGGTTGGGGATTTAGCTCAGTGGTAGAGTGCTTGCCTAGCAAGCACAAGGCCCTGGGTTCGGTCCTCAGCTCCGGAAAATTAAAAACAAAACAAAACAACAACAAAAAAAAAGAATTCCAAGTTGTTGGGCGGCTGGTGGTAGTGCACACCTTTAATCCCAGCACTTGGGAGGCAGAGCCAGGCGGATGTCTGTGAGTTCGAGGCCAACCTGGGCTACAAAGCGAGTTCTAGGAAAGGTGCAAAGCTATATACCCTGTCTCGGAAAAACAAACAAAACAAAACAAAACAAAACAAAACAAAACAAAACAAAACAAAACAAAACAAAACAAAACAAAACAAAACAAAACAAAACAAAACAAAACAAAAAGAATTCCAAGTTGTCTCATCAAGTCTGCTGACCAAGACAGTGAAGTGTGAGGCTGGCTGTTGCATACCCTGAGGAAGAGGTCCAGGGAAAGTCCACAACCCACGGGAAAAAGGAGCCAAAGAGATATCATCTGCAAAGCGGACACAGGAAAACACGAGAAAGCCAATGTGTGACAGGCAGGAAGTGGGAGCACCGAGCTGCCGGAAGGCGAGCTGGGTGGCGGTGAGGGGCCGACTCTGGCATGTTTGGAGCACAGGCGCCTGTGGAGATTGCTGTCGCTGGGCTGCAACAGGAAAATCCCAGACTCTCTCAGAGGGCTTGGGGAAGAAAAGGAAAAGCCAGTTGTGCGATGACTCCAGTGCGTGCAGCTCCCAAGTGCCGCAATGGCGGGTGCCGTGGCTGCAAAGTCACCAGCAAGTACCTGTCCTGTGAATTCATGCCCCAGAAGGTGGGCACCAGATGAAGCATTAATCTAATTAATCTTTTATTTTTTATTTATTTATTTTTATATTTTGGTTTTTCGAGACGGAGTTTCTCCGTGTAGATTAAAGGTGTGCGCCACCATCACTGGCAATCTAATTAATCTATATCAATAAAAAGTCAGGAGTCAAATATTGGGGTAAGAATCTGAAAGATCAGAGAACCAGGAGCAGCTGTCAGTTGCTTCCCAGCTTTCCAATTCCTTTCAGCCCCGCCCTGCTACTTCCTGCCTTCTATCTACAGTCCTCCAAACCTCTATGGTTAATTCTGGTCAGCTAGTGGCTGCTTCTGCCCTCTGACTTTAAGCAAGCTTTATTTGTCAGAACACAATCAAAATATCACACGACATACAATAATAACAATTTTTATTTATTTATTTATTTATTTATTTATTTATTTATTTATTTATTTAGAAGCAGGGTTTCTCTGTAGACCAGGCTGGCCTTGAACTCACAGAGATCTGCCTGGCTCTCACTTTCCAGTGATGGGACAAAAGGCGTGTGCCACCACCACCCAGCTTAAAATAAATAATTAAAAACAAACAAACAAAACACAGAAGGATGGAATAAAGGAAACAAAACAAAATAGAAAACCCAGAAACAAACCTTGGGGCAAGGTCCAGATCCTATCCCAGGGTTCCAATCCCCTAGGTCAGAGCAATAGACCAGATCCATTTCCTGAAATCTGGGGGCCCCTCCCTGGAATGCTGTTTGCTATTTGGGGACTGGCTCAGCAGCCACTGGTATGATAAGGGGTCGATAGGACCTTGTGAGGTGCAGTCAGGATGCTGTTGTAACCCGGCAAGGTGACAAGTGAGCCCCAAAGGATCCCTTAGTCAAGGTAGCTTGGCAGCAGAGCCTGCGGAGGACAGCCAGAGGGAGCAGGTGTCTCTGAGAAGCTGTAGCCACAGCCAAGCAAGCGGCAGCTCTTCTGCGGCTGTCCCTGGGGAGGGCAGGCAGTGGTTAGCAGACAGACGCCTGGCTTCCCTTTATATGGGCACACAGTAACCACGCGATCACAAAGGGCTGTCAAGCTGGGCAGCAGATGGAAGAAAAGGCCAGGGAACCTTCTCTCCTGACAGGGCACATTCTGAGGCTGAAATTGTGAGGGGAGGGCTCAGTTAATCCAAGTCCTGCAAGAACTGGGGTGAGGGTCCCACACAGCAGGTCAGCAAGTGGTCTAGGCTGGTGCTTGGGTAAGCAGAACTTCAGGATGAATGAGGCCAGAGCTTGCCAGGAAGCCTGTCTGGCCAAGTAGCACTACGGGGTACTGGTGGGTTGGAGACCGGCATCTTGCAGGCCTATGATGCAAGACCAGGAAACAAAGGGATTGGGACACCAGGGGCCTCCTGTGCTCACTAGGGCTGCTAGGTAAGAGCTAAGGGCAGAAGGCTGGGGACAGTGTCCGCCTGAGAGTGCAAACTAAAGCAAACGTGTGTTCGTGGTGTGTGTGCGGTGTGTGTGTGTGTGGTTAGCGTCTGTACACGGTGTTTCTGTGTGTATTCTGTTTGTGGCCGCGTGGAGGCCCGTGCAGACCTTGCGTGTTTGCTGTGGGACCCTCTGCATGCTCACAGCGGGACGGTGGAGGCTGAGGAAGAGGCCGTGCCGGAGTAAACAGGGTGGTACAAAGCCAGACTTGCAGGTTTGGGGCAGCACGGGACTCAGCAGCCCCGCCTGCGTGCAGACAAAGACGCTTGCGCCTGCGCTGTGCCCTCCCGGCCCCGCCCCGAGCCTTGAGCCCCTCCTCCCCTCGGTGGCCTTTTACTGCCTGCCCAGTTCCCTTGCTCTTGTGTCTGCCGTTGGGACTTTGCCTGTCTGCAACGTGTGTGTAAGTGGGAACTTGCAATGTTTGCCCTTGCTCAGACTCATCTAACTTTGTTCAGTGTTTTATCTATGTTGTAACATTTGATAGGACTATTCCTTAAAACAAACAAACAAACAAACAAAAAACTATGGCAAACCATTTGGGAAGTAGAGGCAGGCAGATCTGCAGTTAAAATTGCTACTCTGGAAGTTGGAGGCCAGCTTAGGTTACAATGAGACCCTGTCTCAAAAGGTAAACAAAAAAAGTAAAAGGAAGCCTGAGTGCTAACAGGAGGGGTCTTAGGTTTCGTACCCGGTATGGAAAATAAAATAGTGTTAAAAAAAAAAAAAAAGGTAAAATCTTTTCCTTAGGGCTAACAAGGTGGCTCAGTGGGTAAAGGCACGTGCTGAACCACATGCCTGAGAACCCTAGTTCTATCCCAGGAGCTCGTGGAAAGAGAAAGGCAAGAACGGACTCAAGTGCACCTTCCCACCATACCACCCCCACCCTCACACAATAACGATCACTGTAAAATAAATGAAATTAGCCTGGCGGTGGTGGCGCAGGCCTCTAATCCCAGCACTCGGGAGGCAGGCAGATCTCTGTGAGTTCCAGGCCAGCCAATTCCCTGACACCCAGGTCTACGGAGAGGAACCTTATCTAAAAACAAAATTACCTAAATTAAATTATTTTTAAAATAACAGACTTGATGCACCAAAACTTATTTTATCATGTAATTAATTTAAATGCAAACACGATATTGGACTCATTTATTATTATTATTATTATTATTATTATTATTATTATTATTATTATTATTGGACTTGGTTCTGTGAAATCAGGGTGGCCATATTTAGAGTGCTCAGTTACCACATGTGGCAACTGGACTGGACTGAACAGGTCTGGAGAATGTGGACAATAGACAGATCTGGACCCCTGGCTTACACCAGTCCCTTACTGTGTGCTGTGTGACCGGCAAAGTACAACCTTGTGGAGATCCACAGAGGTTTCCTAGTGAGGACTTACTCAGGGCCTGAGAATCTGAGCTTGCTTTACCCAGCAGGGCTGCATAAGAGGATCATTTGACCATGAGCGGGCGTGGTACCAGGCGTTTGGAAGGGTCTACACTTGGCTGTGTGGTGTGCTTTGATCTAGCAAGGGGGAGGTCTTTTGCCCCACCCCTTGGCATTGTTATAAAAAACCCTTTTGAATAAACGGAAAAGACCGTTGGGTATTGACCTAGGTCCTCCTGAAGCTATCCTGAGTTTCTGTATTCCTCTTCTTTGATATCTTTCTATCTAATATTTTCTTATCCCTCTCTCCTCTTTATAAGGACCCTTGAAAAGGTGGGAGCTGGCCTCCCACACAGCCTCTCTCTCTCTCTTTTTTTTAAGGTCTTAATTTTTATGTTTAAAGACTAGCATGATCTCTATCATTCACTGGGTGAATGGTCTTGAATAATCCAGTCAAAAATGGTGGCTGAGTCCAACCTAATGAAAGCTTTGTGGTTCTAGTACTGATGGAAACCCTGCCAGCACATGCTTAGCCCCTCATGGTCTGAGGAGCCTTGGTGGGAGGGAGAACTCTGGTGGAATTTCTGTGGGAGACTCCAGTGACCCATCCTGCCTTCAGATGTTCAAGGAAGGAAAAGGCCTCTCCCATGTTTCTATTTCTCCCTCTTTTCCTTTTTGTTTGGTACTGGGGACTGAAGCCCGGGCTTGGGCATGGTAGGCAAGCACTCTACATTACCCAGCCCGACTATTTCTTGTTTTATTTGTTGTGTGCTCTTGAGACAAAGTCTCAAGAATCCCAGGCTAGTCTCAAACCCCAAGTGTAGCTGAGGAGGGCTTTGAACTCGTGGTTCTCCGGCCCACACTTTGGGACATCAGGTATGCATCACTATGCCAGGTTGACGCAGTGAACTCTCCCAGTGACGTTGTATCCCCAGTTCTGTTTCCATGTTTGGATCAACAAAATGGAAATAATAGTACTCACTTTGTAGGGTAATTCTGAGACCCTGATTCAAACCAAACAACAACAAAAGTATCTTTCTCACAGCTACTTTTGAAACAGTGCGTTTGTTATCTGTAATTGTTATCTGTAATCACGTACTGTGCAACGGCACACAGAACTTTCCCTTGTACAACCATTCCAAAGGAAAGACTGGAAAAGGAGAGATATATACTAATTTATCTGTTTGGTTTTTTCCTTAAGTTTTAAGCCATGTAAACAAATTACCTATTTAAAGAAGGAGATACATACAAATATTTGAAAGCAAAATTAGAGGAATCTCTTGTTTAGACACACATCTTTGAGGGTGCTCTATGTCCCTTTGTCTGCAGCCATGGGTGACTTCTGACTTCCTGCTGCTCTTAGCACAGCCTTCAGAACAGCTGTGGGCAGCAGCCTCTCTTTTTCCCTGACCTGGGAAACCCCAGAGGCAGTTGGGCTGGGCAGCCTTTCTGAAGTGGCTGGTCGACCGGTCCTCTCCAGCCCTTTCCTCCCTTTCCTCCCTTTTCCAGAGGAGCCTGGGAAGCTTTGACTGTTCTCCTCTGCCTGCTGGTGTTCTCCTCCTCCTGCGAGGCAGCATCCACCTTTCTGCCAGCTCCACTGCTGGCCATTCTTCTCCAGAGAAAACAAAACTACACAAAAGCCTCCCATGCTTTCCTAGACTCTACAAACCTCAGATTTGTTCCACTCCGGCCTAGAGTGGAGTGTCCCCTGTGTACAATTAAGCAGGAGAAGTCGGTTTTGAGACACAGCTCTTTGGTTTCATTTTCGTCCGACTCGATCAACTGGGAATGCTGGTCCTCATAAAATATCTGGCACCGTGGAGAGTCCCACGGGGCAGGCCAGTTTGTGTGAGAGTCTGGCCTCTTAGAGAGCCCCAGTAAATTTCCATTCGGTATTTCAGAGCCTGGATCTACATGGAATATGCATTTGCAGCTGTCTGAGGCCGGGGGTTGGGGAACAGAAACACGAGACTCAATTCCTGCTCTGAGGTCTCTGTGAGGATTGTTAGGATGCCTTCCGTTAGCTATCACTGTCTGAAGTCCTGTGCTTTAAAAAAAAAAAAAGTCCATTTTCAATATCTCAATCACATCACCAAGTTGTAGATATTTTCATAGTTAGCCATTTTATGGTTACCACACTGTGTGTGACAATATAATTTATGGCCATGGCTTTCTCCCCTCCCACCATTTCTTTCTAAGATAGGGTGTCACCATGTGGTCCCAGCTGGCCTGGAACTATGTAGGTAGAACTCACAGAAATCTGCCTGCCTCTGCTTCTCTGGACCTCTTCTTAGTGTTTTTGGGGAAATGGCTTTTATACTGCAAACATCACAGATGGCTGAAGTATAAACTCTCAGTCACACGACCCTTGGTAACTCATTAAACCTCTCCGGCGTTAATTTAGCCCTGACAGGCATAGCATGCAGCTTTTAGCTTTCCTTAGCTACAATTCCTCTGTTAACGCCGAGTGTGATCCGAGACCTCTGCCAGGTGTGCTCCATGTGGTCTGAAAGCAAGCTGCTTCCCAGATGCTAAGTACAGCCAGACCTCAGACATTTAGAACAGTCCCGGTTGTGCCCTCCAGAGAGGATGTGCCCCAGCGCTTCCTTCCCTCGAGTGCTGTCACAGTGCGAGGACAAAGAGCAGAGGACCCTGGAGGCCGCAGTTCACTCTCCTACCCACTCACAGGGCCTAGCAGAGCCAGTCAGAAGCAGCGAGAAGCTTCCAAGGAAGTGACTTGCACTCACCCACACAAAACTCACAGACAGAAAGAAAGAGCCGGGAGTCTGTTGATGGTGGCGCAGGCCTTTAATCCCAGCAGAAGCAGACAGATCTCTGTGAGTTCGAGGCCAGCCTGGGCTACAGAGTGGGTTCCAGGAAAGGCACAAAGCAAAGCTACACAAAGAAACCCTGTCTCTAAAAACCAAAAACCAAACCAAACCAAACCAAAACCAAAACAAAACAAAACAAAAAAAAAAAAAAGAAAGAAAGAAAAGAGAGAGAGAAAGAAAGAAATAAAGAAATAAAGAAAGAAAGAAGGAAGGAAGGAAGGAAGGAAGGAAGGAAGGAAGGAAGGAAGGAAGGAAGGAAGGAAGGAGCCTGGTGTCGCTCAGGTTTCCTATCAGGACATCCTGGCCTGAGACACTGAAAAAGTTAACTGGAAGATGGGAAGAAGCCAGAAGGTGGCCTCGGGACACACTGAATCTGTCAAGTTTACAAAATCCAGTTCAACAGCGGTTATTAACTCTCAGTCCTACCCCAGTCTGTTCTATTGGTGTGATGCCCAGTGCCTGTAATTCCAGGACTAGGGAGGATGAGGCAGGGCTGTGAGTTCTGAGCCAGCCTGGGCTACACAATGAGACTCTGTCTACAAACAAACCAACCAACCCAAAATCAAACAAATAAAAACCAAATAATAGCAAAACCAACAAACAACAAAACAAAACAATTCCATAAGGACAGTTTTTCTTTCATGAGGGCATAATCTAGACCCAGGAGCCTGGTGGAAGGATCTGTGTGTGAGTAGATCGGATTCTGTGGTAAAGAGTCATAGACAACATTTGTCCTGGGGATGTGGAAAACCTGGGTCCAAGCCTTCTTGTACAAGTGGCAACTTCCCACCACCTATGGATCCTGCATACCTCCCACCTGGCAAAGAGCAGGGTTGGGTTATTCACTCACTATGCAGGATAAGCATAAGAACCTAGGGGTGCTAGGACCAAGGGTGACCCACTTTGGGCTTGTCAGTCAATGCAGGAACAGACAGGGCTCATCTACTCATTCACCCAGTCACAAATCACAACTTCAGCAGACACCACAAACCCGTCAGTCATACCCAGGCTTAGAGTACTGTGGGAAATGCAAAGGTAAGTGAGCTTCAGTTCACTTTTCCTTTTTCTCTTTGGTGTTTTGAGATAGGGTCTCATTATGTATCCTAGAACTCAATATATAGACCAGGCTGGCATCAAATTCCCAGAGATCTGCCTGCCTCTGCCTCCTAAGTAAGGGAGTAAGGGGAGGAGGGATGGAGACTGAGTAGAACTTAGCCTGCTGAGGGGCTGTTTTATACTGAACATGGGCACATACAGCAAGCACCCTACCTGTGAGCTGCATCACTAATAGATTTATTATTTTGTCTTTTTTTTTCCCCAGAGCTGAGGACCGAACCCAGGGCTTTGTGCTTGCTAGGCAAGCGCTCTACCACTGAGCTAAATCCCCAACCCCATAGATTTAAAGTAACAGTACCAGGTACAGTTGTCAGTAAAACCTGGAGGAGGCCCTGAAAGGCTTTTTGTTTTTTCTGAGACAGTCCTGTCACTCAGGCTGGCCTCAAACTCACTCTTGTTCAAATTTCTAAAGGTCTTATAATAAAAAACCTGGAGTCTGATATTGGGGTAAATGCTGAATGATCAGAGAGACAAAGGAACAAGCCACAGCCACATCTTACCTCTAGGAGTCCTCAGCTTGAAAAGGCCTCAGCCAGTAGGCCTCTAGCCGAATGAGCTTCCTCAGCGGAAAAGGCTTCAGCTGAAAAAGCCTCTAGCTGACAGGGACGCTTCTGCTGAAAAGCCTTTAGTTCCTGTCTCCTCATGCCTTATACACCTTTCTCCTCCGAGCCATCACTTCCTGGGATTAAAAACATGTGTGCTTCCCAGTACTGGGATTAAAGGTGTGTGCCACCACTGCCTGGCTCTGTTTTCTCTCTTAGACTGAGTCAATCTCATGTAGTCCAGGTTGGCTTTGAACTCACAGAGATCCAGATGGATCTCTGCCTCCTAAGTGCTAGGATTAAAGGTGTGTGCCACCACTGCCTGGCCTCTGTTTAATCTAGTGACTTGCTCTGTCCTCTGATCTTCAGGCAAATTTTATTAGGGTACACAATATATCACCACATTTCCCTTTTTTTCTAAAATAATAAAAGGTTATAACTAATATAAGAAAAACTATATACAATAAGTATATACAATATATGCAGTCAAGAATTACATTAACAATGTCCAGTTCACAAACATTTGACAAATTCAGAGAAAATATCCCATTATCTATCCTATTTTGGTGAGTTCAAAATGTACCTAATTCACTTTCTATCCTAACTTGTATTACCAACAGAATATATTTTGATGTCTTTCAAACTTACACACTTTACACCTCTTTAGTGAGTTTCTTTTCTGAATTTGTTAACAAGGAAAACTATAACTATCTAGTCTTCAACTCCCTCAGAGACCTGAGAAGAAAATAATATTAACTGAGTAAGCAGGAAGTGCAAACAAGCGACTTCCAAAAAATGTGAGAAATGACAGAGACAGCCGGCTGCCTGGACAGTCACCCGAGGTTCCTCTGCAATGTTGGGGCATCCACCTTTGGCCTACAGGACTAGACTATCTGACAGATCATCTGTGAAGCAGGATTTTCTAACGGCCTTCCTAGCTTGTCTTGTAAAGGTTCAGCAGTCCATTCTTCTGTGTCCTGCTTGTCCATTTGGAAAGCATACTGTCAGCAGTTGAGGCAAGGGCACTTTCTTGCCCAGTGGCTTTTGCTACAAAGAAAGTAAACTCCATATGGAGTTTCTCTGATGCCCATCATCTTCTCTGAAGTAGATTGGTGCTGCTAGGAACAGACATGTCTCATAGTCTGAGTGTTTCCCCATGGCAAAGGTAAAGGATTACCTTGTCTGTCCCTTATTGATTTACATTTGTTAGTCCAATGTCTGCCTTTGCCACACCTTCTGCATAATCCAGAAGGGAAGGGTGTTCTGTTGTAAAGGGTGTTCTGTTTATTCCTTAAAAAAACATTGTTTTTAGGGATGTCCTGTTTACAGTCCCCTTTTAGGTGACCTTTTTTACGCAATTGAAACATCTGACATTACTATTTTTCCTTAAACCTCTGGAAATCACCTCTCTTATCCAAGCATCATCATGATTGTGAGATTCCATATTTATTGTATCTCAGATCCATTCTCTCCAAGTGTGCTGATCTTGCCTTCAATGGCCTAATTATCCTTTTGCATTGTGCATTAGCATTTTCAAAAGCCAGAGATTCAATTATTATCTGCCTAGCTTCTGAATTTAGTATCATTCTATTTACTGCTGAAGTCAGTCTTTGTAAATCAGTGAAGGTTTCTTTTGGGCCCTGTATAACTTTTGAAAATGACTGAATTTTCTTTCCTACTTCTTCAATTCTGTCCCAACCATTCAAGGCTGTCATGTTGCATAAAGCTAGGGTGTGGTCATTATATAAAGATCATCTTTGTATATCAGCATAATCACCTTCTCCAAGAAGTTGATCTTGGGAGATTTCAAGACATCTAGCCCTACTCTGTTGTTCAATGGTCTTAGCTTCATTCATCCTTCCACCAGGTCCTCCATTGTAATTGGGGACCAGCCTCAGGTCTGGCTGAGCTCTGTAACCAAATCTTTCCAGTCTTGAAGAATAATTCTAATACAAGTTGACCATGACTTTAACATCTGCTTCACAAAAGATGAGAAGATGTCATATTGAGACTACTGCTTCTTTGGATCTCCACAAATCTAACATTTGCACAGGAGTCCAGTCAGCTCTTATACAGCCTTGAGGATATCTATCACTGGGTAGTTCCTATAAGGTTACTGGATAGATTAAGGTTGGCTGTTTGAAAGCCTTAAGCTGTTTCTCTGTAACCTTATAATGCAATGTTAAGATTGGTTCTCCTTTAAATTCTTCTGTCTGGGTCTGAACATCTCTATGATCTGTTTTAACAAGTTTTTCTAAAACTTTTAGCTTGATACTCATATTAACCAACTTTTTAAATGATCAAACAAATAATATTTATAATTGACATTATATCTATCCCATTAACATTAATTATCCTCTCATTTAATTGTTCCATTTTTAGAGCATTTAATGTATAGTCAAATAGAGATAAAATGCCTTCGATTGTAAAAATGTTTCTCATTTTTTCATGTGGGGAAAAAGCTTTAATTCCTCCCTTTAAGAACTCTGGGGCCGGGCGTTGGTGGCGCACGCCTTTAATCCCAGCACTCGGGAGGCAGAGCCAGGCGGATCTCTGTGAGTTCGAGGCCAGCCTGGGCTACCAAGTGAGCTCCAGGAAAGGCGCAAAGCTACACAGAGAAACCCTGTCTCGAAAAACAAAACAAAACAAAACAAAAAAAAAAAAAAAAAAAAAAAAAGAACTCTGAATTGACTCACCAAATCTGCTGACAGTGATGACTCAGATGATGGTGTGGCAGCAGCCTGAGGAGGGGGTTCAAGGAAAGCCAAAACCCACCAGGAGAGGAAAGAAGCGAAAGATCCAGCCCTCTCACAGGGAAAATGTGTGAAAAGTGGCTAACTCCTGTGGTTTTGGGGATCCAAAAGCCTCTGGAGTTTGCTGCAGAGAGGCTGCAACAAAAACTTTATCAGTGGGTTAGGGAGTCCGGCCCAGGCAGGGTGGAGATTCTGGCCGCATGGAGCTTTGGCCTGAGCCTGTGGCTTTTTCGTGAATTCGTGCCCTATGTTGGGTGTCAGGTGTTGCTTGAATTTCTAATAGGTTTTTTAAATAAAAACCTGGAGCCATCCTCCTGCCTCCAGCTCCTGAGTGCTGGGGGTGAGATCCAGGGCATTATGCATGCTAGAAAAGTACTTAAATTATGCCCCAGTCCCATTGGGGACTTAAGGGGTTCAAGCAAGGGAACAACATGAACTTGAAGCAAGCATCTCATTAGTGGAATGTTTGTCTTAGGGACTCAAGGCCATGTATTCAAGCCCTAACACCCCAAATTTACAGAATAGACAGTTATGGTAAGGGAAGAATGTATACACGAAGACCAGCTAAGCAAGAGTCCAGAAAAAAATGCAGCTACTGAATTAAAGTAGTGCTAATGGGAAGTGGGAAGAAGTGGATCATGGGAGTCATCAGTTCAGTGGTGTGTACTGCCAGCTGCCAGCTTAGGCAAGCATGGCCGCTTGGGTGGTCTCTCATGAGTGCTGTCCGGACATGTGTTTAAAGCACTGGTTACCCTGCAGATGTGCTCTGGTCCTCAAGACTACATGTTACTGTGGTGGGGGACAGACGCCACACTTCCCAGTTTCCTATACCTCTTCTTATGTGGTTCCCAGGGAGTTCTCTGTGCAGAGGAAGGAAGCAGGGAGAATCCTGTTTACATAAGGACATCATCAACTAACTTATTAAAGTGGCCAGCAAGGGAAGGGCCCGGCATCCTCTCTTTATACAATGTCTGCACCTGAAGGACCAAGAGAGACAAGTTCAAGTCCTGTGTATGAGAGGAAGCCAGAACTTCACGGTAGAAGAGCTAGAGAAGGCAGAGGAAGTGCCCAGTAGAGTCAACTAGGATCCCATCTTCCAGCTCCCCTTCTGATAGGAGGCCAGTGTATTTCCTCCAGTCTTCAGGTGGGTAGGTGATACCAGCAATGTAAGTTACTAGGTAGAGTTCAGCAGACAGTCCTCCACGTTGTGCAGTCCCGTGCTCATTCCCTACCCCCTCAGCTTCAAAGAGAACATTTGGGACCACATTCAGAGGTCCTACCAGTGTAGACCCTGATGCTGAGTAGGGTGCCTCTCGGCTTTGTCACAGGATCTGTTGATACTAGGATCTACATTACCCCATATTTGATCTTTCCTGCTCTGTCCACAAACCTTTACTTCCTTGACCTTGTACAGATGACAAAATGTCTGTGGAATGGCACTGGTGTTCATCTCTGGAAAAACAGACATTAGCATCAGAAGAAGTAGGTAAGGTGAGATGGCCTTCCAGGCACAGGCTGCTGAGAGCTTGTCAAGACAGGGGCACAGTCTCAATGATGACCTCTCCCTTCCATGTCTCCAGCCCCACACCCCGGGCAGAACAATAGCTGAGAGCATGCTTTAGCTCTTCTCCTGCTCACTTCTGCCACAGCCCACAAAGTAACACTCATAGAATTGTGTTTGCATGCAGGGTGAAATTCCACTTTCCTGTCAACACACCTAGCTTTCAGGGAATGTGCTCCGGTTGGAGATCTTGGCTTATTTTTCCCTCAGTGAGTCATCCTTATAAATTTATCTCTAGAGACAACACGGTCAGCTCCCCACCTCACCAAGGCCACGGGGCTTCTTTGCTGCTATATTTACTCACACAAAATTCATGTAAAACAGGGGCCAAGTGTGTGCTCAGCACCCCTCTGTCCTGCTGCTTGTGGGGCTGCCTTAAGGTATAGGGGATGTTTACGCCCCTGATTTCCTGACACTGCAGTCAGGTATGCAGAGTACCTTTGAAAAACTGCAAGATATTGTGGCTGGGTCATCATGCCCACCACCCTGAGCTGCAGAAGCAGGAGTTTAGGCTGCAGCGGTAGCTGAGTGGTAGCGCATGTACAGAGCATGCACAAGGCCCTGCGTCCATTCTCCAGCATTGCAGAGAAAAGGCAGAGGTTTCCTGCTGGCTAGAAGATCCATATTTCAAAGGAACAGGGTTATAAACATCGATGAATTTGCCTTAAGCTAGCCTTGAGATAAATATGACACTGAGGATGTCCTTGAACTTCTGATCCTTCTGCTTCTACCTTCTCGGTATGGAGATTAAAGGTGTGTGCCACTGGGTACAGTTTATGGGGTGCTGGGAGTCTAAAGCAGGGTTCTGTGCCTGCTAAGCAAGCACTCCTACCAACTGAGCTACATCCTTTGTCCTCTACTCTGCTGCTAAGGCTGACCTCACACTCAGTGGTCCTCCTGCCCCAGAGATCAGTCATAAGCTGCCATACTCAGCTTGATTTGAAACCACGGAGGCTGGGAAGTGTAGAATCAAACCTATCTCCAATCACAGCTATCTGGACAAGAGACTGAGGGCTTCCCCTGGGCTGCCTTTTGGTGTAGTCCTGCCCACCACCAAGAAGGCCCACATCCTGCTTTAACAATGGAGAGGGAAGGGCTCCACACTTCCTCCTGCTCCCCACACTGTCTGCCTCTCTCAACAGCACCGTCACTGTCTGACACACTGCATCTCATGCTCATAGTCTCTTCTGGCTCTCTCCTCACAGGGACAGAAATGTTCTGGGAAGAGAGCTCCAGTCCAAGCCCACCCCGGTGCCCGACAGTCAGTCACGGTTGCACACATGACTCAGTGAGGACGTTTCCTCCGGCTCTGGAACTCCACTTCCCTCTCCCACTGCGGCCTTGTCTTTCCATGCACTGAGCAGCTGAGAGCTCGGATGACCACAGGTCTGTATCAGTTCCAGTGGCAGCTGTCCCAGTGTGGTGGTAACAGTCCCTTTCCACCTCCGGATACTGTGTCCATCTGCAGCTCCTCCCCCGCCGCCTCCCCTCCCTGACCCAGAGGAGCCGGCCTGTGCCTCCATCTAGAGTTTCCTCCTCTGCCTTGTACTGCTATCACTTTCCTTAAAGTGTCTGCAAGAGGCGGACAGAAGACACTGCCTCCCTGGCCCAGGGAGGCTTTTTGCTTCCCCTCTGCCCTTTCCCACAGCTCCTCAGCCAGTCTGATCTGAAGGGCCCAGATGTGGCCCTGATACTTCCATGCTGGTCCAAAGTGAAGAAAGTGTCTATTTAGCAAGTTCACAGAATTGAGGCAGTTTCCGACACAAATGAATAGACGTAGGTGCATACAGATGCTCAAACCCTCGACAGTCCGTTGCTGAGGGCCTGTGCCTGTAGGTCTCGTGACAGCTGACTCAGGACAGGAACCGCTGCTTTTCCAGGAAAGGCAGAAGGAAAGGACGCCTTCCATCTACACAGGTTCTATTAACCGGGCTCAGAAAGCCTCTGAACATGAAACAGAAGCCCCTGGCATAAAGCTTGGGCTCCTACCCCCCGCCCCCAAGTTCGCCATGATGGGGAAGTCAGGATAGCGAACCTGCAATCCCAGCACTAGGATGGCTCAGGCAGGATCCTGTGTTTGAGGTTAGCTTGGGCTATAGAGTGAGACCCTGTCTCAAAAACCAGACAACTGGGGGAAACTGTCAACTCTTCCTTATGCCTGCAGTTTTATCTCCAGCGAGATCTACGTACAGGCTGCTGTTCTCTCAGAGCGCGGAGCAGGGTTCCTCCCGGAAAGCACTGTGTGGGTCTGTAGGAGACACAGGAGCCCTTCCAGTCGCTCACCCTGCTGCAGGCCACAAGCGGGAGGGCTGCTTCCCTCCGGTTTTTTTTTTTAAACCTCAAATACTGTCTTTCATCTGAAACCCAACATGGCCTTGTACTAATAAACATGACAGGAGTGGCCGAGAGAGCACATGGAGTTAAGGTCACAGCTAACTCACACCCCCAGGAGGTCCTGGGGACTCACCCTAGAGAAGACCCACCAATAGGGCTGGAGCAGTCTCCGAGACCACAGCTCAATGCTCCTGCTGAGAGGAGAGGGAATGTACTGTTCTCAGCTGACAGCATGGTTCCCAGACCTGACCTCCTGACTTTCTCAAAGTCAGGGATTGGGGGGGGGGGGGAGTTGCCTTATATCTTAATGTTCCAGGAGACAGTCCTGGGTGACCCTGCCTGCCAGGCCTTGCTCAAGCTACCCAGGCTGGCTTGCCTCCGGGGGACAGGCCATCTTCTTACCAATGCCTTGGCACTGTCGTAGAAGGTGGGCACTCTGGGAGGGCAGGAAGGGCGTCTCAAGGCCACTGTGCGTGCTGTGCCCCCAGGGACAAGGACTTAGGCTGGTGTTGGGGTAAACTGGGACCCCCTTGGAGTTCTGAGCAGGTCCCACGTTCCAGCCTCTTTGTCAACCAGAGGACTTGAGGCTTACAGGAATGGGAGAAGCTTCTGCTAACTGCCAGGGCACAGGAACACAAAGCCTTCGAGTGGTTAAGGTTGGGGAATGACTGCCCTTAGAAACAGAAAACGCCAGACTACCAAGTCTGTGCGGTACTGACGCAGAGCCAAACCTCAGGTGCCCATCGCCCTGCTCAGGGCCACTCGTACCGGATGGCCAGAACCTAAGCCACGCTTTGGTCCCGAGGCGGTCCTCGGGTTAAAGGAAGAGGATGTGGCTGACTGCCGAAAAGTCCACTGCCGGAAGGAGCCCCAGACCCGCCTCGGAGGCCTCGGGACTGAGCCTGCGCTGCAAGCGGGGGGCTAGGACCTCTAAGTACCCTCCACTTCCACCCGCTTCCCTTCAACACTCCCCCCTCCCCAACTCTTCGTCCTCCCCGTCGCCTCCACGCTTCCTTCCTTCCCCCACTCTCCCCTACCCCCACTTTCTCTTCTCACCTCTCCCTTCCCGTCTCGCGCCCCTCTCCTCGGCCCCCTTTCTCTCCTCTTTTGCCCCTCTACACGCCCCCCTCCCCCCCCCACGGTCCTCTCCACTCCCCTGTGCCCACCTCCCTCACCCATCCCTCCCTCCTCATTCGTCTCCTCCCCTCCAGCTCCGCGATCGTGGGCGCCACGTCCCCAGCCCCGCCCGCCCGCCCGCCCGAGCTTCGCGGGGAACCCCGGTGACGTCACCACCCGCTGCGCCCTCCTTCGCGCGCTCTCCAGAAAGGACGCGAAGGCGGTGACGTGTCCCGAGCGCCAGCGCGGCTGCGCACAAGGGGGGGCGCGTGATTAAGTTGCGGCGGCGCCGCCTGGCGGAAGGACCGCGGCGGTGCGGCCGGGGGCGATGCGTGTCGGCAGGCAGCGCGGTGGCGTCATCCCGCGGGGCCGTAGGACCGCGTGCTGCGCCGACCTCCCCTGTGCCAGTGTGGGCGGAAGCGTGGCTTCATGCCCTGATCTGCTTGGTCTCCTGAACAGCTTGGCAGCGTCGCGCTGCGAGTCGTGAGAAGTTTGAGGACCAGGAAACATGAAGCTAGGAGACTGTGTACTTTGTCTTCTACTCAAAACGTGTCTCAGGAAGGAACAGAAAGTACCACCGCTGGCAGTATGAGCGGTCCCCCCGGATGCCGTTTCTCTATGCAGACGAGGAATTGGGACTCAGTGTTGTTTTCTCTCTGTCTCTGTCTTCTCTCTCTCTCTCTCCTCTCTCCTCCCTCTCTCTCCCTCTCTCTCTCTCTCTCTCTCTCTCTCTCTCTCTCTCTCTCTCTCTCTCTCTCTCTCTCTCTCTCACTCTCACTCTCACTCTCACTCTCACTCTCTCTCTCGAACTAGTCCATTTGTAGAGTCGCTCACAGGAGCGCAGGCCAGGCTGCAGCCATAACTCATGGACCCCCACCTCCAAGTCCAAGTGGGGAAGGCAGGAGGCAGGTCAGCACCCGACCTTTTGAAGTGTAGTCTTCCGCATAGCACTTCATGCAATGTCTGGGTGCCTCCTAGAAATGCGGGTCTTGGACCTTTACCCTGGAGCTTAGAATTCAGATAAACGTTCGTTTTTTGAGGCAGGCTCTCACCTCAGCTGGCCTGGTACTGATAGACTAGGCTACCCTCGAAGGTGTGCACCATTATGACTGGGCAGAATATGCATTTCAACTAAGATCCCTGGGTGAGTCCTAGAAACACTGAAGTTGGACATAGCAAAGCTACTGTGCAGCAGGCTTTACTATGGAAGCTGTAATACTAGAGCCATAGGCCTTCCCCAAGTCAATCGAGACAGCCTGACAAATTGGCCTCAGGGCTCCTAAGGCCTGGCCACACCCCACATTCTCTAGGTACTTGTCCAGCCTTATCTCCATAGAAACAGTTCTGATTTTTTTCTTTTTCTTCCTAAGCCAGTTGGAGCTGGGTTTGTCATTTATAGTTGGAAGAGAGCTATCAGGTCTACTTTTGGCTTCCAACTGTTCAGAGACGATGATTGTAATACATTCCTATCGAGGGGCTGGGAGATGATTCAGCAGTTGAGTGCTGGCTGCCCTTCCGAGGATCCGGGTTCTCAGCACCTATAGGATGGCTCCCGACCATGTCCAATTCCAGTTGCAGGTGCTTTAACAACCTCTTCTGATTACCCAGGGCACTAGGCACCACGTGGTGCTCAGACACACACCTAGGCAAAACATGAGAGGGAAAAAAAATCCCTTCATATCAAACCAATATGGTCTTTCAAGTAGAAAGTATACACAGAAGTAAACTAAACATAGTTTTGTGTAGAGCCAGATCTGTAGCGTCAGTGCGGCTGTTTAACTTTGCAGGAGGAGCAAGGCCTTGCACTCCAGAGAAAGATGAAGACTCAAAGAGACAACTAGAATATCTAAGGTGTAAACACAAGTCCGGGCAGGTGTGTAGGAAATATTTCCTCCTCTTCTAGAAAGGAAGTTCCCACTTCCTCCACCATCTCCATTGTGTGGTGAGTGAACCCAGAACTAGGTTTTGAATTTTATCAGCTGTTCTTTTTTGGCTTTTGGAAACAGGTTCTATGTAGCCCTGGCTGTACTGGGACTCACTATGTAGATCAGGTGGGCCTCAAAATCACAGAGATTAGCCTATATCTGCCTCCTGAGTGCTCACCTGCTCAAAAATTTGAAGAAAAAAAAAAAAAAAAAAGCAATTAAGTGTCCCTGAACTCTTGGCACTGGCCACTTTCCCGTTTGACTACAAAGTCAATTCACCCGAAGGTTTCTAATTGTAAAATCATGACAGCAATGGTACCATTTGGAAAAACTAGTGACACTATTTTATTTGCTATCAGGATAGAGTATTGGAGCTCTCAGGCAGATCCTTTGCATTCTGCTCTGCCCAGGGCATCGTTATCTTTTTCACACTGTTGGCTAAGTTCCAGAGCTGCCGACTTCTTAGAGAATTACAGAAAATCGGCGAGCTGCAGGTGACTCCATGAGAACGCCAATGACCTGGACTTGGTCAGAAATAAGTGCCTATAAGTTTATAATAAGACTGTACACAGCAGTGCCAACAAGGCTATGTACAAGAGTTCCTTCTACAGAACCCACATGGATGCTCTGAGCAACTGCACCTTAGCTAAGTGCAGTTTATTAGCAGGGGCCACATTAAGTGCTACTAGAATTTACAGTGGTCAGGGGTGGGGATGTGCAAACTCCGCAAAAGAACTCGATTTGCCTCAAGGGAAAGTGATAGTGGTCAGAGGGGCCAGCTCCAAAGGCTGGTCCAGGGGTGGCCTTGGGTCTGGGTAGTCAGCCACATGTCCATTCCGGTGGTGACCATACTCAAACTTGATTCGAAGCTCACCAATCTTGGATTGTGGGAGTATGTCCGGGATCCACTCAATAATAAAGGGTGTTGGCTCCTTTTGATCTGGGGAAGTGTTACCTACAGAGGGAAAAAAGAGAGAGTCCACCTGATTTTCATAAGGACTATTCCTTTCTGTTTTTTGGTTTGTTTTTGAGACAGGGTGCTATGGATGTCCAGGATGTCTTCATACTCAGTGTGTAGTATATAGTAACTCTAGGTCTGGACTGGCAAGATGGTTCAGTGTAAAGGCACTTGGGACACAAACCTGGCAACCTGAGTTCAATCCCCTGAATCTACATAAAGTTGGATGGAAAGACCCAGCTCCAAAGTTGTCCTCTGAGCTCCATATACAAGCTGTGGCACATGAACAACTCTTCCAACTACACACGCACAGACACACACTATAACAAGAAAATTAAGAATAATTTGGGAGCCGGGAGGTGGTAGCACACGCCTTTAATCCCAGAATTTGGGAGGCAGAGGCAGGCGGATCTCTGTGAGTTCGAGGCCAGCCTGGGCTACAGAGTGAGATCCAGGACAGGCACCAAGACTACACAGAGAAACCCTGTCTTGGGGGGGAAAAAAGAGAAAAGAATAATTTAAGTTTTATTGGTTTTGCAGGCTAGACTGACAGCTGGATATGGAATGAAATGACTTCTTTTTTTTTTTTTTTTTTTTTTTTTTTTTTTTTGGTTTTTCGAGACAGGGTTTCTCTGTGTAGCTTTGCGCATTTCCTGGAACTCACTTGGTAGCCCAGGCTGGCCTCGAACTCACAGAGATCCGCCTGGCTCTGCCTCCCGAGTGCTGGGATTAAAGGCGTGCGCCACCAACGCCCGGCCCTTTTGTCAGATAAAGATGGAGAGTTTAGCTGGGCACTACATTGCCAGTAACCCCAGCTCTTGGGAGGCTGAGGCATGTGGATTACAAGTTCAAGTCCACTCTGTAGAAGGCAAACAAAATAGGAAGCCTTTCAGGAGAAAAAGTTCAAACAAACAAACAACAACAACAACAAAAATAGGGGCTGTAATGTAAACGGGCTGGAGAGGTGGTTCTGTAGTTAAGTGTTTACTGTGTTTGCTTTGGCCGTTTCCTAGCAGCCACATTGGCTGGCTCTCAACCACCTTGTAACTCCAGCTCCAAGGGAACTTCTGATGGCAACTGAGCACATAAACACATTTTAAACCTCTGTCAATGGAAGAAGAAAGACAGAGGCCCTAACAGTAATGCACACAGGTACACTCCTCCACTCAGCATTCCGGCTCCACAGGCTACTGATACTCCATGGAGGTAGCCTTTCTGAGCCCACCCCCTCACTGTCAGCTGTCCCCCTCACACTGGCCGGGAAGGAACCACTCCCACGAGGAGTCTGAGGCTGGTGACTGGTTGCAGAGCTCTGTGCATCAGGTACCGTCTGCTATGACTTCCCTTCAGTGTCAGTCAAAGTAGAAATGCTGACAGCTCACCAGGAAGACCACATGTTGGCTGGTAGCCTCTGGGGGTTAGTGTGTGACAGGTGGGCTGAATGGTAGGTGGAGGGCACCCCACTGGGCTCCGTTACCAACCCTTTCATTCACAAACGGTGGCCATGTGGGGAGGCTGGAAGAACCCTACCCCTCCCACTTGTGCCCTGGTGGAACTTGTACCAACCGGAGAATAAGCAGCCCCAGTCTCTGTCCTTTTGAAAGTCTCACACACACCGGTACCCACCCATGCAGCAACTGGAAAAGCATGATTAAGGCTGACTAGCAATGGCAGAACATTCAGGAAGGTGAAGTCCACATAAGGAAAGCAATATGGATGAGTAAAAAGAAGAACCTGGAAACCCACATGCTGGGAGTCTGAGTTTTGTAACACATTTTTTTTTTTTTCTTTTCTTTTTTAAGAGTTCTTTTCTGGGGCTGGAGAGGTGGCTCAGAGGTTAAGAGCACTGGCTGCTCTTCCAAAGGTCCTGAGTTCAATTCCCAGCAACCACATGGTGGCTCACAGCCATCTGTAATGAGATCTGGTGCCCTCTTCTGGCCTGCAGGGATACATGCAGGCAGAACACTGTATACATAATAAATAAATCTTATAAAAAAAAAAAAAAAAAGACTGGTTTTCTCTGTGTAGCCCTGGCTGTCCTGGAACTAGTTCTGTAGAACAGGCTGACCTTGAACTCACAGAACTACCTCTGCCTCCTGAGTGCTGGGATTAAAGACGTGTGCCACTATCACCCAGCGATGTTACCAAAATTCTAGTGCAGATATATTTTATTCTATTTAGCTTTAAATAAGAAACTGGACTGGGTTTAGTGGCCTATATCTTTACTCCCAGCATTCTTTCGAGGTAGAGACAGGTGGATCTCTGTGAGCTGGAGGCTAGCCTAACCTATAAACAAGTTCCAGGACAGCAAGTGCTACACAGCGAGACCCCGTCACAAGAGCACTGCAAAAGAAACAGAACAGGGCCAACCAGGTGCCTTAGTGGGTAAGGGCACTTTTCAGGGAGCCTGAGCACCTGAGTTCAATCACCCAGGACCCACATGGTGGAAGGAGAGAACAAACTCTTGCAAGTTGTCCTCTATGTTTGGTAATGCTCTCTACCCCACCCCAAAATACAGTAAATGTAAAGGAAGTAACAAAAACAAAACCAAAAACCCCCCATGGGTTAAAGGAAGAAGAAAAGGGAAAGCATCAGAGGAGTCAAAGGAAGAGAATGCTGCTGCTGTAACTATTTAAGAGTTCAGGGCCAGCGAGGCCCTCAAAGAGTGAAGGTGCTTGATGCCACAAGCCCGATACCTGATTCAGGTCCTAGAACCCTCATGTTGGAAGGAGAGGACCAACCCCTCTCTCTGTGCTCACTGTGACATGCACACTCCCCTCCCGAAATAAGTAAATAAACATGTAGCACATGGATGGCTCCCACCCCCCAGGCACACAAAATAAGTGAAAAAACCAAACCAAACCACTGCTGGCTTTATGACATAACTCAGAATAACCAGTGACAGCAGAGCCAGGCTAGAAGAGAAACCAGCAAGAGAGGGTCAGGTTCAAAGACAGA
This sequence comes from Peromyscus maniculatus bairdii, assembly GCF_049852395.1. Lineage (NCBI taxonomy): Eukaryota > Metazoa > Chordata > Mammalia > Rodentia > Cricetidae > Peromyscus > Peromyscus maniculatus. The sequence goes on from NC_134854.1 coordinate 109,372,822, forward strand.
ATTCAATCTGTCTGCTTCCACCACACGGTCCAAATTGCTACTATGCCAAAGACTGTGGTACTGCCTAAGTGTCTACACAGACTAATGCCTTTCCCATCAGCAGCAAGAACACAACCAAGTAGGTTTACTTTACACAGGGTCTGTGTAACCGTGGCTGGCCTGGAACCCACAGATCTACCTGCCTCTGCCATCTGAATGCCAGGATTAAAAAGCAAGCCACCACACTTGGCTTAGTAAAAGTTTCTTTTTCTTTTTTTGCTGAAGGGGGGAAGGAGGGTGTTTAAGACAGGGTTTCTCTGTGTATCCCTGGATGTCCTGGAACTCACTCTGTAGACCAGGCTGGCCTTGAACTCACAGAGATCCACCTGCCTCTGTCTCCTCAGTTCTGAGATTAAAGGCATGGGCCTCCACCACCTAGCATAAAAGTTTCTTATATTAAATACTGGACATCAACCAATAACCATCTGGAAGAAAACAGAAGATGGCTGGTATATTAGTAAAATACAGAAGAATAAACTCCAGAGGATCAAACATTTCCATGTGATAAAACATGTAGGCTATAGATTGCTTTTGAAAAATTTAATATTACGGGGCAGGAGAGATGGCTTAGCAGTTACAGAGTATATTGCTCTTTCAGAAGATCTGAGTTTAGTTCTCAGCACTCACACTGGATGGATCACAACCATCTGTAACTCCAGCTCAAAAGGTGTCTCTTCTGGCACCCACGGGTACCCACACACATGGCAAACACACAAACACAAATACATACACATAAAAGTTGCTTTTTTGGCCAGGCAGTGGTGGTGCTCACCTTCAATCCCAGCACTCGGGAGGCAGAGCCAGGCGGATCTCTGTGAGTTTGAAATCTCTATAGAGTGAGATCTAGAACAGGTACCAAATCTACACAGAGAAACCCTGTCTCGAAAAAACCAAAAAAGAAAAGAAAAGAAAAAAAGAAAAAAAAATTCTTTTTTAGAAGGACTGTCGAGATGGCTCAGCAGGTAAAGGTACTTCCCACTAAGCCAGATGACTTGAGTTCAATGCCCAGAACCTACTGGAGAGAACTGATTCCTCTAATCTCCACATACATGCCGTGGCCGATGTATACACACATGCACATAAACACAGATACATAAATGTAAAGAAAAAATTGAAAACTAGCATTGAGTATAAACATGGAGAGTGTTGCAAGATCAAGGGGGAAAGTGGCGAAGGCATGAGTCCATGTTTCAGTTCATGTCTGCCGTAAAGAGTCTAGGCAGACATGCTATCACACCTTTAATCTGAGCACTGGGAAGCAGAGGCAGGCAGGTCTCTCTGAGTTCAAAGCCATCCTAGTCTATGTTAGGTCTCAAACCTGGGGAAAATGGCTGGGGTGCCTATTTAACATATCAAATTGGACCTGGCTGCCAGGTTTTCCCAGCATCTTTCAGTTCCTACCTACATACAGGGTATGGCTAGCATACCCACTCCCTACCCTAAACTTCTCCAGCCCAAGGGCTAGGCTGCTCTTCCCTATATAATCCAGCCATTTTGGTTACCCAGCCCATTCCCTACCCTTTACTCTCCTGGCTTCCCCCACATGGGCCAGCTCAGGGTCATGTTCACTCTGGATTCTACCAAATGTCCTTACCTCTGGTTATGCTCTCCCTTTTACCTACAATAAATCTTCTCCACTATACCTAGGGACAATCATGTCCTACCTTTTTCTTTCTTTTCTTTCTTTCTTTCTTTCTTCTTTTCTTTTTCTTTCTTTTTTTTTTTTTTGGGTTTTTCGAGACAGGGTTTCTCTGTGAAGCTTTGCACCTTTCCTGGAACTCACTTTGTAGACCAGGCTGGCCTCGAACTCACAGAGATCCGCCGGCCTCTGCCTCCCGAGTGCTGTTTATTTCTTTTTTTCATTCAGTCTACATGTTGAGTTTCAGACCAGCCAGGGCTCCACAGTGAGACCCTGGTGGGTCGGGGTGGAGGGAGAGGGGAGGTTTACGTGAAAATAACTGTGACGCTGCTGTGAGGAGGGAGGGCTACAGGGGTTCACTGCTTCTTTCATGATCTGTCCATGGTTCATGTATTCCAGCTGCTGCTCAGAAAGCACCAGCTCAAAAGAGACAAAAGCCTTTTCTCAGGTTCCTACAAAATGAGTGAATGTGCTTTGATTAAGGACGAGATCCAGAACTTCTGATGGCACTGAAAACCGGTGACCCTTGGGGGAAATGCTTCTGAAAGTCACTTACCAACTTTGAGGAAGGTTTTCAGCTCCAAAGGTCTCAGCACTGGCTGCTTCTCTATTCGGCCATAGGTTTCTGCTATGCTCTCTACCTCCACTTTAGGGCATTTAAACAGCTCGTAAGTCCCATCCCGGTTCTGGATAAAGCTCCGTGTGATTTCCAGGGGCATCTGGACGCAGAGACAGATAAAACAGAGACATTGAAAACCTGACATACGTGCATCTTGGGTGCCATTAGGTCTCTTAAGATTCTTTTTATCTTTTAAAAATATCAATCTTATTATGTGTATGTGTGTCAATGAAAATAAGGACATGACTGCTCGTATGTATGACTGAGGAGAAGGGTTTGTTGTAGATATGAGGGAGAGAACAGCTACAGCTATCTGTAAGGGTCCAGTCTGAACCAGGCCATGGGAGGAGGGGATGGGGAGTGAGAGAAGAAAAGAAGTTGGTTGGGTGCAAGAGTGCCAAAGAGCACATGGAAATGAAGAGAACCAAGGTCAGAACCAAGAGAGTGTAGCCAAAGTGGACGAGTTATAAGGGAAAGAAACTGGGAGAAGGGAAGCCCAGCCCCTGGCCTACCGAGTTTAGGGTAGGGTCGTGAGAAGTGCTGGGAGGAGCCCCAGGTTTGTTTGGGGTCTGGCAGTGTGTATGTATGCCTCCCATGTATGTGGGTACCTGAAGAACCCAGAAGGAGGCATGTTGGATTCCCTGGAGCTGGAGTTTGTTACATGGCAGTTGTGAGTGGCCATGTGGGTCCTCGGGAGGCACAACCAGTGCTTATAACCTCTGAGTCATCTCTCAGCCCCATGATATTCTTTTTATTTTAAGTGCAGGCAAATCAATAAACTTCCTTTTGTATTCCATGTATATATATGCCGTATATATGAATATGTGTACAGATATATGTACACAGAGAGTGAGCGAAGGAGGATGAAGGGTTTTCTACTCTATCATTCTGAACCTCAGGACAGGGTCTCTCATTGACCCTGGAGCTAGGCTGGAGGCCATCAAGCCCCAAAAACCTGTTTCCACTTCCCACAGCTGGGGTTACAGGCCTGTGTGGCCATACTCAGCTTTTCTTTTTTTTAAGCATGGGTGCTGAGGATTTGAACTTGAGTCCTTGTGCTCTAATCCACTGAATCATCACACCATCTCCTCTTTGGTATTTTCAAGTAAGTCCTGCCAACACATCTGTGTCTTTCCTTCCATCACCTGTGGTTCTCTCATTGGAATCCCACCGGCAACCCCTGCGTGGCCTGAACCCATCAGACCTCCACACTTAGTGACGGCCGGCACGGGCCTCTGCCTTGCCACAGGCAGCATTCTGCTCCTAATACTCGTGGGCACCTGTCACTCATCTCTCGTCCTGGTACTTCACTGTCCTTGGGTTCAGCCACCCGACTTGAGAATGACCCTGAGCAAATCAGTGACTTCCTTGGGAAAAACACAGTGGATATCAGTGCCACGTGGGTGGAGGATGGGCCAGACAGCAAAGGACACTCAGGAACAGGTACCCAGGCAGCAGAGCTCTTGCCCCTCACGTGGCCTTGGGGTCTTTGCTGCCTCCCTGACTGCCGTTGCTTTAGGCTAGAAGCTGGACTTAACATTCTCCAAGCGTCTTCAGTGCTACTCTAGGGCTTTTCTAGGGTTCACACATTAAGCTGTGCAGCCTTCAGAACCTTCCCTCTGAACACAGTGATGCTTTCTTGTTAATCTAATCTCACTATGTACCCTGGGAATTATAGATTTCTGTCTTTGCCTCCCAAGTTCTGGGATTGAAAGTTCATACTTTGAACTACTGTCTCCTCTCCTCCCTCCCCTTCCTCTCTCCTCCTCTCCTCCTCTCCCCCTCTCTCCCTCTCCCCCTCTCTCCCTCTCCCCCTCTCTCCCTTTCTTCCCTTTCTTCCCTCCCTCTCATCCCCAAATTAAAAAAAAAAAAAAAAAAGAAAGTATGAACTACTAAGCCTGCCTAAATTAACCTTCATGTATCAGAGTCACACTATGTTGACTTTTTTGAAACATTTTACTTCTTTTGGATGGGAAAAAACTGTCAAAATTTCAGATCTGCTTCAACAAACTATTTAAAAATGCATAGTGTAGGGCCTGTGAGATGGCTGAGTTGGTAATGGTACCTGGCAAGGCTGACAACCTGAATTCAACCCCAGAACTACTCACAGAGTAGGAAGAAGGGACCAACTCCTACAGACCATCTTCTGACCTCTACATGCACATGTGCGTGTACACATACACACACACACAGACACACACACACACACAGACACACACACACACACACACACACACACACACACACAATAAATAAATCAGTAAGTAAATGTAATAAAATATTCAGTGAGTCCCTGGTGAAAGAGAATAGTAGGCAGAGGTCAAATTACAGTTTGGGGAGAGAGCTTAAATACACTGGACACAGTGATTTCACAAATAAAATGTCATCTAATATTGTTAATATCCATTCTAGTGCCAATCAGTGAAGTCTAGGGTCTTCATACATACCAGGATATCATGAATTAATTCATAAAGGAAATCCTGCCCGCCCCCCCTTTTTGCTTTTTTTGGTTTTTGTTTTTGTTTTTTCGAGACAGGATTTCTCTGTGTAGCTTTGGAGCCTATCTTGAACTCACTCTGTAGCCCAGGCTGGCCTCGAACTCACAGAGATCCGCCTGCCGCCTGCTGCCTGCCTCTGCCTCCCAAGTGCTGGGATTAAAGGCGTGCGCCACCACCGCCCACCCCCCCCCCCTTTTTTTTTTTTTTTTGGAGACAGGGTTTTATTTGATAGCTTGGGCTGGAATTCACCATGTAGACCACACTGGCCTCTGACTCCTGAGTACTTGGATTAAAGGCATTCACCACCATGCCTGGCCCCAAATCCTGCTTTTTGATCCCAAAGGTGGTAGTTTCATTTTTTTCATACAGGGTCTCATATAGCTGAGGCTGGCGTCTAACTTGATATGCAGCTGAGGATGACTGTGAACTTCTGATCCTCCTGCCTCCATCTTAGTGCTGGGACTGAAAGTGTTACCACCTCCCCATTTTATATGGTGCTGTGGTCATATTTAAGGTCACCAAACCTTTACCTGTAGAGTCATCTCACTGGCCCTTTAAGACTTTCTAAAGCATGAATACCTACCAAATATTAGACCCAGAGCTATACAGACTATGTCTAAATAATCCTTTAGCATCAAAAAAGGAACTTCAAGAGCTGGGGAGATGGCTCAGTCAGTGCTTGGCATGTAAGCAGGAGGACCTGAATTTCAGTTGTCTCTAGAGAGCCAGGTGTGGGGAGACTTGTTTGTAACTTCAGTACTGAAGACACAGAGACTCGTGAAACCCTGGAGGTCACAGGCCAGCCAGCCTAACCTATTTGGTGAGTTCATCAAGGCCAAAGAAAGACACTGATTCAAAAACAAGGTGGGGCGGGAGAGACAGGTGGATCCCTGGGGCTTGCTGGGCAGCTAGTCCGACTGAAATGGTTGAGCTACAGGTCAATGAAAGACTACGTCTTTTGCCAGGTGGCAGTGGCGCACAACTTTAATCCCAGCACAGAGAAACCCTGTCTCGAAAAACCAATAAGAAAAAGGGGGAGCAGGAGGGCTAGAGAGATGGCTCAGAGGTTAAGAGCACTGGCTGTTCTTCCAGAGGCCCTGAGTTTAATTCCCAACAACCACAAGGTGGTTCACAACCATCTATAATGAGATCTGGTGCCCTCTTCTGGCCTGCAGGGATACATGCAGAACATTGTATACATAATAAATAAGAAAGAAAGAAAGAAAGAAAGAAAGAAAGAAAGAAAGAAAGAAAGAAAGAAAGAAAGAAAGAAGAAAGAGAGAGAGAGAGAGAGAGAGAGAAAGAAAGAAAGAAAGAAAGAAAGAAAGAAAGAAAGAAAGAAAGAAAGAAAGAAAGAAAGAAAGAAAGAAAAAAAGACAGTTAACACCCCAGGATGGTCAGGACTACACAAGGAAAAAAAAAGACACCTAATGTGAATGTGAACTTCTAGCCCACACATACACATACACACACACACACACACACACACACACACACACACACACACACAGCACACACACGGCTCCTGAGGAATAAACTCTTACCTCTGGGGTGTCTAAAATTTGTTTAACTTGCAGAATATTAGTGATATGCCAGGTGTACTTGGAAAAGGTTCCCAGCGGCAAGGCATCTTTCCGAACAAAAGCTGCAGTGAAAAGGAAGGGGACAAAGTTCAGGACCAGACAGCAGCATCCTCTCGGTGTACTCGTTCCTCAGTGTCGCTCTCACTGCAGTACAGCCGTTCTCCTCACACTCTGAAATTCTACTTGTCCTGCAAGGGTCTGATCAACCAAATGATACGGATCTCCACCACACAAGTCTCGGAGGCTTCTTCAACATGCTCACTTTTAGACCTTAGAAACTTGTTTACGTGTTTCTTTTCTGTGGTGCTAGGATGAACCCAGACCCCTGTGCTACTGTCCTTGTGTCTGGTAGAGCTATGTGCATGGAACTCCATTCTGAAAACCTCTTACAACATGGGACATAATGTGTCAATCAAATCAGTCTTACACGACCTCCGACCCACCACCCACATGTGGGATTAAAGCAGCTCCAACAGAGGGCCCACAATACTGAGGGAGTAGCACTCCTTTATGTGAGTCCTCTAGTCCAAGGACATCAGGCAGATAAGCTATGGCGATGGACGTCTTTGGGCCTCACAGTATCTACCGTGAATGCACAGCTTGCACGATTCAAACACAGACTGACTGAACAACTTCCTGAAGAAACATCTTTGCTCTCTAGTTGTGATCACTTTTGGGTATTGGCCACCTAGTGGTTCCCTCGCCCCCCATTTTTTCCTTTATTTTTAAAAAGTTACTCTACAACTAAAACCTCCCTTTTTCAAAGCTTAGGAGTGTTTAAGAGAAAATTTGTGGTGGTTAATCTTCATGTTCGCTGGTGGTTTTTTTTTTTTTTTTTTTTTTTCCGAGACAGGGTTTTTCTGTGTAGCTTTGTGCCTTTCCTGGAACTCACTTGGTAGCCCAGGCTGGCCTCGAACTCACAGAGATCTGCCTGGCTCTGCCTCCCGAGTGCTGGGATTAAAGGCGTGCGCCACCACCGCCCGGCCTCGCTGGTGTTTTTTGAGATGGGGTTTCTTTATGTACTCTTGACAGGCCTGGAACTCATTATGTAGATCAGGTTGGCCTCCCACTTCTGGAGCTCTACCTGCCTCTGCCACTTGAGTGCTGAGATTAGAAGCATGTGCCATCATGCCTGGCAAAATGGTTAATTTGATGGTCAACTTGTTTGGATTTAGAATCAACTCCAGGCAGGTATATAAGGCAGTTTCTAGATTATGCCAAGGGGGGAAGGTCCACCCTAATTGTGGGTGGCATCACTCCATGGGTTGGGGCATATGGTAGCTCATACGGAGTGGCACTATTAGGAGGTGTGGCCTTGTTGGAGTAGGTGTGGCCTTGTTGGAGGAAGCATGTCACTGTAGGTGCAGGCTTGGAGGTCTCTTATGCTGTAGCTGTGTCTGGTGTGGACATAGACTCCTGTGGCTGCCTGAAGATCAAGATGTAGAACTCTCAGCTCCTTCTCCAGCACCATGTCTGTTTGCACATCACCATGTCCCGCCATGATGATAATGGACTAAACCCCTGAAATTGCAAGCCAGCCCAATTAAACGTTTTCCTTTATATGAGTTGCTGTGGTCATGGTGTCTCCTCACAGCAATAGAACCCTAACTAAGACAGGGTCCCAAACTGAAAGAAAAGGAGAACGCAAGCTAAGCACCAGAATTAATCTGTTTTCCACTGTAAATAGTGCGACCTGCTGCCTCATTTTCCTGGTGCCACGCCTCTCAATAGTAGACTGGCATTTAATAGAGGGATGTGGAGAAGAATGGGATGCCAAGATGAAGCCACACACACACAGCCAAGAAGAATGGACAGCTGAATTAAAAAAAAAAAAAAATCAACAATTTCCAGAATTTAAAATCCTGAATCATGACAGGACACTAGTAGAATTCAGGTGTTTCTGGTATACTGCTCTCACCCAATGTGAGGTCAAACTGTTGACCTTGTGTACAACCTACTTCACAAATGAGTCTGTCAGATACGCTAAGCCTACAGGCTGAAGATGATGCCCCAACGCTGTGGAAAAACCTTTGGTAACTATCCAGGCAGCTGGCTGTTTCTGTCAACTCACATTTTTTTTGGAAGTAGATTGCATGCACTTCCTGTTTTTATTTTTTATTAGGTAATATTATTTTCTTCTTGGGTCTCTGAGGGAGTTGAAGTTTAGTGAGTTATAGTTGAAGATTAGTTAGGATAGAAAGTGAATTAGGTACATTTTGGACTTACCAAAATAGGATTGATAATGGAATTATTTTCTCTGAATTTGTCAAATACAAATGGACTAAACATTGTTTAGGTATTTATTACTTGTATATATTGTATATAGTTAATGTACTTTTGTATATAGTTTTTCTTATATTAGTTATAACTTTTTTCCTTTTTTCTTTTTATTAAAATAGAAAAGAGGAAATATGGAGATATTTTATTTGTACTGAAATGTGATTTTAATTGTATGTTAATAAATAAAGTTGCCTGGGGGTCAGAGCTAATAGCAAGCCATAGCAGAAGCTGGGCGGGGGTGGTGCACACCTTTAATCCCAGCACTTGGGAGGCAGAGCTAGGCAGATCTCTGTGTGTTCAAGGATACAGCTAGCATGGAGACACACACCTTTAATCTCAATACCAACCATAGAAGACCTGGAGGTTTGTATAGATAGGCAGTGATGAGGAGGTCATGTGGTTGGGTTTACAACCAATGAGAAGGCAGAATAGAAAGTCAATAAAAAGGACAAACACACAGGATGTAGGTCTCTTGCTGAGGAGGACAGCAGCGGCAGTGAAGGGTAAGGTTTTTAGCTCTTAGCTATTGCTCTGACCGCTTGGGCTTTCATCTCTGCATTGGCTCTGTGTTTCTTATTTAACAAGACGGTTACATCTACAAGTTATAGATTAACTAAGGTGGGAAGACCACATCTAAATATGATGGTACCATTCTACGGGTTAGAGTCCTAGATAGAATAAAAAGGGAGAGCAAGCTGAGTGGCAGAGTTCATTTCTCCCTGCTTCCTGTGGATGCCATGTGACCAGCTGCCTCCTCTTGCTGCCATGAATTCCTCATCATGATGAGCCAGAAGAAACCTTTCTCGGGCCGGGCAGTGGTGGCGCACACCTTTAATCCCAGCACTCGGGAGGCAGAGCCAGGCAGATCTCTGTGAGTTCAAGGCCAGCCTGGGCTACCAAGTGAGCTCCAGGAAAGGTGCAAAGCTACGCAGAGAAACCCTGTCGCGAAAAAAACCAAAAAAAAAAGAAAAAGAAACCTTTCTCTTCTAAGTTGCATTCTTGGATTTTTTCTTTTTTTGACCCAGCTAGCAGAAAAGTAACTAACACAGGATTTTAGTTGCTGTTGTTTGTAGATGTAACCAACCGTCTTATTATTAAATAAGAAACACAGAAACAATGTAAAAGAGAAAGCCAAGAGGTCAGAACTCAGAGCTAAAATCTTACCCTTCCTCCTGCTATGTCCCAGCTTCCCGAAAGAGAGCTATTTCCTGTGTGTAAGTCATTTTTTTCTAGTCATTCTGCCTTCTCATTGGTTGTAAACCCAAACACGTGACTGCCTTGTCACTGTCTGAATGTACAGCCCCCTAGGTCTTAAAGGCATATGTCTCCAATGCTGGCTGTATCCCTGAACACACAGAGATCTATGGGATTAAAGGCGTGTGCCACCACTGCCACACTCTGTCTATGGCTCTAATAGCTCTGACCCCCGGGCAACTTTATTAATTAACATACAATCAAAATCACATTTCAGTACAATTAGAATACCACCACAGTTGTTTTCCTACATAAGCTTTCTGAAGTTCTAATCTGATCGGTGGAGGCTCATTCTAACAGGATTTGCTAAGGAATTATATTCTATTTTTTGTTTTGTGTTTTGAGACAGGGTTTCCTCTGTGTAGCCCTGGCTGTCCTGCAGACCAGACTGGCCTCAAACTCAAGAGAACAGCTTGCCTCTGCCTCCTGAGTGTTGTGTGTGCATCACCATGCCAGGTTGGAATTATATTATTGTCATTATTTATCATTTTGTCTTTCCAGACAGGGTTTCTCTGTGTAATAGCCCTGGCTGTTCTGGAACTTACTTTGTAGACCAGGCTGGCCTCAAACTCACAGAGATCCACTTGCCTCTGCCTGGAGTGCTGGGATTAAAGGTGTGCACCACCACCACCTGGCAGAATTATAGTCTTAATGTACTACTGGAAGTGTTTCCTCCAGACCAAAGTTTTTGGAAAGCTCCCCTCTGGACTGTCAGTTTAACACAAATACTCCCAAAGATGCTGATAGGAAATCATGTCTGAGAGAGTAGAACCCTAGGTCCATTTGCATACTGATGACATATTTATTAATGTCCCTTTAAGTTTTGGCTACTGGGGCTTCAGATGTTTTTGTGAAAACTGTACCAGACCTACAAGTATCAAACAGTCTTTGCTAGTCATTTATGAGGTTTACATCTCCTGAATGTTTTCATTCACTCTTACTGGAAAAAGTATCTGCCTTTGGAGGGTTGGCCACTGTTCTAAGAGCTAATTATTGTAGGTTTCATGCTCTGGTAACATGCCCAGACTTGCTAACCCTGAAAGTCCCTTGTAGATTTTTCTACACATAGTTCTCTAAGGTCACAATTGCCACTGGTCTTCCCAGGGAGACTCCGCACCTGTGGTGGAGTTGGGGAGCCGCTTTTTTGCACTTCCTATGGATATTCTCTGTTGCAAGGCATCAAAAAAGGACTGAGGAATGTGGAACACCAGGGGCTCTGGTTTGCCTGCAGAAAAAAGAAGGAAGTCATTTAAAGAAATGGTTGTCTTCTTGATGTGTAAAGAGAGGGCAAAGGAAAGGAATGAAGGGAGCAGTCATCAGAAGTACCTGATGTGGGCTGGGGAGACAGTTCAGTGCCTAAGGGCACCTGCCGCCAAGCCTGACAACCTGAGTTCAATTCATGGAATCACATGGTGGAAAGGGAGAACCAACTCCTGCAAGCTGTCTTTTGACTGACACACACTGGCCATGATATGAACGTGCCCCTCTCCCAACCAAATAAATAAGATGTAATATTAATAATAATAATAATGTAATGATACACGCGAGGTTTCTTTAAGGCAGAAAGGCTAGTGGGACTTCATGAACCAAGGACTGCATTAGCCTTGTCCTTCATTCCTTGCTCAGAACACACCTGTCCTTCACCAAGGATGACTTCAGATCGATAGTTGTGTAAGCACCACCAGAGTAGACTTCTTCATTGAAGGGCAAAGTGTAGTGATATTTTATTTGCGTGCTAATAGTTTGCCTGGAGATCAGAGGAAATAGCAAGGTGGTGAACACAAAAGTCAGGCAGTGGTAGCACACGCCCTTAATCAGATCACATGGCAGGCAGAGTCTCTGTGTGTTCAAGGCCACCCTAGGGAACAGCCAAGTGTGGTGACACACGCCTTTAATCCCAGTACCAACCACAGAGACCTGGAGGTCTGTACAGACAGGCAGTGACAAGGAAGTGAAGTAGCTGGGCTAAGAGCCAATGAAAGGGCAGAATAGCAAGGCAATAAAGGTGCGGGTAGAGAGGAAGTCACTCCTTTTTAGTAGCCACAGAGCTGGAGGGGTAAGGTTGGTGGCTCTCACTATTTCCCTGACCTCTAAGGCTTTCACCCCTATATTTGACTCTGTGTTCTTATTTAATAAGACCACTTAGAAATTTATCTACAGCACAGGAAATGAGAACACTCAGGTAGAGCTGAGGAGCCTCTGATTGGCTGGTCCGTTTGATGAACTCTGACCTCCATGCCCAGGCACTTGCCAGCTGCACTCTTGTCTAAGCAAAGCAGGAGGCTGCTCTCACCTGCAAGGTCAGGATCATGAGTGCTGAAGATTACAGGGTTTGAGTGCATCAGTCTGTGACTCCAGGGCACATTCAATCTGGGAAAACATCCTCATCTCTTTATATGGATGAAGAAAAAGTCAACAGTTCTGTAAGGGGTGCACGAGCTCAGAGGTTTTCCTAATCCTAGCAGAAGGGAACATCTAGAGCTCTATGGCTAAGCACAGAGTTGTGGGTCACCTGAAAGAGATTTTTTTTTTTTTCTTTGAGACAGGGTCTCTCTGTGTAGCCCTGGCTGTCCTGGAACTCGCTTTGTAGACCAGGCTGGCTTCAAACTCAGAGATCCACCTGCCTCTGCCTCCCAAGTGTTGGGATTAAAAGCATGTGCTTTTTAAAAATATTTATTTATTTATTATGTATACAATGTTCTGCCTGCATGTATACCTGCAGGCCAGAAGAGGGCACCAGATCTCATTACGGATGATTGTGAGCCACCATGTGGTTGCTGGGAATTGAACTCAGGACCTCTGCAAGAGCAGCCAGTGCTCTTAACCTCTGAGCCATCCCTCCAGGCCCCAAGAAAGATATTTGTTAGACATGCTCTTACTCTGTAGCATGGCTGGTTTGAATTTAATTCATTCTGTAGCTCAGGCTGACCTCAAACCTGTAGTGATCCTCCTTCTGTCCCTTGAGTGTTAGAACTACAGGGTTCGCCACCACACCTGGCTCTGAGAGAGACTCCAGCTGACTTGAAGAGTTAGCTCAACAGTTAAGAGCACTTGTTGCTCTTGCAGAAGACCCAGGTTTGGTTCCTAGCACCCACATGGTGGCTTACAACCATCCATAACTCCAGTTTCAGGGAGTCTGATTACCTCTTCTGACCTTCACAGACACCAAGCATGCATGTGGTGCACATACATATATTCGGGCAAATAACTCATTCAAATAAATCTAAATATTTTTCTAATGTTAAAAAATACATTACAATGAGTTAGGCATGGTGGGACACTCTATAATCCCAGCATTTTTAGAGGCTGAGGCAGGATTGTGAGTCTGTGACATAGCTCTCAAAAACATAAATTAGGGGGTTGGAGAAACGATTCAACACTTGCTGCTCTTCCAGAGGATCAGATCAGAGCATGGTTCCCAGCACCAATGTTAGGTGCCTCACAACCATCTGTAACTCCAGATATGGGGAGCCTGACACTGTCTTCTGACCTCTGTGGGCAACTGCACTAATGTGGGGCGCGCGCGCACGCACACACGCGTGCGCGCGCGCACACACACACACACACACACACACACACACACACACACACACACACTTTGGTTGTAACGGGATCAGGCACCTCACACTCCTGCTGTGCACAGCTGGAATCTCTCTGGCCACCATGACTTCCCCACTATGATGAACCCGAACGCTTACACTGTGAGCCAAAACAAGCCCTGTCTTTTTTTCCTAGAACTCGCTTTGTCGATCAGGCTGGCCTCAAACTCACAGAGATCCACCTGTCTCTGCCTCCAAGTGCTGGGATTAAAGCCATGCACCACTACCACCTGGCTTGCCTACTTTTGACTGTAGAATGCCAATCAATGTCAAAACTCAGTGTTTGGTGTGTATGGATATATGTGTGCATTCACGTTTGCAGGTGCATGTGTACTTGTATGCAGGTGTGTGGAGGCCAGAGGTGAATTTCAAGTTTTCTTTTTCTTTCTTTTTCTCTTTCTTTCTTTCTTTCTTTCTTTCTTTCTTTCTTTCTTTCTTTCTTTCTTTCTTTCTTTCTTTCTTTCTTTCTTTCTTTCTTTCTTTTCTTTCTTTCCTTCCTTCCTTCTTTCTTTTCTTCCTTCCTTCCTTCCTTCCTTCCTTCCTTCCTTCCTTCCTTCCTTCCTCCCTCCCTCCCTCCCTCCCTCCCTCCCTTCCTTCTTATTCTTACTCTTCTTTTTTTTTGTTTTATTTTTGTTTTTTTGAGACAGGGTTTCTCTGTGTAGCTTTGGAGCCTGTCCTGGAACTTGCTCTGTAGACCAGGCTGGCCTCAAACTCACAGAGATCTGCCTGCCTCTGCCTCCCAAGTGCTGGGACTAAAGGTGTGCGCCACCACTGCCCAGCAAATTTCAAGTTTTCTTAGGACTATGTTCACCCACTCAGTTAAAAATCTCTGTCAGTGGTGTGTTTCTGGATAAACCCAAATGTAGTCAAGGTGACAAAGAAGACGAACTGCCACCCCGTCCACCTGGAATGTGCTCAGGGTAGTGGGCAAGCACTAATGACTCCTCTGCTGACGTCACTGGGCTTCCAGGAGGCTTCAGCATCACACTCTGAGCCAGCCTGTGTCCCAGCCTTCTTTGCCTATGCATTTGGTACAGCCTTTGGTTCTCACAGATTTAGGCTTTCTTTGAGCCTTCCCCTCCCTGCTTGGATTTATAATACATCTAAAACTTTGGCATCTGCCCCAAAGACAAACTCAAGACAAAGACCCAGGCAGACCACAGTTTTTATCTACTATTCTTTTTCCTTCCGTCTCTAAATTCATTTTGTTGGTTCTGTACTCCAATGATGACTTATTTAATAATGATTCTTTAGTTCTTTCAACTTTGGTGTCTACTTTCTTCTTCTTTTGCTTGTTTGTTGTCTTTATATAGATTATTTATTTATGGGGGAGGGGAGGACATGCTGCCACAGTGCATATGTAGAGGTCAGAGGACAACGTGTGGGAACTGGTTCTCTCCTTGGATCTCATGGGTCCTGGGGATCAAACTCAGGTTGTCAGGCTTGGCAGCAAGTGCCTTTACCGCTGAGCCATCTGGCTAGCTAATTTTTTTTCCTTAGTACTGGGAACTGAACCCAGAGACTTCTGTATATACAACACATGCTCTAACATTAAGCTATACCTCTATTCCACTCTTCGTTGAAACAACAAAACAGGTCTCACTCTATAACTCAGGGCAACCCCCCAGCCTCAGCACTGCCACACCGGCCTGCCTTTTACTTTCCTGTGGTTCTGTGTTCTCGACACTCCAGTTCACTGATTGCTCCTGTGAATCAGAGCAGAACTACTGCACATCACTCTGATGTTTCCTACTCCCAGCAGTACTTACCGTCAAACTGATAGTGCATGGTTTGATGGATACGCTCTGTGACACTGGCCAGCCAGTCTTGGAAGGACAAGGTCACTTGTGCCTCATCTAACAGCTGACCACAGACTAGGAAAAGGAAAAAAACAACAACTTTTTTCATTAACGTTCAAAATAAATAATTAACTGAAGCTTCAAATAGTCAAGTAGTTTATACAGAAAAAAAAAAAAAGCACAAAAATTAAATACTGAGAAACTAAGTGAAATAGGTTCCAGGACATTTTCTTTTAATTGACATATAACAACTACACATTTTCTTATTTTCCTTTTTTCTTTTTGGTTTTTCAAGACAGGGTTTCTCTGTGTAACTTTGTGCCTTTCCTGGAACTCACTCTGTAGCCCAGGTGGGCCTCGAACTCACAGAGATCTGCCTGCCTCTGCCTCCCGAGTGCTGGGATTAAAGGCATGTGCCACCATCGCATGGCCTACATCTTTTTATGATGTCCAATGTGATAACAGACTTCTTTTTTTTTAAGATTTACTTATTATTTTATGTATATGAATGCTCTATCGACTTTATGCCAGAAGAGGGCATCAGATCCCACTATAGATGGTTGCGAGCCAGCATGTGGTTTCTGGGAATTGAACTCAGGACCTTTGGAAGAGTAGCCAGTGCTCTTAACCTCTGAGCCATCTCTCCAAGGCCCCAGACATTTTTTTTAAAATATTTATTTTTATTTATGTGTCTACATGGGTACCTACATATATGTATATGCACCATGTGCATGCAGTGCTCTCTGAGGCCAGCAGGCCATTGAGTCACCTGAAGCTGGAGTTATAGATGCTTGTGAGCTACCCAGTGTGAATTCTGGGAACTGAACTTAGGTCCTCTTTAAGAGTAGCAAGTGCTCTTAACTGCTGAGTCATCTTCCCAGCCCTATAAAAATAAAAAAAATTAAAAAAAATCCATTTATACTGGGCATGATGGTATATCCTTGTAATCCCAGCACTTAGGAGGCAGAAGCAGGATAATGATACGTTCCAGGCATACTTGGGCTATATAGTAAGCTTGAGGCCAGCCTGGGTTACATGAGAACCTGTCTCAAAAGATCAAAAGTAAATTCATTTGCAAAAATGAATGCAAGCCCTTAAGACCAATAGGTTTAAGACTGTTAATCACAGGCTAGGAAGATGACTTAGCAGTTGAGGAAATTGCTGATCTTCTGGAGCATTCTAATTTTGATCCCAGCATCCACATCAGGTGTAATTTTAGTTCCAAGGGATCCCATACCCTCTTATAGAAATTACTCCCATTTCTGAGTATGTATTTGCCTAACACAAATTCTCTCAGTAATGAAGCTCTCTGTTTCCCACTAAGACTGGTAGAGAGGCCAGGAGTGGTGATGTCTGCCTATAATGCCAGCATTTGGGAAGCAGAGGTAGGAGGAGCAGGAGCTCAGGGCTATCCATGGCTACACAGTGAGTTCTGAGAAAAATAGGTTGAACAGCCAGGTGTAGTGGCCCATCCCTTTAATCCTAGTACTCAAGAGGCAGAAGCAGGTGAATTTCTGTGAGTTCAGGGCCAGCATGGTCTACATATCAAGTTCCATGACAGCTAAAGGCTACACAGTGAGACAGAGTCAAAACCAAATCAAGCCAAACCAAGGTCTAGAGAGATGGCTCAGAGGTTAAGAACACTGGTTGCTCTTGAAGACCAGGATTTGATTCCCAGGACCCACATGTCAGCTTAAAATTGTTTATAATTCCAGTTCCAAAGGGATCTAATGCCCCTTCTGGCCTCTGGAGGCATTAGGCATGCACATTTTACACAGACATACACACATGAAAATGCCTATTCACATTAAATAAAAATAGTAATAAAAAATAATGAAACAAAAAGTTGAGCATGCCACTTAGAGAGGTCATTTACTCTGAGTTGCTATGGTATCTTCATACTTAACTATAAATGTTTGTATTCAGAAATGCAAAAGACATTATCAAATAAAAGAAAATGGTAAAATCTTGAAGCCCTGGAATAAACAACTGAGAAATATATTAACAAGGGATGGAAATTAATGGGGCCAGAATAAAGATCTGGGAGTATATGAGGCTCAGTGTGAGTACACATGCCTAGCCTACTTGAGGCCCTGGTCCAATCCTTTGTATCACAAAAGCAAACCAAAAAAAAAGATATAACTTAGAGCTTTAAAAATTTTGTTTTTAGCCAGGTGGGCAGTGGTGGCACACACCTTTAATCTCAGTACCTGGGAGGCAGAGGCAGGTGGATATCTGTGAGTTCTAGGCCAGCCTGGTCTCCAAAGCCAGTTCCAGAAGAGCTAGGACTGTAACACAGAGAAATCTTCTCTTGAAAAAAAATCCTGCCTCCGGGCAGTGGTAGCGCATACCTTTAATCCCAGCACTTGGATCTCTGTGAGTTCGAGGCCAGCCTGGGCTACAGAGTGAGTTCCAGGACTGCCAGGGCTACACAGAGAAACCCTGTCTCGAAAAACAAAAAAACAACAACAAAAAATCAAACCAAACCAAAGATTTTGTTTTCACAGGCGGGAGTAGCATATGCCTTTAATCCTAGTACTTGGGAGGCAGAGGCATCAAACATCTGAGTTTGAGGTCAGCCTAATGTTGTGGGATATTTACACTGTGTGAGGATGTGTTGTTGTGATTGGTGTAATAAAAAGCTGAACGGCCAATAGGTAGGCAGGAGGTATAGGTGGGACTTCTGGGCAGAGAGAGAACTCTGGGAAGAAGAAAGATGGAGTCGCCAGCCAGACATGGAGAGGAAATAGGAGATGCAATATGGAAGAAAGGTAATGAAATGTAAGAGAATTGGGGCTGAAGTTATGGCTTAGCGGTTAAGAGCACTCGCTGGTCTTCGAAAAGACCCAGGTTCAATTCTCAGCACCCACATGGCAATTCACAACTGTCTGTAACTCCAGTTCTAGGGGACCTGACACCTTCACACCAAAGCATATAAAATTATTTTTATAAAAAAGAAGTATTTTTGGTGGTGAACCTAGCCTTTAATGGCTGAGCCATCGGAAATAGCTGGGCGGTGGTAGCGCATGCCTTTAATCCCAGTACTCTGGAGGCAGAGCCAGGTGGATCTCTGTGAGTTCAGGGCCAGCCAGTGCTACAGAGTGAGTTCCAGGACAGGCATCAAAACTACACAGAGAAACCCTGTCTCAAAAAATAAATAAATAAATAAATAAATAAATAAATAAATAAATAAATAAATAAATAAAAATTAAAAAAAAGTGACAGAATGTAGATTAATATAAATGGGTTAAGTTATAAGACCTAGTTGAGACAAGCCTAAACTAAAGGCCAAGCTTTCATAATTAATAAGAAGTTTCCATGTCGTTCTTTGTGAGCTGGCAGCAGACAAAAAAGCTTTTACAGCCTGGTCTACAGAGTGAATTCCAGGACAACCAGGGCTACACAGAACAACCCTGTCTCAAAAAACAACAAAATTGTTTTCAGTAATTTTAAAGTTTTTTCTTTAAATGAATATATACAGCTTTTTGTTCTTATGTTCTTATACAGTTATAGGGAATACAAAGCTTTCCTGGGTGTGATAGTGTGCACCTATAACCCAAGTACTCAGGAGTCTAAAGCAATAAGATCTGCAGTTTGAAGCCATACTGGGCTACACAGTGAGACCCAGTCTCAAAACTTAAAACAACAAAACCCCAAGAGCTTGTATTCCCATCACCTAGGTTCCCCAGAGTAACATTTTATAATGTACAGAATACTTACTAGAGAAAATGACATGGACAACCCAACGGCCTCATCTGCCCCTCACCAGCTTCTCATACCCTGTGTGGTGGGTGTACACAGCTCCACAGCCTATCTATGTTCAGCCACAGTCAAGACAAAACCACTTCCACTGCAAGACACCTTCCCACTAACCCTGGCAAGCGCTGATCCATCCTGTCTCTGTGATTATAGACTTAGCGTTATTATTATTATTATTATTATTTCATCTTGGCTCTTTAAAGTAAGGTCTTGCATGTAGCCCTGCCTGGCCTGGAACTCAGTGTGCAGACCAGGCTGGCTTTGAACTATGGTGATACTTCTACCTCTACTTTCTGAGTACTGGGACTGCAGAAGTATACCACCATATAGGCAGCATAATTTGTTATTTTTAAATTTATTTTAGGAGCTGGAGTAATGGCTCAGCAGTTAGGAGCACTGGCTGCTCTTCTAAAGGAGCCAGGTTCAATTCCCGGCACCCACACTACAGCTCACAACTCCAGTCTCAGTGGGATCCAACAGCCTCTTTTGGCATCTGAGGTCACTGAATGCAGGCACACAGACACACATGCAGGCAAAACAACAGGTGTATATAGACAAACTAAATAATAACATAATAAATTTAGAGATTTATTTATTTTTTTACACAGTGTGTAATATGTGCCATGTGCCTGCTCAGTGTACTTGGAGGCTAGAGAGGTGCTGAATCTGCTGGAGCTGGAGTTCCTTTTGGAGTTGAATCACAAGTCCAGAACCAGGTTGGTCTACATACTGAGTTACAGTTGTGAGCTGCCTGAAGTAGGTGCTGAGAATTGACCCGGGTCCCGAAAGCGCTGTAAACTGTCAAGCCCTCTCTTTAGCCCTGAGATTGTTTTATTTTTGTGTGTACGTGTTTTTCCAAGACCAGAAGACATGTAAGACCCCTTGGAGCTCGAGTTACAGGTGCTTGTGAGCTGCCCAAGAGAGTCCCGGGATCCAAACTCATGACAGCAGCAAACTGTTTTAACTGCTGGACCATCTTTCCATCCTAGCATAGTCTTGAGCATGATTTGAGCCTGGGAGAAGAGGAGAGACCCCAGCTACTGTGACTCCACCCACTGCTGTTGTTTATGTTAGTGACACAGCACAGGAGACAACATACAACACTTCTTTAGATTACTCCTTCAGACTACCTCTGGATAGTATTCCACCCACAAAGCCCCTCTTAGGAAGGGAACTTACCCTGCCTTTTTAGTGAAGCGGCAACCACGGGCTTTTTCAGGCCACTCTTCCTTACACTGCTGTTTACTGCGTCTTGAGGCATCAGGGAGTTGTTCACCTGTGAACCTGGATCACGAATCGGTTAGAATACTTAACACGTGCCTAGGAACTGGGGTGCAACTCAGCTGGTGGAGCACATGCCTAACGTGCTAAGCCCTGGACTGAGCTCTGTGCCCCATTAAACTGGGGGTGGTGGCCTAAGCCTGTAATCCCAGCAATCAGGAAGGGGAGGCAGAAGAATCAAGTCAAGGTCATCCTCCACAGCATGGCTAGCCTGGGGTTTAGGAGATCCTGTCTCAAAAAACAAAACGAAGTCAGGCATTGGTGACTCACACCTTTATTCCCAGCACTCAGGAGGCAGAGGCAGGCAGATCTCTGTAAGTTTGAGGTCAGAGCTAGTTTCAGGACAGCCAGGGGTACACAGAAACTCTGTCAAAAAAACAACAACAACAAAAACAAACAAAAAACAAAGAACAAAAAAACCAAACAAACTAAAAACTAAAAACCAAGACAAAATAAAGCATGACATCATTTCTGCAGCCGGGTATGTAATTTTTTCCCCCCAAGACAGAGTTTCTCTGTAGCTTTTGGAGGCTATCCTGGAACTCGGTCTATAGACCAGGCTGGCCTCGAACTCACAGAGATCCACCTACCTCTGCCTCCCAAGTGCTGGGATTAAAGGCATGCACCACCACCGCCCGGCCCAGGTATGTAATCTTAGCACGTGGGAGGTAGAGGCAGGAAGATCAGGAGTTAAAGGTCTTCTCAGCTACATAGTAAGTTCATTAGACTCAGCTATGTGAGACACCCTGTTTCAAAAAGGTCAGTCCCAGCCTAACACTCTCCAGGCAAAGTCTGCAGGCAAGTGAGATGGCTCAATGGAGAAAGGTACACATTGTCAGCCTGAAGATCCTGAGACCCACACAGTGGAAGGAGTGAACCAACCTCCACCCAAGAACACACACACACACACACACACACACACACACACACACACACACACAGTAGGAAAAAGCAATTTTATTGTTACATCTTTATTGATTTTTAAAGATGTATTTATTTTTATTTTATGTGCATTAGTGGTTTTGTCTTCATGTATATATGTGTGAGGATGCCAGATCTTTTGGAATTTGAGTTACGGACAGTTGTGAGCTGCCATGTGGGTGCTTGGGAACTGGCCGTGGGACCACTTCCAGAGCACCCAGTGCTCTTAACTGCTGAGCCATCTCTCCAGCCCTTTTTAAAGATTCATTTATTTATTATGTATACACCATTCTGCATGTATCCCTGCAGGCCAGAAGAGGGCATTAGATCTCATTATAGATGGTTGTGAGCCACCATGTGGGTGCTGGGAATTGAACTCAGGACCTCTGGAAGAGCAGCCAATGCTCTTAACCCCTGAGCCATCTCTCCAGCCCTGGAGATAATCTTAAAAGAAGTCTGCAAACCTGGGGCTAGAGCAATGGCTCAGCAGTTAAGAGCACTGGCTGCTCTTGCAGAGGAACCGGATTTAGTTCCCAGCACCTGCACGGTGGCTCCCACCTCTTGTGACTGCAGTTCCAGGGTATTCCATATTCTCTGGCCTCCTCAGGTACCAGATACATACACGGTGCACAAACATACATGAATGTACATACATGTATATGTATACATACAGACAAGACACACATAAAGTAAAATATCATTTTAAACTGGGCAGTGGTGGCGCTCGCCTTTAATCCCAGTACCCAGGAGGCAGAGGCAGGCGGATCTCTGTGAGCTCATGGCCATCCTGGACTACAGAGTGAGATCCAGGACAGGCTTCAAAGTTACACAAAGAAACTCTGTCTTGAAAAACAACAACAACAAAAAAAAAACAAAAAACAAAAAAAACCAAACCAAAATCAAACCAAAAAATATCATTTTAAATTCTTTAAAATTATAAAGCTTGATTTGATAATAATTTCTAAAGCATCTAAAACACAGTCTTTGCTAATATCCAGGATAGCTTTAGTTTCTAGAAGGAACCAGCATTAACCTTTAACCACCAAATTGTAACTTTTCCTGCTGTTTATGAGAGACTGTGGCTGCAAACAGAAGTGGGACAAAGGAATGTACCCAGGGTTTTCATCTTTGATAACCAACAACATACTTCCTGGTGAGCGCTCCTCCATTTTCTTCTCTATGGATAATTTTGCGATATTTCTTTGATTTTTGTTTGTTTGGTTGTTTTTGAGACAATGTAGTCTAAGACGGCCTCAATCTTGCTACACAGCTAAGAATGACTTTAATCCTGATCCTCTAGTCTCCACCTTTAAGTGTTGGAATTACTTACATATACCACTACAGCCAGTTTATTTATTGTTTGTTGTGTATGTATGTGTCAGGTTGTGGCTGCATTCCTGCTGAGCTACTCCTGGCTTGGTTCCAGAGAGTAGCACCTAGCCCTGATCCATCCTTTGTGAATCTTGTCTGGGAGTCTCCCCAGGATTAAAGGCCTATGCAAAACTTGAGGATTAAAGGCCTATGCAAAACTTGGTTCACAAATCTCGGAAAACAGTGGAAATCTGAGAAATCAAGGAATTTGCACTTGGCATTTTATCTTTGGGAGCTCCTTTCAGGTTGCTTTGAAGATACGGAAATTAACTGGCTAAAGTATGAATAGAGAGAAAATAAAAATGCCCTGGGCGAAGGGAAAGTGCTTCAGTCCTCAGAGGTTGGACTCCCCTCCAGCGGCCAAAGGCTAAATTCATTCTTAAGGTGCGTTTGAGTCTTCTTCCCATGGATCTGAGTGAACCCATATACCCATGCCGTGACACACTGCAACATCAGGTGGTGGTGGGGTGAGCACTTTTGTGTGTAAGAATGTGGCAGTCAGAACAGGATGTTGGCTACCTTCCTGTACTGCTGTCTACCCTAATCTCATGAGAAGAGTCTCTCACTGGTGTTGTGGGATGTCTTTCTGCTGTGAATATGTTTTGCTATGATTGGTTAATAAAGAAGCTACTCTGGCCTATGGTGAGTCAGGATATAGCCAAGCAAGAAATCTAAGCAGATAGACAGGAAGAGAACAGAGGCAGAGAGACGCCAGCCTGCTGCCCAAGGAACAACAGGCCAGCAGACCGGTAAGCCCATGGTAAGTTCCATGGAACACATGGCAAAACATAGATTAATAGAAATGGATTAATTTAAGCTTTAAGAGCTAGCTAGCAAGAAGCCTGCCATGTGCTATGCAATTGGTAATTAGTATAAACAAACCTCTCAGAAGTGTCTGTGGGACTGCAGGCTGGGTGGGACTGGAGAAACCTGACTACACACTGGACCTGAAGCTCTCCATTTGGCTAGTTAACTTGTCAACACATTCCCAGGATCCACCAGTGTCCACCTCCCAATTTCCATTATAATAAGCTGTTTGGTGTTGGGGACTTTGTCCGTGCTAAGCAAGTACTCTACCAATGAACTACACTCCCAATACACAGTGTGGTTTTTGTTGTTGTTTTGGTTTTTTTGACATAGGGTTTCACTACATAGCCAAGGATGGCTTGGAACTCTTTAGGTAGATCAGATTGTCCTCAAACTCAAGATCTACCCACTTCTGCTTCTAGAATGTACCACCAGGCCTGGCCCATACTTTGAAAAAATAAATTGTTCTGAACAAGAGTCCTAGCAGGGCAGTGATATGGCACGCCTTTAATCCCAGCATGAGAGGCAGAGACAAGTGGATCTCTGAGTTCAAGGCCAGTGTGGTCTACAGTGTGAGTTCCAGGACAGTCAGGGCTACCCAGAGGAACCCTGTCTCAAAAAACAAAAACAAAAATAAAACTTAAAAAAAAAAACCAAAATAAAACAAAAAACCAAAGAACAAGAGTCCTTTCCCACAATTCTTCAGACTCAGTTAAAGACAAAAGACAATCTCCAAACACCAAAGAAATAAGTGAAACTGTCTCACCAGACACTTCCTCCTTCTTCCTCTTCCGTGGCTTAGGGGCAGCAGATTCACAAGCTGAGACAGATGATTCTGAGTGGCAGCCTAACTGGGGCACAATTAGTTCTTTAAGACCTTAAAAAAAAGTTTCTGAATTACTATTACTATCCAAAAGAAATTATGGGCCCCTAACTATAGAAATAGTCCATAAAAATCTGACTCCAGAAAAAAAAAAAAAAAAAGATAAACCAGTTGTCTAAAGTAAAATATGTTACTTGAAAGAACTCTCCCAAACACTGTGATCTATTTAGGAGTGGGGAAGCGGCTCGGGAGCAGAGCGCTTGCTTAGAATGTATAAGGCTCTGGGTCCCATCTCCAGCAAGCACGCGCGCGCACGCGCGCACACACACACACACACACACACACACACACAAACACACTTTGCTAAATCAACCATCCAACCAAACTCGTATGCATGTGCTGTGCTGGCTGGAATTCGAAGGGAATGTTAGCCAGGAGGGATAGCTCTGGCCTATAACCCCAGCACACAGAGGCAAGAGGACTGAGTTTGAGGGCAGCTGGGTTACTTGACCAAAACACTATGTATTATTCATTTATTTGTGAGGGTTTTTTTTTTTTTTTAAAAGCAAGGTTTCTCTGTGTAGTTCTGACTGTCCTGGAACTCACTCTGTAGACCAGGCTGGCCTTGGACTCACAGAGATCTGCCTGCCTCTGCCTCCTGAGTGCTGGGATTAAAGGTATGCACCACCACTGCCTGTCTAACAGTATGTTTGTTATTGTTTGTTTGTTTTTTTTAAAGATGCACTGGTGAGATGGCTCAGTAGGTAGAAGTACTTGCCATGGACCTGAGTTCAATTCCTGGATCCCTTGTAAAGGTGGAAGGAGAGAAATGACACCAGAGTTGTCCTGAGATGTGTACATGTGAGCCATGGTACATGCCTGCCTACCTACCTACACACACACACACACACACATACACACAAACACACACACACACACACACACACACACACACACACACACACACACACACACACGGAGTGCTATGCATCTCTTCTATCTAGCACCTGATTTTAAGGGCTGTTAGGACAAGTTCCAAAGGCATCAGTGGAACGCCTTCACTGCCATCTTAGAACAAGTGAATAACTGTCATTCTTCCCACCTACCGCTGGCATCAAGATTTAGGAAGTCCGAGAATTCCTGAGCCAATGTTTCATCACTGGCAAAGGCACAGAGGCAGGCAAAGAAGTGGATGCACCTCGGGGCTGCCTCAGCCTTGGGGACGCTGGACTTGTGTGACTTCAGAGTCTGGCAGGAGCAGAAGAAGCGGCGCTCTGGCAGGCTTCTGGAGCTGATTTTCTGCGTGAAGGACGTGTGCAAGTAGCCCAAGCTGTGCTTTTGGCTTGCCTTGCATTTTACTACCATGATGTTTTTAGTGACTCTCTGTACCAGGGGACCCGTAGGTTCTGTGGCCAACTGCCAGATGGTCTGTTTGGTTTCTGGGGGGGCCTGCATAGCATTCAGGACTGAACTCTTCAGAGTCAGAGGGGTAGCCTCTGCCTGGCAGTTAACTGCTAGCTTGATGTGCTGACACTGGTTTTCCACCATGCCTTGAGTGGCAGCTTTCAAACACGAGGGGACATAACACCGGCCAGAGCTCAGCTGAGTGATGATTGTCCCATCCACTGTCTGGATTGTCGTCTCTGAAACACCTAGTTCCACAAAGCATCGGTAGTCAGGGCCCCGGTCTCTTTGCCGCACAGAGTAGACCTGTAGATCAGAGCCTGTGATGATTTTGACAGCTTCAATACTAGGCTGCTTCCGGGCACCATAGCGAAATATGGTTCCGCATGTCTTGTTCTTACAGCTCAACCCACGGGTTCCATTGTACGTACCACATCGGGGACACTTCCTGATTCCCCTCAATGTGGCCTTCCCCAAGTCAGATAAGAAAGCTGGGACTTTAGTTCTCTGAGAGTTTGGTTCCATTGTTCACAGTCCCTAGAAAGACAAGACCATAAGCAGAACACATTCACACAAAGTTAACACTGAGAGAGAGAAAAAGAGAGGGAGGGATTTCTATTTATTTTTGACATCGGATCTCACTTTGTAGCTCAGACTGGCTTGTAAAAATGTAGCTATGCTGGGTAATTTCCACTTGACACAAGCTAGAGTTACCTGAAAGGAGGGAACCTCAATTGAGAAAATGCCTTTATAATATCTGGCTGTAAGGCATTTGCTTAATTAGTGATTGATGGGGGAGGGCCCAGCCCATTGTGGGTGGTGCCATCCCTGGGCTGGTGGTCTTGGGTTCTATAAGAAAACAGACTGATGCCAGGCATGGTGGCACACACCTTTAATCCCAGCACTCAGGAGGTAGAGGCAGGTGGATCTCTGTGAATTCAAGGCTAGCCTGGTCTACAAAGAAAGTCCCAGGACAGCCAAGGCTGTTATACAGAGAAACACAAAAGAATACGCTTTAAAAAACCAAAAAAAGAATAAAAGATAGGAAGGAAGGAAGGGAGGGAGGGAGGGAGAAAGAGAGAAAACAGAAAGAAAGAAAGAAAGGAAGGAAGGAAGGAAGGAAGGAAGGAAAGAAGGAAAGAAGAAAGAAAGAGAGAGAGAGAAAGAAAGGATAGAGCAAGCAAGCAAATAAGCAGAGTAAGCCAGTCAGCAGCACTCCTCCATGGCCTCTGCATCAGCTCCTGCCTCCGGGTTCCTGCCCCTTATGAGTTCCTGTCCTGACTTCCATTGATGATGAACAGTGATATGGAAGTGTAAGCCAAATAAACCCTTTCCTTCCCAAATTGCTTTTTGGCTGTTGTGCTTTGTTACAGAAACAGTAGCCCTAACTAAGACAGTCGTCCAGGCTAGTCTCAGATTCTCTCAGATCCTCCCGCCTTAGCCTCCCAAATCGCTGGGCCTAGGGTGCTGCTTTAGCATCACATACACTGGAGATGGTGGTACATAGCCAGCACTCAGTGTAATCCCAGCACTCAGGAGGGAAAGACAAGAGGAACATGAATTCAGTGTCATCCTCAGTTACAAAGGAGTTCAAGGCCAATCTGGGCTACATGAGAACCTATCTCAATAAGAAAGGACCAGAGCACAGGAAAGATGGGTTCCTTCCCTTCTACTGGTCCCCAGAATCCCAGCCCAATCCTACCTGTACCAGCTGCCAGGGCACCTGGAGAAGAGTGGAACCTTTGTCCATAAGACCTAAAGTGTGCTTCATTAGTTTGTGATGAAGAGACAGCTCAGAGACAGGCATGCTCATTTGCAGTGAGGCATGCCACTTGGCCTAAGTCTTCTGAAGGCTCATCTCTGATGTAACAATGCAGACATTCTCTTTGCCCCCCGCAAAGCTTGCTCAGGGTTCCAGTCAGAGTTCCAGTCTGATTCCAGCTCCCCTGGGTAGAGATCTTGGCAGCCTAAAGCAAAACAAGAGAAGACAGTTGTCACATGACAAAGATGGTTCTTTCCACTTAGAAATAGGCAGGCTAGGGGCCGGGGCAGCTCCGCAGCGGGGCACGTGCACAGTGCACATCGAGTCCTGGGGCTAGTCCTCAGCACCAGAACACCAGCACAAGCCAAAGCCCCCGGGGTCCACACCTCAACTTTTGACAAGTATTTGAGAACTCGTTGTCAAATATTGCTCTGGAAATTTCTAACAGGAAATTAATACAGCAATAGTAAGGGCATTATGCAGGGCTGACAGGAGCACAAGTCACAGCAGCAAACTGGTCACACTCATCTTCCCTAATGGTAATACATAACATCTTTGAGTGCTTTAGGGTTCTTATTTTTCACTGAAATTTTTGAAAATTAATTTTTATGTGTTCGTTTGGCCTGCATGTATATCTATGCACCAACTGCATGCCTGGTGACTATGAAGTCAAAAGAGGGCACCAGACACCCTAGAACAGGAGTCATAGATAGTTGTGAGCCACAACGTAGGTGCTGGGAACCAAACCTGTGTCCTCTAGAAGAGCAGTAAGTGCTCTTAACTGCTGTGCCATCTCTCCACACCTCCCCCTCGACACTGAATGTAGCCTAGGATGACCCTGAACTTCTCCTCTTCCAGCCTCCAACTCTTCTTCTTCTTCTTTTTTTTTTTTGGTTTTTGGAGACAGGGTTTCTTTCTGTAGCTTCGGAGCCTGTCCTGGAACTCCCTCAAGCCCTCCCTCCAGGCTGGCCTTGAACTCACAGAGATCTGCCTGGCTCTGCCTCCCGAGTGCTGGGATTAAAGGTGTGCGCCACCACTGCCTGACCCAGCCTCCAACTCGAGTGCTAGGATTATAGGCATGTGCTGCCATCTCCCCACCGTCACCACTGCTTATTTAGAGACATTATTTTTTTTTTTAAATGTGCATTAGTGTTTTGCCATGGGTGTCAGCTCCCCTGGAACTAGAGTTACAGACAGTTGTGAGCTGCTATATGGGTGCTGAGAATTGAACCCCGGTCCTCTTGTAGAGCAGTTAGTGCTCTTAACCTCTGAGCCATCTATTTAGCCCCAACACTACTTATTTTTGAGACAGATGGCCTCAAACTTCCTATAAGATGATTCTGAACCTCTGGTCCTCCAGCATCAACTTCCAAATACTGAGATTACTGGTATGTGCCATAATGCCCAGTTTATACAGTGCTGAGGAATCAAATCCAGGGCTTTGTGGATGCTAGGCAAATACTCCACTCACTGACCTGCTTCTTCAGCTTCTTCAGTTCAATGTTTATAACACTATTATTTTTGCTGTTTTTCGAGACAGGGTTTCTCTGTGTAGTTTTGGAGCCTGTCCTGAAACTCACTCTATAGACCAGGCTGGCCTCGAACTCACAGAGATCCACCTGGCTCTGCCTCCTGGTGCTAGGATTGTAAGTGTGGTCCCAAGTAAGGAGCCAGAGGTTGACAATGGGTGTCCTCCTCAATTGCTTCACACTTTTTTTTTTTAAGACAGGGTCTCTGTATGTATCCCTGGCTATCCTGAACTCCATATGTAAACCAGGCTGGCCTGAACTCCCCGAGTTTGCTTGCTTTTGTCTCCTGGGTGCTGGGATTAAAGGCTTGCACCACCACACCTGGTCCACTGTATTTTTTTTTTTTTTAAAGATTTATGTGTATGAATGTTTTGCCTGCATGTATGTATGTGCACCACATACATGCCTAGTGCCTATGAAGTTCAGAAGAGCTCATCAGATGCCCTGGAACTGGAGTTACAGGTGATTGTGAGCTACCATGTGGGTTCTGGGAACTGAACTCAGGTCTTCTGCAAGAACAAGTGCTCTTTACCACTGAATCATCTCTAGCCTTACACCTAAGTTTTTGAGACAGGGTCTTTCACTGAACCTGGAACTCATCATTTTGTCTAGACTGGTTGGCAAGGAAACCCCAGGGATGCTCTTGGCTCTGCCTCCCAAGCACTGGGATTACAGGTATGCACCTCTGTGCCTGGCTCTGTATGTGGGTTCTGCAGGAATGAACTTCACCATGAGAACCATCTTTTCTGCCACTTAATGCTTTTTTATTAAAAGAATAAAAAAGATAATCTTGTGATTCTCTAAAAACATGTAGGTAAAAATCAGAATGTATAATATATTGCCAGTTATGCATAAAAATAATGGAGAAACAAATTTACAAATACACACATACATGCATATTTGTATTAGCTTGTAAATAGAGTAGTCTTTTTGTTTTTTTCTGGGACAGGGTCTAACCATATAGTCCTGGCTGGCCTGAAACTTACTAGTAGACCAAACTGGTCTGGAACTAATGAGAATCAGCTCCCTCTGCCTCCTGAGTGCTGGGATTAATCTAATCATTAAAGGCATGAGCAACCACACCCAATTACTCAAAATGTTTTCAGGGATGTATTTTTATTTGTGTATCTGTCTGTATTAATATATGCACAGAGGCCAGTAAGAGGGTATAGGATCTTCTGGAGCTGGAGTATCATGCAGTTAAAAAGCTGACTGATGGCTCAGAGGTTAAGAGCGCTGCTTGTTCTTCCAGGGGTCCTGAGTTCAATTCCCAGCAACCATATAGTGGTTCATAACCATCTGTAATGTAAGATCTGTTGCCGTCTTCTGGCATGCAGACAGAACACTGTATATACAATTTTAAAAAAAAATGCTGCCTGATAGTTTGATATCGGTGCTGGGAACCAAACTCTGGTCCTCTGAAGAACAGCAAGCACTTTTAACTGCTGAGCTATTATTCTAATTCCTGTAAAATCTTTTTGTTAAATGCAGTATTTCAGTGTAACAGTAAGTCATGTTTGTTTATCCACTTATCAGTCAACAGACACTTGGCTTATCCCCAGGTTTTTGGCTACAATACATAGTGCTGAGATCATTGGGACCAATATTTGTGTAGTCAAATGTTTTCACATAAACTTACACTGGACTGGAGGCAGTACCCCTGAGGGCGGAGCACTGGCTCAGCAGGGGTAAGACCCCCATGTATGTATTTATTGGGTAGCATACACTATTTCTTTTATTTTGTTTTTTTAAGATAGGGTTTTATTCTGTGACCTGGAACATATTATGTAGCCTAGGCAGGCCTCGAACTCTTAATAATCCTCTTCCTCAGCCACCTAAGTGATAGGATTACAGGTATGGACCACAATGCGGGACTATATAGCTCAATACATGTAAACATTATGTAATATTCAAACACAGTAAACATGGCTATCTTCTCTGAACATAACATTTTCAGAACCTGAAAAGCTGTTTTCCAAAGGGGCTGTGCTCTTTATATTCCCATAGGCAACGTACGATTTCTATTTCTGCAGTCTTCTTCATTTCAGCCCTCTGATCGTAGTGGGCATCATATGGTATCTCACTGTAGTTTCATCTGCGAATCTCTATTGGATACTTACATTGAGCAAGATTTCTCATGACTAGCCATTTGAAACAGTACGCCACATGAAAGGAGTTAAATATAGAACCCCATACATTGTATGATTCCATGAGCGAAACATCCCGAGTAGGAAAATATGTAA
Source organism: Peromyscus maniculatus bairdii (assembly GCF_049852395.1). Lineage (NCBI taxonomy): Eukaryota > Metazoa > Chordata > Mammalia > Rodentia > Cricetidae > Peromyscus > Peromyscus maniculatus. The sequence goes on from NC_134854.1 coordinate 109,404,032, forward strand.
AAACAGAAGGAGGCTAGTGGTACAGGGCTGGACGGAGGAGGGATTGAGTAGTGGTGGTTACAGTGTTTCTTTTGGGATGATGAAAGATATTATAAGCTCTGTGAAATGATTTTCAATTCTGTAGATTTACAAGATCCCTTGAATTGTAATATTTTTTAAAAAGTTGATTTTATGTGTATAGCATTTCAATAAAACTATTACTACCTTAAAAAAGAGAGGGAGAATGAAATTCAAATGCTAAAGGAATAAGAAAGAGAGGGAGATGTGGAGATGGCTCAGCGGTTACATGTACTTGTTGTTCTTGCAGGGGACCTGGGTTCGATTCCTAGCACCCACATGCTACTCAGAACTGCCTGGAACTTCAGCTCCAGAGGTCTAATTCTTTCTTCTGGTCTCTGAAATGATGAAAGACATACATGTAAGCAAACATTCAAGCACATAAAATAAAAATAAATACATCTTTTAAGAAAAAAAGGGGGTGGGGAAGCCGGAGAGATGGTTCTGAGGTTAATAGTATTTTTTTCTCTTGCAGAGGACCTGCGTTCAGTTACCAGGACACAGATGGTTGCTCATAATCATCTCTAACTCCAGCTCCAAGGGATCCAATGCCCTCTTCTCAAGTCTGAGGATACCGGGCATCTGGGTGGTGGTGTACAGGGCTCATATACATAAATAAATCTAAAAATTTTTTTTGAAGAGAGAGCTGAGATATAGTTTAGTTATAGAGTACTTATTGGGGGAGGCCTCTAGTTTCAATCCCTAGTACCAATTAAATTAAAAAAAAAAAAGCCATCAGAAAAGAGCAGAAAGGACTTTATAAGAGTTAAAAAGACTGGAAATTAGGCTAAGAGAGTATTTGCCAGCATGCTTAAGGCCCTGGGTTTAATCCCCAGCACTATAAATCAAACAAATAAACCGGGGTTGAGGATTTAGCTCAGTGGTAGAGCGCTCAAGGCCCTGGGTTCGGTCCTCAGCCCTCAGCTCCTAAAAAACAAACAAACAAACAAACAAAACAACAACAAAAAACAAATAAACCAAAAAGCAGCAAAGTAATGAAACAGATGAAAGTAATTACTTATTAATAGAATGTGAACTAGTCATTGTTACATTGTTAGTGGGCATATTAGAAACTCTATTGGAAAGGAAGTAAATAAAAATATGTAATAAGGGGCGGTGGTAGCACACACCTTTAATCCCAGCACTTAAGAGGCAGAGCCAGGCAGATCTCTGTGAGTTCCAGGCCAGCCTGGATTACAGAGTGAGATCCAGGAAAGGCGCAAAGCTACACAGAGAAACCCTGTCTCAAAAAAACCAAAAAAAAAAAAAAATAAATAAAAAAAAATAAAAGCACTTTGCTTTAGCAAATTCACTTCTAAAATATCATAATTTATGTGTATATTTTTTCATTTTTTCTTTTAATTACATGTATATGTGTGCCTGTGTCAGGCTATGTGCACACATATGTTACACACTATGTGTCAGTGCCCTGGATACTCCTGGAACTGCAGTTACAGGTGGTTGTGAGCTACCAGACATGGGTGCTGGGAACTGAACTCAGAACTCAGACCCTCTGCAAGAGCATTAGGCCCTCTTCACCACTGTGACATCCTTCCAGCCCTCCCCCCCCCTTTTTGAGATAGGGTCTCACTATGCAAACCTGGACTGGTCTTGAATAATCTGTGGACCAGGCTGGCCTCCAAATCACAGAGGTCCCTCTGTGAAACTTCCTAACTGCAGAAGAGGAAGAGGAGTTTCAGTGAAGAACTAAGAACAGTGTAACCAGGTAATATGTTATTTATTGTCAAGCCACTAAAAACCAGTGGGATCTGTATACTGAGCACCTATCAACAGATACTGTGGAGTGTAAAAGATGTAGTGCTTTGTGTATGCTATTTTTTGTTTTAAAAAGAAATTAATGGTGGTAGGGAGGTAGGGCTGGAGAGATGGTTCAGTGGTTAAGAGCATGTATTGCTCTTCTAGAGAGCCCAAGTTCGGTTGCCAGCACCCACATCAAGGGGCACATAATTTCCTATAACTCTAATTCCAGGGAATCCAGCTCTTTTGGCATACTGACCACACACACACACACACACACACACACACACGCACGCACACGCACGCACGCACTCACTCACTCACTCACTCACTCACTCACGCGCACTTTAAAAAAAAAGAAATTAAGGACACAGTATAGAGGTCTATTGCCTCAGCAGTGATTTGAGACCTGGGAAACGGAGAATTACGTTTCATTTTTTACTATTTGAATTTTAAAACATATACCACTACAACTCATTATAGAATTTTCTTCTTTTTCCCTTTTTTCTTTCCGAGGCAGGGTTTCCTAGACCAGGCTAGACTAGAACTCAAGAGACCCGCCTGTCTCAGTCAGAGTGCTGGGATTAAAGGCATGCGCTACCACGCCCAGCTAATTCTTTTTTTTTTTTTTTGGGGGGGGGGTCTGCTACCTATCCTAGCTGTCCTCGAACTCGAGATCCTCTTGCCTCTGTCTGCGGAGTGCTGGGATGACAGGCAGCGCCACCGAGCCCGGCTTGCAGACTCTGTCTTGAAAGGATACACAAGGAGCGCGACTTGTGAAGGAGCTGCGTTGGAAACCTGAAGGGTCTCGGGACGGTCGTCTCTCCTTAGCAAGAGGATGAACAGCGCCTGGCGCTGGGAGAGGGAACCCAGAACGAGGTAGGCTTCGCCTTGGTGCCACCCAGCTGCAGAGCTGGGGATGCTGGCTGGGGGCGTGTTCAGCGCTCCCCAGGTGAGGAGGAGCGGCTGGAGTAGGCGCATTCACTGAAGGGACCTGTGGAGGCGCTATTTACCCATGTTAGGGATGAGACTGTCGAACTGGACCGAAGCGTCAGAGCCCGTAGGCCTTTACTGAGTGTGGGGGATCAGGTCGGCTGCTGTCAGATCACAGAATCCGGGCCTCAGTCCCCCAGTGTTGTTTAGGAGCGCGCGCCTAAGTACAGCTTCCGGGACCATCCGGCTACCAAACGCACTTCCCATGCGACCTGCATCCCGGCATCCTCCGCACGACGCCCACTTCCGGTGCCATGTGAGCCCCAGCACAAATGTAACCAGTCCGACACGCAGTCCCCAGAACACATTCTCCGCCTTGACCCCCACCCCAGGCCGCGTCCGGCCACTCCAGGCCTTGCACACAGGGCTCCCTTACCTACCTCGCACCTCTAGGGACCTCTCGCTGGCGACCGCCCTCGCCGCGTCTCTCTTTGCCTGCTGCGGCCTTTTACAAACGCGGCCAAACTGTTCGCTGTAACGACAGTCGTTATTGGTCAGGGTCGCCCACGTGCACCAAGGGCCCGCCCACCTCCGCTGGGGAGGCACGATGGGATTTGTAGTGTTCTCAGCTGAGAGCGCTGCCTTTCGGGCATGATCTAGTGACCGAAGCGGCCGAGACGAGTCTTGGTGTTGTCACACGTTCGTGGTCTTTCTAGCTTGACCTAGAGGTACAGAAAACACCTCCCGGTGGCCCCGACTACTTCGAGCCGAAACAATTCTGTACTGAAGATAATGCTACTCACGATCCATCTTATTAGCAAAGCAGCTGCAATTTCGAGTTTGCGTCGCGCGCTCTTTCACTTATATGGTTCTTTCTCTCCCTTGGCACTTGCACGTTTATTACTTGAACGCTTCCCTCTTGGAATGAGCCGAAAGAGCCTGTCTGTTCTTTCGTTTTGCAGAGTCATACAGAATAAATCTACGTTCTTCAGTAATTTTTCAGTTACTCCAGACAGCAGTAATGCTTTTTAGGTGAGTCTTGTGTGTTGAAAAATTCTCTAGCCTGGCCACTTACTGATGGTGGCGCTGTAGGCAAATTGCTTTACTCGGACCAAATTTTACTCTTCTCAGTTGTAGAAGTGGCCTTTTGTGGGATCAAATTTCCTAACATTGTTTCAGAAACTAGAGGGAGGAGTTAAAGAAGAGATGATCCCCCTCCCCACACTTTTTATCTGCTGTTGCGCTTAAAAAGATTCATATTCATATTTGAATCATCTGGGTAATTGCCTCCTAACGAAAACATGGCTTTTCAATACCTAGTTAGAGCCTAGCAATTGGCTTAAGTGGTGACTGGAGAGTCCCAAAACCTAACTTCTTTTTTTAAAAGATGTACTTATTTATGTATACGAGTGCTCTATTTGAATGAATGACTGCATGACAGAAGAGGTCACCAGTTTACATTAGAGATGATTGTGAGCCACCATGTGGTTGCTGGGAATTGAACTCAGGACCTGTGGAAAAGCACTCAGACGCCTGAGGAATGCCTCTTAACCTCTGAGCCATTTCTCCAGCCCCCAAACCTGCATTTCTCTGCCTGGCTTTGGGACGCGTTTCTCCTTTGCCCTATACTTCGGTGGCAGGCTGTTAAGCAGAGACATGCGCCGGCACTTCCTTTCCGAGTGCTGTTTCTCTTCCTTCTCATTCAATGTACAGTGGTTCACAAAAGATCCCTTGACGATCACCTCCCTGTCCTCAAAACCAGTCAGCTGCATCCTCATACCATGCTCTCCCCGCTAAAGCGTTCTTGGAATCCCTGGCTGTGCTAGCTTGCAACTCTTTCCAACTGACATAAAAGACAGGACAGCCAGTTAAGCCATTTCACTGCACTGTGTGTCCCGTGGTATCTGGCGACCCCAGCTGTCTCCCGACCTGGTGGAATGTTTCTCCACTTCCATTAGGCCTGCATATTCCTGTTCCTGTGGTAAATGAGCTCTTCGGAAGGGTTAGGAGCTCAGCTGTGGCTGCAAGTGTTTTCCTGACTCTCTTTCCTTCTCTTCCTGCTGAGCACAAGTAGTTGCTTTCTGTACACCTACTATTTGACTATTGTCTGCCCACTAGTCATTAGTCAATGTTGACTTTGTTCCAACTGTTGTTAGCGAATCTTTCATCATTTCCCTTAAAATTAAAACAACTTTTAAAAATGTACACGGGTGTTTTGCCTGCCTGTACATACCTGGTGCTGGTGGAGGACAGAGAGCGCATCAGATCCTCTGGAATTATAATTACAGATGGTTGTGACCCACCACTTCGGTGCCTGGAAGCAAGTGCTCTTAACAGCTGAGCCATCTCTCTAGCCCCAGCATCTCTTTTTGATCTTTGTCTCCTGCCTAATAAACTGTTCATTCAAACACAGGTCATTGTGGCACTGAGGGGTTGATGTGAGAATGGAGGTGGGATTCTATGGTGTTGAGTAAAAGCTAAACTATGACAGGTACTGAGAGGCATGCTGTAGTTTCACTGACCTCTTAGGCACCATTTGAAACAATGTGAGGCCTGAAGAGCAGAGAGGTGGTGTGAAGTCAGTCCCAGGGGTCCAGACACATTAAGAAGCAACTTGCAAAACAGGAGCTGGATTCCTTGGGGCAGCAGATGACGGAGAAAAGGGAGCTGCTCAGGACCAGCACAGAACTCTTTCTGAGAACCCAGGGCTAACCTACCCCATTGCTAGGGACTGAAAACTCGGGCACCAAGCAGGTTAAACAAGGTCTACTACCCTTGAGCTGCTGCTTTTGTTTTAGGATTATTTATGTTTTTCAAGACAGGGTTTCTCTGTGTAACAGCTCTGGCTGACCTGGAACTCAATTTGTGGACCAGCTGGCCTCAAACTAGCAGAGATCTGCGTGTCACTGCCTCCTGAGTGCTGGGGTTAAGGTGAGAGCCGCATACCTGGCATTTCTTTTTAAATTGTTGTGAGTAGTTTACCTGCGTGTACTAGTGCACATGCTTGCAGGGCCCACGGAGGCCACTGGATCCACTGGAATGGAGTGGATAGACTGCTGTATACTGCCATATGGGTGCTGGGAACTAAATCCATGTCCTCTCCAAGAACAGCAAATGCTCTTAACTTCTGAGCCACCTCTCTATCTCCCACCATCTTTAAGAATTCATTACTGTACCCAAAAAAGGAAGAAGCTGTGAAACCTGGAGAAGGTCCCTCCAGGGAGGTAGTGGAGGAAGCCCTGAGTGTGTGTGAGCTATTGACATGGCTGTGTCACAGGCCCAGCCATAGACCCACGGGAAAATGGCAAAGCTGTCTCTTCAATCCAGGTGAGGCTCGGAGAGATGGCAAAGCCTTCCTCAGGAGTCTGAGTACAAATGTTGACAGTGTGCACAGAAAATGGACACCACAGCTCTTCCCTCTGAAGAGTGTGTTCCTACCAAGATCAGCTAAACCTGCCTCTTGATCCCCTATACACCATAACCCCGCCTTTCTGTTCAAGTGTATGGAATAAACACCCTGGGCTTATGGAGTGCTGGTCTCTTCATTAGTCAGTTCATCGGACAAGCAGCTTTCCTGTGCATCTGTGTGTTTGTTTTCACTTCATTCCCTTGCTGCCCCAGTCAGGTTCAATCCCTGGAGCCATGGCCGCACCTCCCTTTCATACTCCTGCTAGTACTTGGTCCAGCAAACAGAAGTCAACAGAAGGCAATGAAGAGCATCTGTATAAAGACACACCAACAGAAGTGTGGCAGCAGAGCAAAACCTATCTAGAGGGTCCCTGGAGAAATCCCAACAAGCACATGCCACAAGGGCTGAGATGCAGCTCAGTTGGTATAATCCTTGTTTAGCTTTCACAGCGTGCCTTTGCTCCTCAGGGCTGCATAAGACAGGGCATAGTGGCATATGCCCGTGATCCCAGAAAATGGGGTGTGGAGGCAGGAGGATCAGAAAATACTGCCTTCATAGCAAGTTTGAGACTAGCCTGGGCTATATGAGGCCCTGGCTCAAAAACAAACAAACAAACAAAAATCAATCTCTACCAAATCTAAAACAGATTCTAGAAGACTCTAGTTAGGGACATCCATGTCTAGAAAACTACCTAAATACAGATTTGGATTTATCCTGTAACTGAAATCTCCTTCACACAATTCACCCATCTGCATTTGAAAGCTTTTATTCAAAGACTATTTATGCTGTGGATTTCAGAAAGATACAAATGACTTGCTCTAAGTTCATTTTTTAATTATTTTTAAAATTATGTGTACATATGTATAACAGTGGTTCTCAACCTTCCTAATGCTTCAACTCTTTAATACAGTTCCTCATGTGGTGACCCCTAACCATACTACAATACAACTGTAATTTTGCCACTGTTATGAATCATAATGTAAATACCTGATATGCAGGATATCTGATATGCGATCCCCAAGGGGGTTTTGACCCCCAAGAACCACAGGTATGTGCACCTGAATGAAGTGGATGTGCACAGAAGAGGGCACCAGATCCTCTAGCTAGAGTTACAGGCAGTTGTGAGCTGCTCAATGTGGGTACTGAGAACCAAACTTGGTCCTCTCAAGAGCATCAAGCGCTCTTAACCACTGAGCCTCCTCTTCAGCCTTTAATCCCTTCGATCGAGAATAAGACTACTACCACATTTTAAAGCCAAATTTGAAGCAAGTTTCATTAAATACCAGCCAGGTGGATGGGCTCTGGCCAGGTACATACCCAGGTTCCTGGGAAATGGCAGAATCACGTATGGCAAGGGTTTAAGAAGCAAACCCCAAAATTAATTGCATTTCCTATCAAGTCCAATTAGGGCAAGCATACATGCTGACATACCTCCAGCCTACATCCAATCAGGGCCAAGCGTACATCTTGATGTGTTTCCTGCCTGTGAACCACCTACACATGTGATCAAGCACATTGGTACAGATGGGTCAAAGAAACTTAATTAGGGGAGTGAAAAACGTGGCTTGTCACCTCCCATAAACTGTAGTCTCCAGCATTTCAGAAACTATCTGTCCTTGGGCAAGGGGCTTGCAGATCAAAGGCATTTTTGTTTCAAGGATCTCTTAGGCATAATGATTAGAACTTAAAATGTAACTGGTTCTCACACAGACCAAGTCCCTTCTTTTAATTCTTGCATTGAACTGTAATTAACCAGCCGAAAAAAACACCTCACTGATGGAATTCAGAACTTTGGGTGACTTTCAAAGGCATCTTGACTGGGCGGTGGAAGCACACACCTTTAATCCAGGCCGATCTCTTGAGTTCCAGGGCAGCAGGGCTACACAGACTACAGAGAGAAACCCTGTCTCGAAAAACCAATAAATAAATAAATAAATAAATAAGTAAGTAAAAAAATTAAAGAGAGGATATTGTACTCTCTGAAACTGGAGTTACAGATGGTTCAAAGCCACCATTAGGGACTGAACCATGGTCCCTTGGAAGAGCAGCCAGTGTTCTAAGTGCTGATGCATCTCTCCAGCCTCTCAAACACATATCTCTTTAAAAAGATATCTACTCCCTCATATACACACATAATTTAAAAATAACAAAAATAAAGCTTACCAAAAAACGAAATAACAGTTTAATTATGTGTATGTTAGTGTGGCTACACATATATGTGTAGATGCCTACGGAGGCCAGATTTAGAACTGACGGTCATTCTCCTGCCTCAAGTTCCTAAGTGCTAGAATTACAGGCATCTATCACCATGCCTTGCTAAAAAGCTGACCTCCTTTATCATATAGTCACACGACTAAGGTCTCAAAGGGAGAAAATCCTGCTCAGCAGCAACATCTTCATTTCATTAAGACTGAAAACTTAAGGTTTTGGAGGATGCTTGTCCAACCTTAAAAATACCAGCCAGACTATAGTGACTGGAATAAAATGGAATAGCTCTCTGTGACAGTTTCAATGAGAATGGCTGCTGCAGGCTTATATATTTGACTGTTTGCTTCCATTGGTGGACTATTTAGGAAGAATTTGGTGTGGTCTTGTTGGAGGTAAGACTCTGGGGGTGGGCTTTTAGGGTCAAAAGCCCATGCCAGGCTCTGTCTCTTTCTGTCTCCCTTCCCCTTTCAGCTATTGCTCCAGCACCATGCCTGCCTGCCGCCACACTCTCCGCTATGATGATAATAAACTTAACCCTCTGTAAACAAGCCTCCAATTAAATATTTTCTGTCATAAGTTGCCTTGGTCATGGTGTTTCCTCACAACAATAAAACAGTAACTAAAACGGGCCTTTAATCCCAGCACTCAGAAGCAGAGGTAGGCAGATCTCTGCGTTCCAAGCAAACCAGGGCTATATAGTGAGACTCTATCTCAAAACAAAACGAACAAGCAAAAAAACAGAAAAGAAGGACTAGAAAGAAGGCTCCGTGGTTAAGAGCACGTACTGTTCTTTCATAGTTCGGTTCCTAGTACCACTGTCAGGCAGTTCACAACCACCTGTAATGCCAGTTCCAGGAATCCAACATCCTCTCTTCTGGCATCCACTGGCACCTGCACCCACAAGCACAGATACACACATATATGATGCAATTAAAAAAAAAAAAAAAACCCAACAGTTTTTGTTTTGTTTTGTTTTTTGAGATAGGGTTTCTCTGTGTAGCTTTGGAGCCTGTCCTGGAACTCACTCTGTAGCCCAGGCTGGCCTCGAACTCACAGAGATTCGCCTGCCTCTGCCTCCCGAGTGCTGGGATCAAAGGTGTGCACCACCACTGCCCAGCTAAATCTCAACAGTTTTAAACATTTATTTATATTTGTGGCCAGAGTTAGTTCTCTACTTCCACTAAGTGTGTTCCAAGGATCAAACTCAAGTCATCAGGTTTGGTGGCAGTCATCTTTATCTGCTGAGTCAGGTTACCAGACCACTAAATAATAGTTTTTAGAAACTTTCACCCATTTGAAAGATTTGTTTTTTAAATTTTTCTATGCACACATTTTGTCTTACTAACTAACTACCATCTCAATAGGACCTACAACAGCACTTGTTGAGTCTAACTATGAATGCAGTCTAGTCCTCTGAAATTGGAAGGGAACTGGAGCACGGATCTAAAAGGAAGGTGGACACAGGAGTAAAACAAGAGAAGGAAAACCTGGACTGTAAGTCTCGTTGTCAATGGGAAGCCCAGACTCTGGCTTCAGTTGGCTAAGCCCACAGAATGCTGAGCCTCTGTGGAACCCATGCGAACCATGGCTTCCGGGATACGGTGAAAGATCTCTTATGAAATACCTGATTGAGTGGTAATAACAGAGTACACCAGGAAAAAAAAAATCTCACACACAATAATCACTGCAAGAAGATCCCACAGGTCATAGAAAACATAAAGGAATTTTAATATCCAAACAGTCAGGATAAAGAATACTGGCTCCATGACCCACTGAGAGTCACTCAGGTTCTTTACAGTACCAGAGAGTAAAATCAAATGCATATTGCAAAGAAGTTCACTTTAAAAACCTTGATTTCCTTACCTGATACTTATACCAGGATGAAGATTTTTAGGTTGAAAATTGATTTAAATGATTGAACATTGAAATTAAACCAAAGCCAGCCATGTTCCTAAAATGTCAGTCTTTCATCAGGAACACGTCACCACCACCTTCTCAACAGCAAATCAACATGAATTTTAAGATCTGTGCAATAAGAACATGCTGCTAATAAAAGTCCTCAGTACTGAGTCGAAAGAAGAGAGAAGCTACACTTCTGTACAAAATAAATTACTTGTGCCCAAATGATCCTGCAGTCTATGAGTTGCAAAGGAAGTAAAATTATTTAATAGAGAAAAATACTGAGGGTGATAATACAGAAACAAAAGTCAGAAGGAAAAAAAAAGCTAAAAAAATTAGCCAAAATAGTTTCCTGATGTGTATGATTTATTTTTCTTAAAATTTTTTTAAGTATTTCATTTAAGCTGCTTTTATTGCCTGTCCTGATCTGTAGAACTTTACAAAGAAATAAAATTTCCAAGTATTTAAAAAATTTATTCATCTTCCATAAAGCAAATTTCAATGTATTAGTACTTAAAAATACACAGTGACTTAATGAAACATCAGCACGACTGCATAGAACTGAGCTCCAGAGAAGCGCGCATTTTGAGCTGTCTTCCTGGGCTCTGCTTTATAAGAGGACTGGCTTAGAAAACAAGTTAGAGTCATGTGCTCCTACCTGGAAGACACAGGCCAGGAAATGCTTCCGATTCCACAGGCCTAAGTAAAATGCTGGGAGCTCTCTGCAGGTCTCAAAACCCACAATTCACAGGGGCTCCTTCCTCTCTGATGTCAAGGAGGAGGTTGTGGTCATCACTGAAACCAAACCAAACCAAGAGACTCTGAAATGTATTAGAAATCCCAAGGCTAGAACAATGCCATCAAAGAGCAAACCTCAAAAATAATGTGGAAGCTCCAAGAGATCAGGTACCAAAGAACCAAAGTCATGCCTGTGCTGAGGAGTCTCTTCCTTGATGGCTATTTAAGGAGGTAGGATTTTAAGGGTTTCTTATTTTTTTTTTTGTTTGTTCATATTTTGGCCTCTGAATATTTAAAAAATGTTTTGCCCGGCTGGTCCTTCAGGCTAATTTTGGAGTTCTTAAGGAACCCCAAACCCGACAGAGGAATATTCTACAGTTTCACAGCTATCATTTGTACATATTAAAATGGATTTACTTTTTTAAGTAAATCTACTAGAAAACACAAATTAATATATTCCTTTACATACAACTTTGTGTCTCAAAATTCTTGAAAAACAAGAACAGATGAGTTTGTATCAAGGACTACCAAAGTATGTATGTGATATTCACATGCAAACGTAAAACCCGTCTCACGTCAACTCTTCATGACACCTTTAGGAAGGGAATGACATACAAAGTTTGCTAACTGCAAACTATGCCTTGCGGAAGGAACTATCTCAGAAAACAACACATGTAAACGTAGATGCTGAAACGTGAAGCTGATGTGGGTGAGGACTTAGCACACTGCAGTCTCCTTAGTCACAAGCTGTTGTTTTTATAGTTCCTGGTAGATGGCAAAGTTTATCACAGAAGATAAAAATCCCTTTAAAGAAATCCAAATGGGAATCCTTGAGGCACCTTCTCATATAAAAACAAGATGAATGCAGTTATCAGTCCATCTGAGAAAAGTTTTCAATCTAAGTGAACATCATTTTTTTTTTCATTTAAGAATATGTTACAGAATTTTTATAAGGCAGGACAAATTTGTGAAAAAAATGTAGATACAAAATGATATAAACTAATAATTTACATTTAAAAATTCCAAAGGGCTAACAGTGGAGATGGTATAGGTCACGTAATGCCTACTCTTTAAAACTAACACAGAACTGTGCATACGCTCAAAGTTATAAAGAACTTCTAGACTTTGCACAAGTTTGGCTTTTCTTTTTACATCTATATTACATGTTTTAAATCATATCAGGAATGCAAACTAAAAATGCACGCTACTTTAGTGGAAAGTTCAATATTGTGCAATTTTCTGCCTCTTAATTTTTAAAAAGTGGCAGCAATCCCTGCATTTGTCTTTGAAACAAGGATCTGAGAAACTTTATCAAAAAAAGATAATGAAGGCAAAAATTGGCAGACATCCACCATCTTGTTCCTTTTTAAAACAATGTGGATGAAAAGTAATTTCATGATTAAAAAATGAATCTTTTAAATAAATACATCATTATCTGGCATTTGTACTGACTGATTTGATAAATCTTTAAGTAAACAACAGCTTTCCTACCCTCCCTGCAGCGTCAAGCCACTGGCTTCCATTTTGTAGTCTCTTCTCACTGGGTTTCATACCCTGCCACTCGATACCCAGCAGGCTGATTAGGAAGCATGCTGCCATTTTGGCCTTGAGGTGGCGGCACACTGTAATTGGGTCCCATCCATGGTGCAGAAGACTGGGTCTGACTGTTAGACAAAGTGAGAGAAGCAGAGGGGAAGGAAATCCATTGTCAGAACAACGTCAGGCCAGGAGTGAGTAACACACACACAAGGACACATACCCTTTCTTAACCCAAATACGAGGAAAAACTGTTAAGCCAGGGAAACAAACACAAAACAATTTTCTCTTAAAATAAGCATCCCCGGCCAGGCGTGGTGGTGCAAGTCTTGCCAGGGTAGTCCACAGAGATAGATCTAGGACAGCCAGGGCTGCACAGCAAAACCCTGTCTCAAAAGCAAAAAACAAAAACAAAAATCCCCATATATATATTTGGGTAATTTTTTTTTTTTGTTTTGTTTTTTTTTTTAAGAAATTACAGCTAAGAAAATAGTTTTAAGCTGGGTGTTTAATCCCAGCACTTGGGAGGAAGAGGCAAACATATTTCTGTGAGTTCGAGACAGCCTGGTCTACAGAGTGACTTCCAGGATAGTCAGGGCTACACAGTGAAACCTTGTCTTGAAAAAAAAAAAAAAAAAAAAATTTTTTTAATCTATAAACATTCATCCCCTCTGAACTCAGAAAAAGCATCCCTCTACTTGGGCTGGGCACACACTGGACAAGCCACTCTCTTTGTTTGCAGCACTCAGGAGGAAGAAGCAGGCAGATCTCTGAGGACAGTGAGTTCCAGGCCAGTCAGAGCTACATCGAGAGACACTGTCTCAAAGCAAAGACATACACACAAAACCTTCAACATTAGGTACAGGGAGAACTAACATCTTTAATACTTAAGAAAAACTATTAAGTAGTTTTTAAAAGATTTTTTTTTTACTTTTTTTTTTTAAGACTTATTTCTATATATTTGAGTTTTCACCTGCATGTATGTACGTGTAAGGCATACCTAGCACCTACTGAGGCCAGAAAAGGGTGTTGGATCTCCTGGACTAGAATTAAAGATGGCTGTGAGCCGTCCTGTGGGGGCTGAGAACCTGGTATTCTGCAGAAACAATAGGTGATCTTAACTATTCAGCCATCTACCCAACTCTATCACAGAATATTTCTAATCTGACAATTTCAGGCACATACACAGTATATCTGTTTTATCTTTTTTCTTTCTTTCTTTCTTTTTTATTTTTTGAAAAAAGGACTGTTGCGTGAGCTAGCATGCCACTTGCTATGTAGACTGGGCTAGCCTCCAAATTATAGAGATCTACCACCTTTCTGCCTCCTGAGTGCTGGGATTAAAGGTGTGTGCCACCTCACCTGCCTTAGAGTATATCTTGATATTATGTGCTTATAATCCTAGTTTTTTTTCAGAAATGAAAATAAAATGGCATCATTTGGGGTATATAAAGCCTGTGACAAAACAGTGTATGAACAAACCTTTCATGCAGGAAAAAAAAGAACAATGCATATCAAAGTATTTGTACTGCTCTTTCATTTCATCTGCTCATAGGGAAGATCAGGGCCTGCAGAAAGTCCAGGGCCATGTGAGCATAGCCAGGCTGCACTGGCAATCAACAGAAACACCAGAGGCTGGGATATTGCCAGAGTTTACATCATCACAGGATCAACCTTGACAAATGTACCTGTGAGACACTGGTTACACCTTGGGAATGAGGAACCAAACCTGCTGCCCAAATGTCCTTGAGAAACTGTGGAACCTAGTTAATGGGCAGACACAAGTAACACCAGCAATAGCCTATGTGGTGCAAGTGAGGGACCACGAAGTTTGGGGGAAGGAAGGTGCTGCTAGCCACAAGAATATAGTATAGAGATTCAGCTATATATAATAAAGCTATACCTAGAAAGATCAAGGAATTTTTCTAGAGGGAAGCCATTTATCAAGGAATATTTGGTGTTATTTAGCTTTTAATATTCAGCTGTTTCTTGCTATGAAATTCTTGTGCACTCATACTACTAGGCCATACAACAAAAGCATAAACTTCTCAGACCTACTGCTGATCTACTAGGTAACACCCCTACAGAGCCTAGGAGACAGGAGGACTGTAGATGCATAGCTTTGTTTCTTGTGCAAATGAAGCTTAGACTTTCCTTCCCTAGACTGGCCAAATAGAATTCCAGAGCCTTTGACTCAGAAGAAAGGATTTTTGCATATCCAGGTGTGAGTGAAGGGGAGGCAGAATTCCTGGTCAGAGAGAGTTGGTGGCCTGAGGAGAAGAGAACAAGGCAGAGTTTCTGTAGATGGTAGGGCAGAGTCGCATGGCCAGAGAGAAAGGAACAAGGCAGTTTTTTTTTTGTTTGTCTTTTTTTTGGTAGAGAATATGGATTCACTCAGGTCAAGAGAGTAGGAAGAGAAGAAATGAGCATAGACAGAGAAACTGAAGACGAAGATGAGATTGAAAGCATAGGGACTTACTAAAATTATGAGAGGACAGAAAAAGAAGCGACAGAGAGGAGCTCTGAGGCCAAATTCTTTGGCAGAGGGGCAGAGGATCAGACACAGAGAGAGAAGGAGGAGTCTTCTGACAGTTGGAATCCACATAAAGGGAGAGTCTTTTTTCATGGGTAAACAATATATATATCCAGGGGCTGCAAGAGTTGGCGCAGAAGTTAAGAGCACTTGTTGCTCTTGCAGAGGACCTAGGTTCAATTCCCAGTATCCACATGGTGGCTCACAACCATTCATACTCCAGTTCTAAGTGATTCAATGCCCTCTTGTGACCATTGCAGGCTGAAGAGTGATACATAAAAATATATGCAAGCAAGAGACTCACAGACATAAAACACATCTTTAAAAACATGTATTCAAGTGGCTAGAGATGGCTCAGTAGTTAAGAGCACTGGCTGCTCTTCCAGAGGACCCAGTTTCAATTCCCAGCACCCACATGGCAGCTCACAAGTATCTGTAACTCCAGTTCCAGGGGATTTAACAGCTTCATACCAATGCACATAAAATATAAAAGAAAATTAATTTAAAAAATAGGTAAGAAGCTACAGTCATATGAATAGCTTAGAAAAGATCAAGTACTTTTCACTAGAAAGTTGATTTAATTTGGGTGTGTTGCTGAATCCCCATAAAAAATGGGAGTTAGAAGCAGGAGGAGTAAGAGTTCAAGGCTAGCAGGGGCTTCATAAGATCTTGCCTTAGAAAAACAAACAAAAAAAGATCTTACCTCAGAAAACGAAAAATGGGGACTGGTAAGATTGTGCACTGGGTCAAAGTGCTTGCTACTGAGCTGGAACCTGAGCTTGATCACTACAATTCATATGGAAGAAAAAAAGAACTTGCAGAAGTTTTTCCCTGGCCACCATGAGTATGAAATGGTATGTGTGCCACACATATAAACAAAATGTAATAATAAAAAATAGATTTATTATTAAACATTACCAAAATTTGTATTGTTGTGATTACATTTCAAGGCAAAATATTTCTAGGCAAAATTTTACCTTATTTTGTTTGCATGTGTGTGGAGAGAGAGAGAGTGAGTGAGAAAGCACACATTAGCTATAGAGCATGTGGAGGTGAGATGTGATCCTTGGGTAAAGTCCTTCAAGGCTATCATTATGCTTAACATTGGGGCTACACGATTTACTCAATACTTAAGTTTCTTTCTGATGTTTTCCAAGGTTAGGAAAGGCAAAGAGCAAATGTGCTTACTTGAATCCCTGCTGGCTCCACGGCTGGCCATACATTCCATAGGCAGGTACTTGCCAACCATTAGGCACATACTGGCCAATCTGTTGTGCATTTCCATACCACTGGCCCCACTGGCCATATGCTGGTGGATATCCAATTTGATTTTGCTGCTATCAAGTAAAATTATAACAGAAAATTTAGTATTACTTGAATTTGTTTGTATATACAGTCTTAATACACTACACAGCCAAAGCACAGGGCCATTACCACAACTGAAATAATAGGATAGGCCTGGGAGAATGTAGCTCAGTGGCAGCATGAATGCTTAATCTATGTGAGGCCTGGATCCAATCCTCAGTATCTCTCTCACACACACACTCAGAAAGACTACTGAAAAAAGTGCCATTATACTACTGAAACTATGTGGTACTCTAAATGGCAGTCCTTGTAAGGCTCAGGCAATGGACTAATAATAAAAGATAGAACTTGCTGTTCATAACTGTGCCTGATTGTTTCCTCTAAATCGGGCACATAACAATACGTGGTTTAGGGTATTTCTCACTGGTACAGCTATGCTCCATCTACAACTCCCTCATAGAAATCTCTGTGGTGTTGAGTTTGGACCACTAAAGTTGCCTAGAAAAAAAGCAGCAGCAATACTAAAGCCTATGTATATTTATAGCTTTATTTCTTGTTCAGTTGGGTCAAGCATGCTTGTGAGTTCTCCAAATCATTGTGAATAAATCTACCAAGTATTAAGAAAAGATTTAATACCCTGTTAGGTTTGGCGGAGCATTTTAAAATCCACTGTGTGAGCATGAGTCAACTGAGGCGGTTACACTCATCATGTCACCACTGCAATCCATGACACACCACTCCGGAACTATAATACATGTAGGAAGAGCCCTTATATACTATGAAGTGAGCTAGAAACTCATTAAAAAGGATTATCAACACGTTTCATTTTAAAGCAACCTCATTACTAGCCCAGCAAGTCCTTCCCAAAGTCAAGGACCCTCTCACCTGTTGCACGGGATTTATCATATCAAGAGTCTCTTTGCCCCAATAGCATTTCACCACATGCCCTTCAATGGTGGTACCATTAACAGAAACAATCGCATGTGCTGCACTTTCATGGGAATTGAACCTATTGGAAACAATATTAAGAATCACCAATATAAATTCTTTTAAGTATTTATGAACACAAACTATTTTTAAAAATCCTGAAAAATAAATTTGACTACCATTGGGGGGGGGGGGGGAAGCAAAGCAAGCATGGAAAAAATAGAAGATTCTGAAATGATCCCCACCTACCCACCAAAAAAGTGGCCTATTTTCTTTGCTATGTTTTTTCAAAGATCTTAGAGCTGCAGAGAGCCTCTACCTCTCAAGTGCTATGATTATACATATGCACCACCATGCCTGGCACAGGAAATTTGTTTTAATGGAGGGTATGTTTTGTTGGCCTTGTGTTGGAAAGAGGGAGTTACAAAAATGTATCTTGTAAGTATATTTTAATCCCAGCACTTGGAAGGCAAAGGCAGGTGGAGGTCTGTGAGTTCAAGGCCAGCCAGAGCAGTACAGTGAGACCTTGTCAATAAGAAAAACGAATAAAAATTGAGCACACAGCTATATGTTAAAGATGTTTCTCTTTCAGGTTTCAGTGTTATCCAGGTGGATGTACTTGAGCTGTAAGTGTAATGTAAGTGATCACAAATTCTTAAGAAAACCACTATATTAAATGTACAAAATTATTTCTAAAGAAAAAAAGCTTTGAAAGAAATTATCCCTACCGAACAAATGAATATCCTTTATCTGGGAAGACTCGAATTTCCATTATTTGTCCAAATGGAGAAAAAGTCTGACGCATTAGTTGTTCTGTTAGAAACAAAAGCAAACAACAAAACAACAAAAAGAATTCCCGTTATTAAAGACCTATAAATATGAAGCTTTTCAGTTTCAGCTAGTTTCAGGTTCCACACAGGCAAACTGCCATACCTGTCAGTCCCGACGTCACCCCTCCGCAGTACACAGTGCAGTTGCTGGGGCTGGACTGACTGACAACCTCCTCGTACGACAGCTGCTTGGTGTTTGCTGGGGAGAGAGAACATTCCTACCTTCAAATCACCACCCACACGTGGAAGGGTTAACTCGTTAACCACCCTACTGTAATGGCAGTTTTCCTCAATCAAAATGCCTATAAACCACATATTACATCTTAGTTTATGATTAAGCCTCCCCCAAGAATGCATAAACATTATCCCATATGCTCTATTTAACAGGAGACTTGACATTAGAGATAAGATAATTATTTAAAATCACAAAAATGAAAACTAAGTACATTTTGAGCAGTAGTCTTGATCTGCTTCTCATCTATTTCTGCAATAAGTCTCCAGGCACAGCTCTAACATTTAAAATCTAGTGTATTTTCTCTCCACAATTCCACATTGCTTCTCTTCTCCAATGCACCTACACTCATATGTACTCTTTGGAGCTGGAGGCTTTCGGGTTGCCCAGTTAGTTCTGATTTGTCTTCCACCAAGCCACTGGCCACCCATCTGCTGAATGGCATTTTCTGCATCCTGTTCCGCACATTAGAGACAGTAAAGAAGCTGCAATTAGTTGATATTACAAATAACTTACAGCAATAAAAAAAAGCGATACTTTTTGCAGATTTTAAAAAATGAAAATGTCTTATGAAACACAATAACCAATAACTTTTCAAAATTACAACATTGTCTTTAAATTCCATTTCTTGGATAATGGGTTTTGGGAATGCAGAGTTAAAGATACACAGGTACAGCAGCATACACCTCTCAGTCTTTGGGATAACAGCAATTACAAATCATCAAAAATACCTTGACAAAACATTTTGGGCTTCTTTTTTTGGTGGTAAGCATTTTTACTTTGCATTGTTTGAAGCACAGTATCAGTATTTTGCATGTGTCAGGTCCTAAATGACTAAATAACCCAACAGAATAAAAGAGACTGCTTTCTAGTGAGGGTGCTAATTATCAGTAAACTAAATATACAGTAGAGAAAGAGATAAAAACAACCTTCTCTACAGCACTGTGCAAGTACTTCTGATTGTGCTCACCCATTTGTTGAAAAAGGAGACAAAGCCGTATCCCTTAGACTTCCCTGTAGCCATGTCTTTTACCACGCGAGCATCTCTGAAATAGAACCACCAGAAATTGGGTTTTGGAAACTGTCCTCTGGGCATAAACGGAGAGCTATATACAGTTCACTTTTACATTTCACCTTCACTAATAGTAAGCCGTTAATATAAATTCACCTTTTATTCTATAAAACTTAATTTACTGGCCAATGAGGGTTAATTTTATAGACATGCAAATCAATGTCTTACATATAAATCTATATTATAAAGAAAGTTTCCCACTTCAAAATGTTTTATGAACATCTAAATATTAAGCATGGTGAAAGCAGATGTTCCCATTAATCATTTAGTAATTACAAGGTTCTTAGGTACAATATATTATCTTTCTTTAACCATGCAATTTATAATTTGCTACTTGGCACCATATTCTACCTAATCATTCAAAAATTAAAATACAAAACTGAAAACTAAAGAATCAAAAAACTGTATATCCCTTAAGCTAATTACTTCATTTTCTCAGATGAATATATACCCCCATTTTGGGCTAGGGCAAATTTTGAGAACTTGACATTTTCAGAAATGCTAAATCATTGACGAATACTACAAAAACATTTTACTTTTAAACTATCTAAGAAAAGATTTTGTACTGAATTTCATAACAGCATTCATAGTAAGATTGATTGGAAACTACAAGATATGAAACAAAGTTTTAAAAAGTCAGAAAGTAAAAAAGCACGCCAACATTTATCCACTGTGAACCGTAGCTTGTAGTTAGCCAGGGCAATTCTGTCCATTCTTCAGAGACACTCTGCAAAATAACCAGAGCCCTATTATTTGAGATTGAGTAAAAACCCAGCCACGATAGCTAAAACTCCACACCTCAAAAAACTGGACTCAAATTGTGCTTCACAGGCAATCTATTTTAACTTAGCCAGGTATGTCACAATGCTTGTTCTCTCAAGACACATGAACAAAACAGGCATGTTTACAACAAGAATCCAAGTCAGAAAGCCATGCAATGTAATTGTAAGTATACACAAGTACATTTTAGATGAGCTTAGAAGTGACTTATTAAGTACAATCAAAATGACAGTTTCTGATGATTAAACTAATGTAAGTCACTTCTCAGTAACTATTATCTACATGGCACACATGCATTTAATTTGGTAGTTGATTTACTTCTATATCAAAATTTGCTATATGACCCTAAACTCAAGTAACAGGAGGGGTTTAAGCTATTTAAATTAAGGAAAGAATTATTTTCATAAAAATATTTAATAGACGACCATGTACCCCACACTCTTTATAAATCAAGAATGATATAAACTGCCTACAGAGACATCTACTGTAGAAACCCTACAATATTCTTATCAGGCTGTTGCCTTAAGACAAGAAACAACAACACAAACAAAAACAGAAATGTGTATTTTCAATTGCCAAATAGTTAGGAAAGCTAACTTCCTGTATAAGCTAACATTTAAACACAAATTACCTCAACAAAAAGGTCTAACCAAGAAAAAAAATTAACAAATTAACAATTGTGTGCCCATAGACAATCCAAATACCGGGGCTGGGGAAATAGATCAACAGATAATGTGCTATCATGCAAATGAAAGGACCTGAGTTCAAATCTCCAGCATATACATGTCAAGTCAGTGTGGCAGCTCACCTTTAATTCCCATGCTTGAGAGCCAGAGATGGGATACTCAGGGTAAACTGCCTGGACTAGTAGAATTAGTGAGCTCTAGGTTCTAGTGAGAAATTCTGCCTCAATGTATTTGGTGGAGAGTGATGGAGGAAGACACTTGATGTCAATCTCTGGCATATACACACATGCACACACATACGTACCCACATACATGTGAAAACAAATACACAAACAAAAAATCCAGACTAAAAATATGATATAGTCATATTTAACAAAAAGACAGACTAGTTTTACAACTACAAAGTCATGAAACTTAAATTTGAAGGCCATTTAACTTTACAATTTTTTAAACATTTAGTGTGTGTGTGTGTGTGTGTGTGTGTGTGTGTGTGTGCGCGCGCGCGCGCGTGCGTGTGCGTGCGCACGCATGAATGTATGGAAGTCAGAGGACAATTTTCAGGAGTCAGTTTTCTCCTTCCATCATGTGGAGTTTTGGGACTGAACTCAGGTCATCAGGCTTGACAGCAAGCAACTTTACCTGTTGAACCATTTTATCAGCCCTTCAATAATTATTAAACAATCTTTGTCTAAATCTCTAACTAAAATTCTCATCAGAAAGGGTAATTCAGCCAAAATTAAAAATCCACCACAATAGCTATTTCACTTGTCCATGTTAGAAGAGGCTTCTTTCTTTCTAGTGTCTCCCTCTTACTTCCTCCTAAGATGACTTGCACAGAAAGCAGCATGGATTAGGATGGAACTCTTAAGCCTTCTGTTGTCCTGTGACTACTCTGAGGACAGGATGAAACTTACCAAGATTTTCTACACCAAAATGAAAATGTACAAGATTGTGCAGAGAAGGACTTTTAGAGCTTGACAGAACAAAGTGAAAGTAAGGCATGCCTATTCTAGATACTTGAAAGCAAACCAACCACTACTGAAATCCTAACACAGCTTATAAAAGTCACCAAGAAATTAAAACTTCCTTATCTTCTTAACCAGTTCTCACAAGGGAAAATGTCACGTATCAGAAGAGTCCATTTATAAGCTCTAATCCTGTCCTACCCTCAAAGTGACTCTCTCACCAATCAACTGCAACTCTCAACTGAAAACTCACCTGCATGCCATGGGCATCTACTTTCAAATCTCCTCACCTCTATCTGCTGTTCTGTTCAAACCACCCATATCTAGAATTCCCTTTTTATTTTTGTTCTAGTGACGCAGTAACAAAGGAATCAGA
The DNA here is from genome assembly GCF_049852395.1 of Peromyscus maniculatus bairdii. Taxonomy (NCBI): domain Eukaryota; kingdom Metazoa; phylum Chordata; class Mammalia; order Rodentia; family Cricetidae; genus Peromyscus; species Peromyscus maniculatus. The sequence continues at coordinate 109,426,276 of NC_134854.1, forward strand.
AACCCGATAACACTTTCCCTAAACTCAACAACTGCTTCTGAATAAATACTGAAACTCTTGTTACTCTTACTGTAATATGGCATGTATTAAGACTTCTACTATGATGAATACTACTCTGAATAAATACTGACAAAGGGCCTAAAATGCATGGCTACAATCAAACATAAGACAGTGTTTTCCAAAACAGTACAAAGTACTATTGCTAAGTTTTAAAGGGGGGAAGAATTAAATGCCAAGGAAGTAATATTTAATAACTGCTCTTTCAATCAAAACTGTTGAGGTTTTATTTTATTAAATTAACATAAAATGCATGTAATCATACCAGTGCCTGAATAACTCCTTTAATCCTAGCACAATACCTCCAGGAGTTTAAAAATGTCTATGACAGCAGTCTGAGGAAGTGTTGCTAACTGGACAAGGATCTAAAGATGACTGAAAGATCAGTTACTCATTAGTGGGAATACAACCTACTGTTAAGACTCTTGGATGATCTCTAAACAATGGAATATGCTGTATTTAAAGTGTTAAAATTAAGGTTCACAGTCACAACAAAATTATAGTTATTATTACATAAAGTCACTTCCAATTAAAAGTGTTTTATTTATCTTTTGTTACTTACGAAATTCTTCCGAACGGTGCAAAAGCTGCTTTGATGTCTTCAGTTGTGATTTCTGGACTGAGGTCACCAACAAACACATGGAAATGATCTTACAAAGGAAGGAGGGGAGTGAAAAGAAAAATACAACTTCAGAACTTAAATACTACAATTGATAAAATTCTTAAGAATTCTTAAAATAATGCACAGGCTATATAATCAAGTACAAAATACTGTCCTTGCTATAAAATCCTATCAGTCTTAAACATAATAACTCAAAAGTTAACAACACAGGAAAGAGTCTTCTAAAAAGACTGATAGCTCCCAGAAGCTGGCAGTCTCTGTCTATTTATAGTCAATCATTACAAGGGTCTAGAAAACAAACTATTAACATATAAAAACTTTCATTCTGTAAAAAAAGTAAGACTTAGTTATCATTCTAATAGTAATTATTTACTGTTATTCATTTTATTACTGTTTCTAGGCTTTATAAATTACAATTAAGTAGTGGTAATGCAAGTTATGAAGACTAGATTTGCCTTATTTAAGGCAATTTATTGAGGCTAGCTACATGAAATACTTGGTTTAGCCACTATTTTGTGAAGAACAATCAAAGAAATACCTTGCATTGCAACAGTTTGATGTTAAAGTATTTGACAGTTTTCTCAAAAGCCAACAGTTTTGGTTGCCCAGACATTACACCATTCAGTTTATGTGAATCCATGTGCAAGTGAACTAAGACTGAAGGCAACAGAATGAAAACAGTGATCCCTTCACTTCATATCAGCACCATTAAAAAAAGCACTGGAGAGAAATAACCATCCCATAGTGAAGCTTTTTGGTGGTTGTTGTTGTTTTTTAAAGACAATTCTCAAAAGAAACATTTGAAAAACCAAACTTGCTGAAGAACACTTTAAAATGGACACATATATCAACTTTGACAAAGTAGATTTGGAAAGAAAAGTTACCCCTATTTGCAGGCCTTAAGCACACACTGGGTTGCTCTTCCGGAAACACTGTTTCAGGAGCAACTTGAGCACTTGGAAGATCTGGGTATGAAGCCCAGGTGACCTCAGGGAAGTAGGGTATCTTGCCCTTTAGGTGGTGAAAGTATTTCTAAGACATCAGCTGCTACCAAGGGGGACAGAGAGCTTGAACTAGCAACAAATTCGTGGACAAGCCACACTTGGTCAACAATGGGAAGAAGGGGAAAAATATCGCCAGAAACAAATAAAAATACTACATCCTTCCCCTCCCCGCTCCCCCCAACCAATATCAAATAAAAACTTGAGGTGGTTAGTGAATACCCTTTCAAGAGAGTTCATTTTATGTTTAAGAAGATACAATTACCTTGTGAACGCTGTGTGCTGACAACGGTACTACCTGATGACAAAGATTAGATTTGTTCTTAAATTTATTAACACAAACACATTAAATCATATCAGGATAACGATCAAAATATTACTGCAAACATGTATGATGTTATATGCTTTACAATAGAACTATGGGGTATAATACAACAAATGCCCATAGGGCAACAAATGTACTTACTGCTTGTATCTTTCTTTTGACTGCTGGGGGTTGTTGCCCAATTCACTTTGACTTCCTAAAAAAGAAGAAAAACAATGTGTGTGTGTGTGTATACACACATATATTTTCTCAAACACTTCAAAGGCCTACATATTATGGCATTTAAAATATTTTAAAAACTTAGACTTTTCTGGACAGTGAGACATGTCTGCTCCTGGCAGACCAATTACTTCAGAGTAGATGATGGGCATCGAAGAAACTCCACATGGAGTTTGCTTTCTTTATGGCAAAAGTTAGCCATTTGGGTAAGAAACTGCTCTTGCCTGGACTGCTTGACAATAAGCTATATAAACTAGACATGCAGGACCCATAAGAAAGTGACCACTGAACTTTGCCAAATCAAGGCGAGATGGTCCTTAAGGTTCCTGCTTCACAGAAGAAATTGCCGACATTCTGCAGGACACAGAGGAAAGAGACTGATGAACTTTGCCAATAAGAAAGACAACCTTTCAAATTTCCTGCTTCACTAAAAAGTCTGCCAGACACTCTAGGCCTGTATAGGCTGAAGATGGATGCTCCAATGTTGCAGAGGAACTTTGGGTGACTATCCAGGCAGCCAGATGTCTCTGTTATTTCTAGAATTTTGGAAGTTGCTTACAATGCACTTCCTGTTTACTTAGGTAATATTATATCCTTCTGGGGTCCTTGATGGAGTTGAAGACTATATAGTCATAACTATAGTTTTCCTGAGTCGTGATAAAATGGTAAATTAGATATAAAACTTTAGACTCACAAAAATAAGATAGAGTATTTTCTTTAATTTTGCTAAATACAAATAAACTAGATATTGTAATTATAATTCTTACTTGATAACTGTTTTGTTACATGTAATTTTTTTTTTTCCGAGATAGGGTTTCTCTGTGTAGTTTTGGAGCCTTTCCTGGATCTCGCTTTGTAGCCCAGGCTGGCCTCGAACTCACAGAGATCCGCCTGACTCTGCCTCCCGAGTGCTGGGATTAAAGGCGTGCGCCACCACCACCTGGCTGTTACATGTAATTTTACATATGGGTGTTTTGCCTGAATGTACATCTGTGCTTCATACATGTGCAGTACCCTTAGAGGCAGAAGAAAACATCAGATCCCCTAGGACTGGAGTTACAGATGATTGTGTGCTGTGGGCTGCAGGAATATATCATAAGAACTCAGCTGGTTATGGCAAAGTCACTACCTGGAGGGATCAAGGATTTCCTCCAGAGGAAGCCAAATTCCAAGGAGCTTTTGGTGTTACTTGGCTTGTTTTATATCAGCTGTCTTCTGTTATGAAAAATCATGTGTGCCTTCATAGTTTTCCCAATTGACTTTTCCCTAAGAAGGGCTAACAGTATGGACTGATCACTCTCTGGACATACACATTCCAGGTATTTGGAGAACAGCCTCAGGAAAGGCTTTCTCTGGAATCAGATATCTCCCTTAGCCACTTTCAAGGACTAGCAGTAATAACAGTCCACATGCAAGTCTCCTGATTTAAGGTAAATTCCACAAGGAGACACCACATAGGTCAGGTGGACGTTAAGTAATAGCTTTACACAATTCAACTCGGACCCTCCTTTCTTACAGCCTTACTAACTTTATAGACCGCTAACTCCTTACCTAACCACTTCTAGGAATATTTAGATAACCCTCTGCACTGATAGCTATGCTCAGCCAGAACCCCAGTTCAAGCCTCCCTGTAATTATCATCATTGGCAGCATCCAGCCAGGTCCATCCCCAGATGGAGGAAAGTACCTTATCAGAGATAACTCTGTATTCTCTAAGAACAGAAAGCATCCAGACTACCTGTTTGAGAAGGCCTGGCAGATGTGCCAATTAAGCTTTACTTCCTTCTTTCCCAAACTTTACCTCTAGTTCCAGATCTCCCTTTATCTATCACCAGAGGCATCTAGCTGTACACAGGTTGCCTAGCGACTGAGCACACTTTCTCCCACCCTGCAGAAAAATGGCAGATAGCTTGGACAGATAGGAACCACAGGAAAAAAGAAGGCAGTTTTATTTTCTCCCATTGACCTAGCAACTTATAGATTCTTAACATTTTCTACTAATCACGTTTAAGATTATAGTTGAGCACATAAGATTCCCTCTTCTTAGATATTACCCGAATTAGCCTTTAGTTAATTCATTTCCCCATTGGTCACTTCCCTTTGGGGTTGCGAATGATAATCAACTGTTATTGCCTCTCAATGTGATTCTTATCACCCCTCCATTTGACCCTGGAAGCCTGGGACTTTATACACTAGGACTTCCAGGGCACAAGGGATGGAGAAGAGAAAAGAGAATGGAAGAACTAGATGGGTAAAAACTTGAGAGGAACAAACTGAGATGGGGAAGAACTATATTGTAGGGCTAGAAGAGAGAACTAGAGGAATGAGATGGAAGATGAGAAATAGCCAGATGGGGAAGTACTAGCTGGGTAAGAAGCTGAAAAGGACCTAGATGAGAGAATTAAGATAGAACTTAGATAAGTATAGAGAGAAATCAGGTAAGAAAGGAGCTAGACAAGAAAACAGAACTGAAGCTGTGTATAAAGGATGTTATGCCAGAGGTATTAAAGCAAGTGGACTATAGAGCTCAGTGTGCTGAGATTCTATTTCCTGATAATAGTCCTCGCCGTTAGTAGTTCTCTCTCCTGAGCACCTGGGATATATAATATTAAGGCCGGTCCCTCTAATATTATACAAGAATTGTGAGCCACCATGTAGGTATAAGGGTTTAAACTCAGGTCCTGGAAGAATAGCCAGTGCTCTTAATACTGAGCTGTTCTACAGCCCCATTCTATCTTTTTAATACAAATACAAATAGCTGACCCTTTGCCATAAAGAGAATATAATGGTTCTAAAACAAAAATGAGGTAGAATCTAATTTAAACTTTCTATTCCAAGAGCTGGGGATGCAGCTCCATTATAGAGTGCTGTTTGAGGCTCTGGCTCCAATCCAAGCACTGCATACACTTTTGGCCCCACCTGGCAGGTGGAGGCAGGAGGATGAGAATGAAATAAGTTTGTCCAGTGCATGTCACCTGTAATTATGACAGCTTACCTTACCCATTATCTTCCGCCCATTCATAGCAGCCAGTGCTGCAGCTGCATGACGATGCTCATGAAACTCCACAAAACAGTATGGGTCATTCCCTGCCGTCTGTTGGAGAAGAAATACATAAATCAATTTTAAGCTTTACTCTTCCAATAAAAAAAATTAAATAAATAAAAAAAATCCCCCCTTAATATGTAGACCTTCTACAGTTAGCAGGCCATGGAGTATGACTGACTCACTCCACAAGTAAATTTTCAGATAAAAGAGTAAACACTTAGTAACATTTTCCTGTAGCTCCCTTTTTGCTTCTTTGTGCAGTGTTAGAGCCTTACACCCACTACATAAATGCTCTACCATAAACTACACCCCTACCCAGTATATTACTTTTTATTGCTACAAACTTTAAACATCTTACTGTTTCTAATTTGGGGAACAGAAAATCTTAACTAATCTTCTCTAGCCTGTTCTTAAACTAGGCTCTGATAATATTTACAATGTGTTTTAGAATGTAGACTTCTGATACAAGTTCTTTGCTTGTTGCAAAGCATTTTAAAATTTCTTCCCTTGGGGGCTGGACAGTTGGCTCAGAGGTTAAGAGCACTTGTTGCTCATGAAGAGGACTTGTGTTTGTTTCCCAGCGCCCACATGGTGGCTCACATAAACTCCAATTTCAGGGTACTTGACACCATTTTCTGACCTCCATGGGTACCAGGCATGCAAAACACTCATTATATGAAATAAAAATTTTAAACCTGAGAAAAAATATCTGTCTATCTGTACTTCCAGTACCAGGAATGCTGAAGACATCCTGGGTGAGTCTAAAGCCAGCCTGAGATACTTAGTAAGACTCTCAAAAGAAGACAAAAACACCTCTTCTTTTCTGCTGGTAACTGGGATACAAGAAATAAAGCCTGGGTTTTTTTCTTTTCCCCTAGTGCTGGAGCCCAAAATCCAGGGCCTTGTGTGTGCTAAGAAAGCATTCTACCACCAAGCAATCTTCTGGCCCAAAGCAAGATACTGTTTGTTTATTTATTAGCAGTTTTCCTATGGAGCTCTAGCTGGTTTCGAACTTATTGTGTAGACTAGAGTGGCCTCCAAATTGCAATGTTCCTCCTGCCTCTGTCTTCTGAGTTCTGAGACTACAGGCATGCATTATCATACCTGGCTTGAAGATATTTTATGATAAATTAAAGCAGAAAATAAATATAATAGTCTGAATTCACCAGTGTAGGATACTAAATGACTTTATAATCAATTCAATTCTAAGGCTTTCTAAGAATTAATAAAAAAACTAATTCAAAATTTCAGAGCATTGGGATAAACATATAATTCAATGAAAACTCTCTTATTCTACAATAATTGAGATTCTGAGGGGAGTGGTAGCACATATCTGTCACTTTATCACTCAGGAGGTAGAGGCAGAACATTCCAAGTTACAGGCCAGTCTGAATTACACTGACTCTGCCTCAAAAACAAACAAACAAACAAACAAAACAAACAATTAATTAAGAGCCAGGCTGTGGTGGCACATTGTAATATTAACACTTGAGACACTAAGGCAGGAAGACTGCAGCCATCCTAGCCTACATAGCAAGTTCTAGGTCATCTTGGATTATACTGTAAAACGCTGTCTATTGTGTATGCATGAAGAAGCACCAATGTTGACATCTGGCCTCCACACACATGTGCACATACATGTATGTTCACCTGTACACATAAACAATGAACTTGTTTTAAAAACTAGGTATTATTCATAGTTAACACCAACCATATGAATGTTTGATGTCTTTTCTATAATTAAGTTCTAATAGACATGCAAAAAAACCTTTTAAATGAAACTAAAAATGCTTTTCTTATATACATTTTAATTATATTAAAAGTCTACCCCAATTCCCAATCTAATAACTGAACTTGTAGATTATTCAACCTATTGATACTACATGTAAAACAATTGTGATGCCTCACCAGGCAGTGGTGGTGTACACCTTTAATCCCAGCACTCAGGAGGCAGAGACAGGCAGATCTCTGTGAGTTCGAGGCCAGCCTGTAAGGGCCAGGACAGGCACCAAAACTACACAGAGAAACCCTGTCTCGAAAAACAAAAACAAAAACAAAAACAAACAAACAAACCCAAAAAACAAAACAACAACAACAACAAAAACTAATTCTGATGCCTCAATAGATCTTGTAAGATGAGCACATACACACCAGCCTTTCTAAAAATGATTAGTTCAATTTTCTTCCTTCACCTAGCAAAAGAATTAAATTTGACAGCCTATTAAACAGGTTAATTAAAAATTCACTAAGATCCCTATGAATTTAGACATCAATGAAGAAGTTCTGAAGTAATGACTGCTTTCATGTTTAAAAAAAAGAAGAGAGAGAGAGAGAGAGAAGGAAAAAGGAAAGAAAAGCAGGAACAATGACTGACTGAAATACCCTTACATCCATAATCATTTTGCAGTTTTTACAAGGTCCAATCTGGCTAAAGAGCTGGAGGATGAGAGCTTCTGTCACATCTCGGGAAAGGTTACCAACATATCTGGAAAACAGAGGGAAATAATTTACCATTTTAGATTTATTTTTTGACAAGAATGATGGGCTCATACTTGTAATCCCAACCTGCACAGGTTCAAGGAAGCCTAGTTTACATGCTAAGTTCTAGGGTTACAGAGTGAGCTCCTGTCTTGAGGTGGGGGGGGATGTGGAGTCTTTTTCATATTTCTATTTTTTTTTTTTTTTTGGTTTTTCGAGACAGGGTTTCTCTGTGTAGCTTTGCGCCTTTCCTGGAACTCCCTTTGGAGACCAGGCTGGCCTTGAACTCACAGAGATCCGTCTGCCTCTGCCTCCCGAGTGCTGGGATTAAAGGTGAGCGCCACCACCGCCTGGCCTTTTTCATATTTCTAAAGCTGCTTGTTGAAAATAAATTTTGGGAGCAATCATAGGCGTATCTTTGACTCTTTCAAGACAAATCAAGTACCTTTACATGCTCACAAAAATGTAAATTTAGTTTGTTTTCTACTGTTCAGCACAGAGCCACTGTGACTATAAGGACACTGGGGCAAGTGAGCAAAAAGAGGATCACTGAGAAACAACATTTAAAGAACAGAAAAGGTGTACTTGGAAAGAGAACACCACACATCCAATGGCAACTTTTTAATGCTGGCACTTATTGCTCCAAAAATGAGAATTACAAGGGGAAAGTGAAGTATTTACCTTTCTTTTTGAGCAGCTCAGAACAGTCAGAGTAAAGTAAGCTTTAGGAACAGAGAGGTTACTCTTCTTTTTTTTTTTTTTTTTTTTTTTTTTAATTTTTCGAGACAGGGTTTCTCTGTGTAGCTTTGCGCCTTTCCTGGGACTCACTTGGTAGCCCAGGCTGGCCTCGAACTCACAGAGATTCGCCTGAGTGCTGGGATTAAAGGCGTGCGCCACCACCGCCCGGGAAGGCTACTCTTCTTTACGGAAGAATGCTTGTCAAATAAATATACAGAAAGTCTTAACAACACAGGATCACAACTGGCATGGAATTAGATATTCTCAGTATGCCATTGTCAGCAAATACATTACTTAGCAAACTGCAAAGGGGTAAAGAACCTGACTTCAAAGTGAAAGTCTTGGCTGTTCCCATTATGACTCCATAGTCAAACGTTGTCAGCAAGAAACCATATAAAATACAAAGTAGATAGTACCATTTGTGAAGGACTCATGTCATAAGAGTCTGACCTAAGGCGCTGGGTGGTGGTGGAGCATGCCTTTAATCCCAGCACTCGGGAGGCAGAGCCAGGCCTCTGTGAGTTCGAGGCCATCCTGGTCTACAGAGTTAGATCCAGGACAGGCACCAAAACTACACAGAGACACCCTGTCTTGGCAGGTAGGGGGAGGTCTAACCTAAGGCAGAGCAGGGAGAGGCTTGGTCCTGCCTCAACTGAATGTACCAGGCTTTGCTAACTCCCCATGGGAGCCCTTACCCTTTTGGAGGAGGGACTAGAGAGAGGGTGGGTTGAGGGGGAAGAAGCTGGGGGGGTATAGGAGGGGTTCTGTGGTAGATATGTAGAATGAGTGGAAAATAAATAAATAAAAAAAGTCTAACTTAAGTCTAATACTTTCTTTTCTATGAGACAGGACCTCACCATTAACTCCCGAGTAGCCTAGAACTTGTGATTTCCTGCTTCTATCTCCCAAATCCTAGATTACTTGCATGTATCACCAGTCCTGGCTTATCAAGCTTAAGACTAAATTAAAGGTTACAGAATACTGGTCATATAAAAACAAACAAATTCAGAGGTCAGACATTTTCTAAAACAACTTTACCCCTTAAAAAAAATTGTACTAGGTCTGGAGGTAGCTCTGTGGCAAGTACTAGCAGAGCTAATAATACTAGTACTACTAGTTCAGTAAGGGAGAGGGCCTGGGCTTATTTCCAGCACAAGCCAACCAGAAACAAACACTGTTTTTTTGTTTGTTTGTTTTTTGTTTTTAAATTTTGAAACAGGGTCTCATGCAGCTCAGGCTAGTATCAAATTCACTATATAGAAGAGGAAACCTTAAACTTCTGATCCCCCAAGTGCTGGGATTACAGGTGTATGCAACCTCACTTGGTTTCATATGATACTGGGGATTAGACCTAGGGCTTTTTGTATGCCAAGCACTCTTCCAACTGAGCTACATCCCAAGTCCAAAGCTATCTTTTAAAAAAGACATTGTGGGGGACTAGAGAGATGGCTCAGTGGTTAAGAGCACTAACTGCTCTTCCAGAGGACCCAGGTTCAATTCCCAGCACCCACATGGCAGCTCACAACTGTCTGTAACTCCAGTTCCAGGGGACCTGACATCCTCACACAGACATACACACAGGTAAAACACTAACGCACATAAAACAAGAATACATTATTTTTGTTTGTTTGTTTTTTCGAGACAGGGTTTCTCTGTGTAGCTTTGCGCCTTTCCTGGAACTCGCTTGGCAGCCCAGGCTGGCCTCGAACTCACAGAGATCTGTCTGGCTCTGCCTCCCGAGTGCTGGGATTAAAGGTGTACGCCACCACCGTCCGGCAATACATTATTTTAAAAAAAGCCATTTTGTTTGATTAAAAGAAGCTGGAGGTGGAGAGAAATTCTCAGTGGTTATGAGCAACGGCTGCTCTTGTAGAGTTTGATTCCCAGCTCCTAAATGGCAGCTCACAACTGTCTGCAATTCCAGTTTCCAGGGATCCATTGCCCACTTCTGACCTCTGTAAACATGTGGTACCCAGACACACATACACAGGCAAAACACTCAAACACATAAAATAAAAATAAAACCTTTTTTTTTAAAGGCTTAAAATTAAAACTGGATAATAGAATGAGAAATCCTCCCCTGGATCCTAGATAGAAGAAAACAGTTTGTCCTTGCTGTACACTAATTAACAGAGGAAGCACAAGATAGAAAATCACTGTTAAAACCGTATCTTAGTAATTACTACAGACAAGATGTTACCCACAGAAGCTAAAATTAGTTGGTGAAATGTAAAGGAGAAACAGATTCTGGCATAGCCTCATGGTAGCTTCCTCTAAGATATTTATTACTGACAGTTTTATCGTTAGACCACAGTTTCTGATCTAAAAGTGTTCTTCAACTCTCTAACCTTAGGAGTGCTAGTCTAAAGAACAAACCATAACAAATACCCCTCAAAAGTTTCAAGTCATATAAGACAATCCTCCCAGACTGATGGGAAGATACAACGATCACTGGACATAATATGGACATGTGGTATCTTGCATCGAATCCTGGGACAGAAAGGGTTCTTAGTGGGGGAAAAATGAGAAGATGGTTGAAGTCTGAGGTTAATAGTATTTTACCTGTTTCAATTTATTTTGCTAACTGTACCACAGTTACACATATGATGTTACTATTAGGGAAATCTGGGTGAACACTAAAAATTCCATAGCATCTCAGCAAATTTTGTGCCTACAAGAAACTCCAGGGCTGGAAATGGTATTGCCTGTCTGTTATCCCAGCACTTGGGAAGGAAAGACAGGAAGACCACAAATTTGAGGCTAGTCTAGGCTACATGTTGAAATCCCATCTCAAAACCAACCAATAAATAAACATGATAATAATATAAAACAAGCAAAAAGGAAATTCCTAGGATTGCAAATCAGCATAAATTAAATATTGCTCTTTTTGAAATTTAATTCTAGCGTCTACTTTGCTAAAGCTAGAGCATCGTGACAGGACAGTACTTAGAGTACAGTACTTTGGTATAAGATTTCCTGATATGTTATACATTCATTAGTATTTTGTAGAGATAGTGGAGTTTGTTGTTATTTTGACCAGTTCTCACTTTGTTTTATAGACTAAGCTCCTTCAAACTCACAATCCTCTCCCATCTTGGCTTCCCAAGTAGCTGAGACTACAAGTTTGTAACACCATGCTCCTGAGAAATCTTCTGAAAGATATTAACTTAGTCTGAAGATAGTAATACAAAGCAGCATGAACAGCTCAGAGGTTCAGAACACCAGCTACTCTTCCAGAGGATTAGGGTTCAGTTCCCAGCACTCACATGGCTGCTCACCACTGTCTATAACTCCAGTCTCAGTGAATCTGATGCCCTCTTCTGGCCTCCCGCATACTGCACACAAGACATTCTTGCAGGCAACTCCCACCCACCCACACTTACACAAACAGAATAAACTTACTTAGGAAGAGATACTGTCTAGCCAAATGTAGGAGCTCATACCTGTAAACATGGCATTCAGGAAGCTGAGGTAGGGGGACTGCTGAGTTCAAAGCCAGTCTAGGCTATAGAGCAAAATCCTGTCTCTAAAAAATATTTGAAATGAGAGATATTATTTATTCTGCCTTTATATTTATTTGTGTAAAGTGGCTTCACATGGCCTCTGACCTCCAGAGGCCTCTATCAATTAACCGCCACACAGGTATTTACAGTCATGTTCTCAACCTTCAGCACATTACAAAGAACCTCTATAAGCCGGGCGGTGGTGGCGCACACCTTTAATCCCAGCACTCGGGAGGCAGAGCCAGGCAGATCTCTGTGAGTTCGAGGCCAGCCTGGGCTACCAAGCGAGTTCCAGGAAAGGCGCAAAGCTACACAGAGAAACCCTGTCTCGAAAAAACCAAAAAAAAAAAAAAAAAAAAAAAAAGAAGAAGAAGAAGAACCTCTATAATCTTTTCATATGAAGGAAATTAATCCAGAGGAGTGGGGATGCAGCTCAGTTGGTAGAGTGCTTGCCTAACATTCACAAAATCCTGGATTCAATCCCTAGTGTCCCATAAGCCAGGCATGTACCACCAAGCCTGCATCCACAGCATTTGGAAGACAGAGGCAGACAGATCAGAAATCCCTTGCCTATACAATTTGAGGTCGGTTTGGGATACACAAGATCTTCCTTTAGAAAAGGAAGAGGAGGAGAACAGAAAGACAGAGAGGGAGAGAGAGGGGCCAGAGAGCTAGATGTATTGGTGTGATCTCAGCCCCGTGAGGCTGAGCTGTTCAAGAAAAGTATGGGACAAATAGGGAAACACTGTCTCAAATGTGGGGACAGGAAGAGCAATGAAATCAAAGGGCGAATCTTCCTTATGGAAATCATGTAAGGAGTGAATCTGTTATCTCAGTAAGTTAGATTAAGGTTGCTCTCAAGTTTTTATACAGTGCTGTTTCAAGTCTATTAGCTAAATAAATATTAGCTCTCAACAGAAAGTGCAGCCTAATGTGCAATCTGCAGACCCTTCCCATGCTGGAGTGAAAAAGTAATAAGTCTTTGTACTTTGCAAAAGGTTTGGCTTTCTATTTTTTTTTTAATCTTTTTCCCCCTCTTTTTTTAAAGATAGGATCATGATATGTGGACCATGGTGTCCTCAAGTTCCCATTAATACTCCTGCCTCAGCCTTCTGTATGCTTTTTTACAGGCAAGCCCTACCACACCTGGACTTCAATCAAAGGATTTATCATTTCTAGCCATTCTTATTTTTACTTACAAATGTTTCTTTAGGCCAGGTGTGACAACACAGACCTGCAATCCTGACACTACTGAAGCTGAGGCAAGAGAACAAACAGTGCCGGACGGTGTGGCGCACACCTTTAATCCCAGCACTCGGAAGGCAGAGGCAGGAGGATCTCTGTGAGTTCCAGGCCAGCCTGGGCTACAGAGTGAGTTCCAGGAAAGGCTCCAGAGAGAAGCCCTGTCTCGAAAAACCAAAAAAAGAAAAAGAGAGAGAGAGAGAGAGAGAGAACAATCACTGAGAAAAGCCAATCTGGAATACATAAGATGGGGTAGTTAGTGAGACCCTGAAACAACACAGAAAATGTATTTGGTGTCAAGTAACAACTGGAAGCCTACAAGCTCCAACCTGACCCCAGTGAAGATGTGGTGGCAGTGTCCTTCACAGGGATGGGACGGGACAGACTATGATTTTATTTTGAATGTGGGCTAAAGTTGTCTCTCTTTCCAAATTATTTTCTTTTTTTCTTTTTTCTTTTTTTTTTTAGATTTATTTATTTATTATGTATACAGCATGTATGTCTGCAGGCCAGAAGAGGGCACCAGATCTCATTACAGATGGTTGTGAGCCACCATGTGGTTGCTGGGAATTGAACTCAGGACCTCTGGAAGAGCAGTCAGTGCTCTTAACCTCTGAGCCATCTCTCCAGCCCTCCAAATTATTTTCTAAGTTAAGTCACACACTCTTCCTGCAGAAAAGCTATATATGTGTATTTATGTATATAGTATTTTATTACACAGTGATATATAAATATACATATATACACACATATATATATACACATATACACATTATATATATATATATATATATATATATATATATATATATATATATATATATATATATATATATATATATTAGACAGGGTCACTTTATACAAACCTGGCTGTCCTAGGACTCAACATGCAGACCAAGCTGGCCTCAAACTCAGAGATCCATTTACCTCTGCTTCCTGAGTGCTGAGATTGACAGTGTGTGCCATCATATTTGATTCCAATATATCTTAAATAAATTCCTCATGTGCTTACACTACCTAAGTTTTTTATTTTTTCCTTGTGACTTGTATTTACTATCCTGACACAAAACTTTGTACTGGAGCAGTTACAAGCCAAAGTTATTTGTCATCATATCTGTGAAACTATTAAACCTAGGGCCCTTGCCATCCCCAGTCCTTTAAAACTGTTTTCATAACTGTGAGATAAGAGTCTTGTTAAGTTGCCCAGGCAGGCCTTGAACTTGCAATCCTCCTGACTCACTTTCCAGAGTAGCCGGAATCACAGGCTGTACCACCAGGCCTGGCTCCAAGCACTCCAAACACCTCATTGGCATTTACTGTAACTGTTTGGGGATCATATACCAAACTTGTACAGAACTATAGTCAAGTCAGGTGTAGAAAAAGCTAACCAGTAAAGTCAGTGAGATGAAAATTGCCATCTTCAGTCTGTTGTGCTGCTGTAACAAAATATGTGAGGCTGGGTAACACCCAAAAGTTGGTTTGGCTTATGATTCTGATGATGACTGGCATTTTTGAGATTCCCTAGCTGTATAACATGTTGAAGTGGAAAAGGCCACATACAGAAATGCCCCAGCACCTAGGTTGGTTTTGCTGGTAACAACTCAGTCTTATAAGAACCACATTCACCCTTTCCCAAGAGAGTATCCCTATGACTTTACGGCCTTTGCCTAACCTTCCTTCCTTCCCCTCAAAATGCTGGGGTTACACACACATATGGACCCATCTCTTAAAGGGTCTACCACCTCCAAAGATGATCATACAAGGATCCTAGCTTCCAGGGCATGAACTTTTTAGGAAGAGAAAAACCCACACCCATATATCCTGTCTTCTTTGGCAGTTGTAAATAAACAATATATTAGTTAACATTGTACCTGGAGTGAGAATGTATCCAAGCTGGGAAAGTAGGCACTACTGGAACACCTGGTTTTGAGTGCCACCAATATAAACAAATGCACACTCACTTCCACTCCAGTGTATGAACGTTAACCTCAAGGTGAAAGCATATTATGGCTATCTAAAAAAAATGCCCTTGTTCTTATACAGTATTTAAGACTTTAAAAACACCATCTTAAATCATCACAAACACTTAGTTAAAAAGCAGGGAAGGAAGGGAGGGAGGGAGGGAGGGAAGGAGGGAGGAGGGAGGAAAAACAAAACAAAAATATGGTTGGTTGGGTGTGGTAGCATATGCCAGTTATTCTAGAACTTAAAAGCCAGTCTGAGCTATACTAGGACCAATCTTGAAAAACCAAACCAATGAGTTAGCAAGATGGCTCAGTGAGTTAAGGCACTTGCCATCAAGTTTGACCACGTAAGTTTGATCCCTCAGGCCCACATGATGAATAGACACAACAATATGCTTTGACACCCCCCCACAAATAAATATGATCTAAAAATTTACAAAAGAACCCATATGGAAACATAAATAATGCACAATTGGGGGTGTGTGCTGGAGAGATGGCTCAGCAGTTAAGAGCACTGGCTGTTGTTCCAGAGATCCTGAGTTCAATTGCCAGCATCCACATGGTGGCTCACAACCATCTGTAATGAGATCTGGTACCCTCTTCTGGCCTGCAAGCATGCATGTAGGCAGAACACTGTATACATAATAAATAAATAAATCTTTAAAAAAAATATAATGCACAGTTGGCTAAATGGTAGTTAACTGGTAATTCCACAGGAAAGGCAGCTAGTCTTCTGTGCACCATTTTTGTTCCTTTTCTGTAGCTTTTCAAAATGACTATCACCTAACAAGTGACATTTGATTGAAGGAGCATCAATACTATTATTAGTGACAACATAACAGCTCCTGTCAGGGCAGTTTCATTCAATTCAGTTTAAAGGACTGAAACTAGGAAGTGCTAAGCAAGCAAGTTTAACACTGAGGTATATCCCCTGAGGCCTATGGATTTTTGAAGTGGATAACTAAGTTTCCAATAGTTGTAAGAACCAGGAATAGTGTACGAATACTCCTGCAATCCCAGCATTTGGGAGGCAGAGGTAGAAGAGCCAGCTATATGAGATCCTGTCTCAACATTCCCTACTCCTACCTAAATCAAATAGTTATAAAAATGGAATGCAAAACTCTTGAAATACTCATTTTTATTAATACAGCTCTAGACAGTTAACTTAAAAAAGAATTTACAAAGCAGAACACTAGATTGGATTTGTTTTTAGCCACATCATATAAAATGTGTGTGATTTTTATAATGGAAAAACTGAAAATTTGAAGAAAAAGCATAGGTAGATTTTATACTAATGATATATTCTTTACAAGCAGAGATTTAAAAAAAAAAAATTAGTTAACTACTGTCTAGAAGAACCCTGCCTGGAATATTTCAAGTGTTCTATAAATGCCCTAATGAGGGGCTGAAGAGATGGCTCAGAAGTTTAGAGCACTTATTGCTCTTTCAGAGAACATCAGTTCAATTTTCAGCACCCACATGGTGGCTCACAATTTTTAGCTCCGGAGCTAAGGGATTCAATGTCCTCTTTTGAACTCTGCAAACACAAGGCTCCCTTGTGGTACATGTACATACACACAGGCAAAACATTCATACATATAAATAAATCAAAAACTGTGTTAAAGTGATCAATTCCTTCTCTGAGACTTGTTTTTTTTTTTTTTAAGATTTATTTATTATGTATATAGCATGTATGACTACAGGTCAGAAGAGGACACCAGATCTCATTACAGATGGTTGTGAGCCACCATGTGGTTGCTGGGAATTGAACTCAGGACCTCTGGCAGAGCAGTCAGTGCTCTTAACCTCTGAGCCATCTCTCCAGCCCTGTTTGTTTTTTTTTTTTTTAATTTTATTATTTCTTTGTGAATTTCATATAACTTTTTTTTTTTTTTTTTGAGACAAAGTTTCATGTAGCCAAGGCTGGCCTTAAACACTTGACCTTCCAAGTCTATCTGAGTGTGTTGCAAATACATAGTTACTTATTCAGTGCTGAGGAAGGAAACCAGGGTCTGATGCCTCTAATCCTCAGAATGATGCTTGGACATCTGCAATTTGCTAGAGAATTTATTTTGCTCGAATTACTAAACTTCAGGAGAAAATTTTTAGTTGTCTTTTCTTAATAAGAAACTGGAGTGGCACATACCTTTAAGCCCAGTACTTGGGAGGCAGAGACAGGATCCAGTGAGTTTGAGGCTGGCCTGGTCTACATAGGGAGTTCCAAGCCAGCCTAGCCTACAGAGTAAGACCCTGCCTCAAAACAAACAAATTAACTAACAAAAAACCAAACCCAAGAAACTGGGGCCAGGGCTGGCAAGATGGCTCAGCAGACAAAGATACTTGCTACCAAGCCAGACATCTGAGTTCAATCACTGGAATTCATGTAAAAAAGGAGAGCACCTGCTCCAAAGATGTCCTCTGACTTCCACCCCCTCCTAAATAAAATGTCTTGAACCCCAACACTTGGGAGACTAGGCAGATCACAAATTTGAAGCAGCCTTCCCTACAAAAGTGACACTTTGTCTCAAAAAAAAAAAAAAAAAAAAGAAAAAGAAAAAAGAAAAAAAAAAAGAAAAGAAACTGTAAAATACTATCAGCTAGAATATAAGTTTTTTTGTTTGGTTGGTTTGGTTTTTCCAGACAGTATTTGTTTATCCCTGGCAGTCCTCAAACTGGCTCTGTAAACCAGGCTCGCCTTGAACTCATTCATAGATGGTCTCTGCCTTCCTAGTGCTAAGGTATGAGGCACTACATATGGTGAAAATCTAATCCTTAATTAAGAATAAACAAGCCTAAGGCTAGACCAGGCTACATAGTAAGTCCATAGTCTCAAAAAAAGAAAGAAAAGAGAAAAAGACAAGCAAATACAACTCAACCCAAAAGAGAAAAGAGGTGCTATTCATATAAACTGTAAGGTCAAACTGTCTGGAGAGAAGTGGAGTGGACAAAAATTACAAATACCCAAGGGCAACGAAAAGAGAAGGCCCATATTAGCCTTTAGTAATTATTTAGCTGCAGGCTATTAGTGACGCTGTAAAATTTATAGACCTACAATCTTAGCAGCCACAAAGGCTACATAATAATCACACAGCTATCTCAAAAGAGTACCCATTTGCCTTCAACAATAAATCACACACAAGATGTTAGGGTGGATCTGAAGAAATCCCATCAGCTAGCATTATGTTTTTCTAGTTTAGTGCACAGTTTTTAATTCACAAATTCAAAGTTTTAAAGTGACCAAAGCCAATTCAGATTCACTATTTTTTATTTTTTTATTATGGACAAATTCTTATACATAAGAATAATACATGTACATCACCCAACCACTCACTACAAATGTCTAAACTTAGGTATACCTTGAACAGTTCTTAAAATTATTTTCCTATATAAACTTTTCTTACAACATATTTTCAAATTATTGCTTATAGTGTGGTGGTGGTGAATGCCTTTAATATCAGCACTCGGGAGGCAGAGGCAGGTAGATCTCTGTGAGTTCAAGACCAGCCTGGTCTACAGAGTACGTTCCAGGACATCCAGAGCTACATAATGAGATAAACTTGAAAAAAATTTCATTTGTATGAGTATTTTTTCTCCATGTCTGTTTGGGAACCTTTGGAAGTCAGAAGAAGGCGTTGGCTCTCTTTGGACTTGGAGTCAAGGATGGTTGTGTGCTCGACTTAGTGACTCTGGAAGTCTGGGTTTTCTTTTTTCATATATATATATTCCTAGCCACAGTCTGGTTTATGATAATCACAATTATTTAAAAATCTGGTATAGTTCAAGAAGTCAATCAAGATTTTACGTTAGTGCTCCGTTTCACTCTCCCCCGTGTTCCTAACTGGCTCAGAGGAAGCATCTTCATTTGCTTAGTTTTCAGCATCACCTTGTTAAGTTAGAGATTGTCAGGAGTCAATTTCTTTGGTTTTTTTAGACAAGGTTTCTCTGTGTAACAACCCTGGCTGTCCTGGAATCCACTCTGTAGCCCAGGCTGGCCTTGAACTCACAGAGATCTGCCTGCCTCTGCCTCCTGAGTGCTGGGATTAAAGGTGTGCATAACTATGCCCAGCAAGGATTTTGTTTTTCTTAAAGTGTATGATTTTGAGTAAGCTGCTGAAACATTAAGCATAGCTTTCCTTTGGTTATAAAATGCAGTTTCCCTTAGAGTTCTAATAAAGACTAAATGAACTTGTAAAGCATCTGACACAAACTAAGGATTCAACAAACTCTCTGTGAATGAATAAACTCCAATACTTTCCTGTTCCAATATAGTACTAGTTACATGCCTGCTTTTGTACACTGCTTTAAAAATTCATTATTTGATATTTCCATGTACGTACTGGAAGAGGTTATGTTACCAGATATGTCTGGCAATTTGGGGAGAAGAAAAAAGCCAAAGTAAGAATTTCATAAAGAGTGGCTGGAAATGGCTCAGCAGTTAACAGCATTTGTTCTCGAAGAGGGTCTTGGTTTGGTTCCCAGCACCCACATGGTGGCACACAACCATCCCTGACTCCAAGTCCAAAGAGAGCCAATGCCTTCTTCTGACTTCCAAAGGTTCCCAAACAGACACGGAGAAAAAATACTCATACAAATGAAATTTTTTTCAAGTATCTTATAAGGACACCAAAAAGCACAACAGCATGAATTCCAACATGGTAAATGAAAAAGGGAAACATTCTCACGAATAGTGTCTAATAGATTTTAGGGAGTATTCACCTATAGATACAATCTTTCCAGAAACAAAGGGTCATGCCCTAACTATTACATCCTTACTAAAAAGCTACTTTAAGGTTCCATAAACTAGCAACATACTTAATATATCAAGAACAGTGTAAACCAGGTGAGGTGGTATGTGCCTGTACTTGGGGAGCAGAATCAGCTGGACCTTCACAAGTTTGGAAACCAGCCTGGTCTACAAAGGGAATTCCAGGTCAGGGAGGGGGGAAGGAAAAAAAAAGTAACTGGGCATGGTAGACTTTAATCCTGCTACTTGGGACTTGCAGAACCTACAGTTCTAAGCCAGTGTAGAGTATGCAGCAAGTTCAAGGACAACCTGGCCTACATATAAAGAGACCTTATTAAAAAAAAAAAAGTAACTACATTTCACATATGCATTAAAAATACCAACTTGAAATTGAAAATTGGGACTAGGTGTGATGGCAGGTGGGCCTCTAGAGTCCGTGGCCAACCTGATCTACAATAGGTGAGTTCTTGGACAGCCACAGCTACACAATGAGACCCTGTCTCAATAAATAAAACAAAACAAACAACAACAACAACAAAAGAATTTATGAGAACTGGGGAGAGAATTAAATAACAATTTACCCGTACTTCGGAACAATTTTAATACCTAGACATTTTCAAAAAGAAACCTAAAATGTACATAGCTTTAAAAGTATCAGGATTCTAAAAATTGAAACAAAAAGCTATGTCAGGAACTAGGTGCAAAGTTAAACTCTGTGAGATGATACATGTTAAATCTACTTCATTTATATGAACTGACCATCTATATGCACGGTGTAACAAGATCAAGTTGCAATCTTCAAATATACCGAAGAAAAATAAATAAACGAACAAAAACAACCCACAATTCTTTGAACTTTTCCTTTTTTTTGCCCTGTGAAATCCAACAAAGGCAGGATCACCTCATCCAGTGCGCTGGGACACAAAGACTGCAGGGGGGAGTTAGAACCACAAAGGAAGTATCCTCGACGCGGGTTACTCAAGACTCACTAAAGATGCTTAGACTGACTCATTACAGTCGCTTCATCCGTGACAAAATCAATCACTATTAGCAAGTGGTGGTAAACATGTTTTAATTAAATCCACTTTCCCTCGGTAGATGCATTCCTCCGAGTGAGATTTCCATTTTTTAAGAACGGTTTCAACATCCTTGGGTGTCCAGTTAGGGCGAGGGTCGGGGGGTGGGGGGGGGGTGCTACAGAGGGAAAGCCCACGACTTTCAAGCAAGATGTCTGTTTTTGTTTGTTTTTTTGTTTTCTCTCCCAGTTCTCAACTGCAAGAAATAAAGTTATACCTCAGCCTCAAGAATTAAAATAAAAGCAAACCCTACCAGGAGAAAGTGAAAGGAAGTTCCAGGAGAAAAATCAAGAAGCTAGTCCTGGAGAAGAAGGGGCGGGGGAAGGGGAAGGGGAGCAAGCCTGGGACGGCAGGCGGGTGTGCCGAGTGCTGGGGAGAGCTTTGAATGAAAAGTCCTTCCTCCGGGCCGGCAGGGCCGAGCCCCGCTCCCGCCAGCGTCCTCTCAGCCCGGCTCGGCTCTGAGCATCCTGGCGTGCGCACGGGAGGGAGGAACCACCACAGCGCGGCGTCCACGGAGAACAAGCGGCTGCGCAGAGGCTCAGGGCCGCGGCCTCCCTCCGGGGCGACCACCATCCCTCCTCCCTCATCGCTGCTCCAGACTCACAGAGTCTTGGGCATCTCGTCCTCCATGGCTGCTGCGGTCGCGGCGGCACCTCAGGGTCCAGCTCCCTGCCCTTCGCTACCTCCCAAATCGTCGGGGCGGCTATGGCTGCGGGAGAGCGGGCCTCCTCGCTTGGCTGGAGGTTACTTCGCCTTCGCCTTCGGCCGCAATTACCCCAAAATTGCCCGGCCCACCGCGAACAATGAAGCCCCGATTCAAGATGGCGGCGAGCCGGACGCCTAGGAGCCGCCAGCCGAATGATCCACGCCGCGCATGCGCACAGCCGGCCAGCACGCCCCCCCCCTCCAAGCCGCCGGCCTAGGCTTCCAGCCTTGGAGTCACTTGTTGCGCAGCCGCGCTTCCACCCGGCCAGGGAGGGCTCAGACTGCGCAGGCGCAATGCCAATAGTTCAGGATCTGTATAGTTTCAGAACGGAGTGTTTCGTTAGTGAATTATGTAGTGAAATAAAAATCTTCGGGGAGGCTAAAACATAAAACGTCAGGTGTCTTCACAGCAGGAGCTATGTCTCTCTCTCTCTCTTTTTTTTTTTAAAGCTATCTTGTTTTAAGAGGAAGAAAAAAAGACATGCGCCGCCCGGGAATCGAACCCGGGTCGCAAGAATGGGAATCTTGCATGATACCACTACACCAGCGGCGCTGTTGATGTAACAGGGCTCCAGAAACTCATAGGAGATACATAGTGTATTCATTTGCTCCTAGAGTCTATGTATCTGGAAATAAAAAACGTACTGATACTTGTATCTTTTTCGTTGCTTTATGAAACAATTCACCTTTTCTTATCCCAATGATATTGAATGGTGTTTTTTTTTTTTTTTACTTTCAGAAAAATCCAGATTTTCAAAAAAAAATTTTTTATTATTACTTAGAAGTAAGAATTGTAAGAATTGCAGTAAGAAAACAATGTCTTCTTGACAATAACCTTTTTTTTTTTTGAACGGGAACCGTATTTTCACGTGCCAATGTCTAGATTTCTTTTGTATACTCAATGTAATTGAAAAGCTTAGAAGAAGCAGTTACTATTGCAAACTGATGAGAAGAATCTTAAAGTCAGTCCTCGCTTAGGGCTCAGAGTTAGGGCTCTGGAATGTGGTTCCTGTATTCTTTATCCTCATGCCATGGTGACCCCCACAACCAAAAAATTATTTCATTGCTACTTCATAACTGTAATTTTGCTACGATAATGAATCTTAATGTAAATATTTTTTGGAGACAGGTTTTCCAAAGGGGTCGCAACTCACAGGTTGAGAACCATTGGTTTACACTAACACATTTGGGATTTTCATTTTTTAATTGTCTTTAGAGTCCGTCATATTTTCAGATTATATAGAGCTATATTTAGACAGCTATTAAATATTGCCCTAGCGCCCACACTTCAGAGGACAGAAGTAAGCAAAGAGGTTCAGGAGTTCAAAACCAGCCAATGCTAATTAAGAACAACAGCTCCCACTGCCCCTCTTCTCAAAAAAATAACAACAATAAATAAATAATAATTTTAAGGGAAGAATATGACAAATGTTTAAAGTGCATACTATTTTGAACACTTTTTTTTAAAGGGGGTTCTATTTAAAGGGACTTTTAGTTTACCAACAGAGATGTTCAAGTACAATAAACTCTGTGTCTCATTCCATTACCAGGTCAGTGAGCTTTCTTTCTTTTGTTCTTTTTGTTTGGTTTGGTTTGGTTTTTTTCAAGACAAGAGTCTTACTATGTAATCCCAGCCATCCTGAAACTCTCTGTGTAGACCAGGCTGGCCTTGAACTCACAAGGATCCACCTTTCTGAGTCCTGGGATTAAAGGCAGTGCCACCACCAGTTTACTTTTTTTTTTTTTTTAACTACAACTAATATAAAAATTTCAGTACAGATACCCTTATACATTGATATTTTTTGAAACAGTACTTTGATATGTAGACTAGGCTTGCCTCAAAGTCCAATCCTCCTGCCTCAGCCTTGTAAATTTTGGAATTACAGGTGTGAACTATCACGCCTGACCAAAGCTAGTTCCTATCTTTTTCTTTGTTTCTTTTCTTCTTTTTTACACTTTATTTCTGTAGGATAGATTCCTAAACATAGAATTACTGAATTATATATATGTATACAAATCATAGTAGACAAAAAAAATTGTCCTCTATGGGAACTCACACTTGTAATTCCAGCGTTCCAGGGACTGAGGCAACAAAAGCAAAAAGGCTGGAGTCATCGTTCACACCCCACTGAGAGTGCTTTCAAGTCAGGCTCTAAGCTGCCCTCCTCCACTTCCTCCATTTCCTCTCACACTAAGATTCTATTCATTTTATTAGTTTTTGCTAATGTAAGCATGAAAGATGGTATACCTCTGACTCTCTTTCTCTCTCCCCCATATCTCTCTCTCTCTCTCTCTCTCTCTCTCTCACACACACACACACACACACACACACACACACTTGTTACATAGATCTACAGGATGGTCTCAAACTCACAGAGATACACCTTCTTCTGCCTCCTCTTTATGCAGTTTTTTTTTTCAGGGTAAATACAACCTTAAGTATCCTAATGTTATGTGTTTCACCACAACAAAATTCAAATTCTTGATGAAAATTATGTTTCAAATATTCCATAGTAGCTGTCACATTGACCGTCCCTTTTGATCTTTAGCCCAGTGTCCCTTGAAGGAGAACTCACTCTAGCAATAAGCAACCTCCAGGTGGCGCTCAATCTACATTATAACGAACTATACCACAAAGGCCCCGGATCTTTAGAACCAGATGTGAGAGGATATAGAGAGTCACCAGACTTTGATAGCTCTAAACTTTTAATGTTTTCTCAGCCTTGTATTCCCATTTCTGTTCTGGTCCGCGTAGGCGATGACCTTCTCCCACAAACACTCAGCTCAATGACATCTACTTCTTTCTGAGAAAGATCTTAAGAGAAAATGCACAAAGGAAATAGTTCAATCTTGTCCTCGAGAGAACCTTCTACAAGTCAAATTCCTGAGGAGCCGGCCTTCCAAAATCGCAGGTGGGCTTCTGTTTTTCAGAAGGATACATTTTCTGCAGGGCTGGTTTCTGCAAGGCAGAGCCTTGTGCACCTATACAGTGTTGCTCAAGTGGAAGCAGCCAGCTTGGATACTTAGTTGCAAACGTTTGGACAAGAATTTGCAAAAGCTGCGAGATGAAACAATTTACCACTTCCTACCAATTGATAAAGCTCTTTGAGTTTTTTGCAAAATTAATAACAATCCTAATGGTTGTTCTATTAGAAGAAAATAGTTATTTGTGCATAGCTATTAATGTTTTCCGTTTTACAGTTCTACTCTTGGCAGATGTGGGCACATGCATTTAGTCACAGCATTCCAGAGGCAGAGGCAGGAGGATCTCTGTAAGCAGTGGCAGAGTTTTGGGTCTCTGTGTTCTCAAAGACAAGCATGGAAGTGTACAAACTAATAGAGATAGATTTTAATAATATCAGTAAGATATTATTGCAATAGGGAAAATTCCAGCGACTCAAATTCAATTTGTATAGAGGTCATTGAATATTTTAGGGCAAGAATGAGGTAACAGGGAAGGAGCTGAGCATGGGCTCAGTAGGGCAAGGGTATTCAAAACTATAGAAAGCAGGAAGTCAGTCCATGTGCAACCTATTTGTGTTTGTCAATGGCCTCTTTGTGGGGTTGGTTTAACTGCCTTGAAGTAACCCTCCTAGCCTCCTACAGGGGAGCCTGAGCTGCAGACATTAGTTGAAATCAACAGTAAGTTCTTTTTTTTTTTTTTTTAACTTTTAGAAGGTATTTTACTTTTCTGTTACCGTGATAAAATACCACACAATGGAGGGAACTTATAGAAGGAAGAGTGCTGTGGGATGTTCTGTAGGTCCTGTGGGAGCCCATTCTCAGGTTCTTTGTGGCGTTACCCAGCAGGTCCGTATAGAGGATGATTAGGACCATGGGCCTGAGTGCAGGTGTTTGAGATGGTCTGCACTTGGCTGTGCTGGGGGATGGTCTGTATGTCAAGTTGCTCTGATTGGTTAATAAATAAAACCTGATCGGCCGTGGCTAGGCAGGAAAGATAGGTGGGACTAACAGAGAGGAGATATAAAAGGACAGAAAGGCAGAAGGAGACACTGCAGCCGCCGCAATGACCAGAGAGGCTGCAGCCGCCGCCATGACCAGCAGCATGTGAAGATGCCAGTAAGCCACCAGCCACATGGCAAGGTATAGATGTATGGAAATGGATCAATTTAAGATAAAAGCACAGTTAGCAAGATAAGGACAGTTAGCAGGAAGCCTGCCACGGCCATACGGTTTGAAAGCAATATAAGTGTCTGTGTTTACTTGGTTGGGTCTGAGCGGCTGTGGGACTGGCGGGTGACAGAGGTTTGTCCTGACTGTGGGCAAGGCAGGAAAACTCTAGCTACAGAAGAGTTTCGTTTGGACTTTGTTCCAGAGAGATAGAGTCCATCATGGCAGGGAAGCATGGCAGCAAGAGGAAGAAGATATGGCGGCAGGAACAGGAAGCTGGGGGCTTACGGCATCTTCCACCACGGGTGTGAAGCAGAGAGAGCGAACTGGAAGCAAGCGAGGCTGTCTGATCTCCAAGCTGCTCCCAGTGCTGTGTGTCTTCCAGCGAGGCTGCTCCACCTAAACCTCCCAAATAGTACCACCACCTGGGAGCCACGTGTTCAGACACATGAGTAACAGGAAGTTTAAAAAAAATATTCTTTTATTTTCTGGGTGCCTGGTCTCTGAGAAGACCAGAAGAGCATGTTAGATCCTCTGGAACTAGAATTACAGCCAGTTGCCATGTGGGTGCTGGAAATCCAACGCAGTCCTCTGGAAAAGCAGCAAGTGCTCTTAGCTACTGAGCCATCTCTACAGGGAATTGTTGGTGGTCCTAAATTTTCCAAAACACACACAACATAGACAAAACACATAAACACATACAAAGACACACAACATAGTCTGGGAGTGCTGGTACATGATAGTAACCCCAGCACTCTCTGGGCTGAGACAGGAGGATTAAAAGTTTGAGGCCTGGGCTGGAGAGATGGCTCTGTGGTTTAGAGCACTGGCTGCTCTCCCAGAGGACCTGGCTTCAGTTTCCAGCACCCCAAAGGCAGATCACAACTGTCTGTGACTCCAGTCCCAGAGGATCCCAGAGGTTCTGACACCCTCAAACAGACATACATGCAGGCAAAACACCAATGCACATGAAAAATTTTTAAAAAGTTGGAGGCCTGCCTGGATTACATAGGGGAGCCCCTGTCCCCCAAACAAACAAAAATTATACTTTATTATACGTATACGGTAACATTTTCTCTGTTATTTTTGTTTGATTGTTACTGTGTTTTGTTCTGTTGTTATTTTTGAGGCAGGGTCTTATGTAAAACAGGCTGGCTTGAACTCTTGATCTTCTGGCTTCCACCTCCCAAGTGCTGTGATTACAGATATGCGCTGCCTCACCTAGCTCGCTCTCTCTCTCTCTCTCTCTCTCTCTCTCTCTCTCTCTCTCTCTCTCTCTCTCTCTCTCTCTGTCTCTCTCTCTCTCTCTCTCTCTCTCTCTCTCTCTCTCTCTGTCCCTCCCTCCTTTCCTCCCTCCCTCTCTCTCTGTTCCCAGTCCAAGTATCATCAGGATTGTTCTTCTGAAAGGACCAGGGTGCAGAATGAAAATGTCTTGACTCCCACTTTGCAGAGCACCTCAGCTGCCTCCCACTGAGCTTCCTGTCTATTCTTTCCCATGGCTTCAGTATTAGAAGCCAGTTTCCAAATATGACACAAGGCTCAAGGTCACTAACAGGACCAATTCTAATCAAACAACAAATATTTACCAAGGGCCTGTTGCTTCTAATGCACTGAACTCCTGTGGCCCAACGAACTTTGGGAAACAAAAGCAACAGCTAGCTACAGCTTAGCTCGGTTTCCTTTGCAGTGCAGTGCGTAGATGTATGGGAGAAGTACTCTCTGCATTCTGGGCTCCTAAGTGCAGCTCTTGCATTTTGGTCCCTCACCAGCTCCACCCCTGCATTCTGGAACTGACCCACCAACCTCTCAAACATGCCAAGCATTCTCTTTGCTCTCTCCACTGTTACGTGGCCCTGCTCCCTCACTTCTTATCAGCTTTTGCCCCAAATACTGCTGGCTCAGTGAGACCTATCCTGATGCATACCACAGTTGTACACGTGGAAGTCAGAGGACAACTTTATGGTCGGTTTTTCCCAACCTTCAGGTGGGTTCGGGGGATAGGACTTTGTCACCAGGCTTGGACCATAAGCATCTTTACTGGTTGAGTCATCTGGCTAGCCCCAAGTTCAACCTTTTTTTTGTATCCAACTCAGTTTCCTTTAATTAATGCTACTCTTTATGCTCATATACTGTTTCTTTTGTGGGTTTTTTTTTTTTTTTTGCGGGGGGTGGGGGGGGGTGGGGTGGGGGGTGGGGGTGGCAAGAAAAATGGGATCATGTTAGAGCCAATAATAGCTTTTCTCACAGAAGTTAACATTGAGTATCTTCCTCAGATGTATCTTCACCTTCATTCATTCATTCATTCTTGGTTTTTTGAGACAGAGTTTCTCTATATAGCTCTAGGTGTCATGGAACTCACTCTGTAGACCAATGTCACCACTCTAGAGGTTATGGGACCTGGGAGGATGGAGCTGATAAATGAGATGGACTAAAGTCTCATGCAATAGCCAATTTTATTCAGAGCATCAGACATTTATACTCTGAGGGTTAAGAAAAAAATCACATGAGTAAAGTTCTCATGAGTTCAATTTGTATACAATCACAAGGAGAGGTCACAGGTGGCAACAACATGTTTTTCCATGTTGCCATGTTCCTTTAGCATATAAAGGATAGTTTAAACGTTTAATTGAATAACAACAGCAAGCAATAATGAGTAATTTGAAGTAAACTCAGTGCTATCTGCTACATCTAGGAGGAACACAAAAACACATTCCAAGAACAATTCTGCGTGTTTGGAAGAAGTTCAACCTCTTTTTTCTTTCTTTCTTTTTCTTTTCTTCTTTTTTTAATATTTTCACAAGCACTCAGAATTCTCCTCACAAGACTCCATTCCTGAACTGTGTTTCGACAGACCAGGTTAGCTTCAAACTCAGAGATCTGCTTGCCTATGCCTCCCGAGTGTAGGGACTAAAGGCCTGGGCCACCACTGGCACAATTGACCAAATTTCACCTTAGATTTTGAAAAAGGATCTCTCGCTGAATTTGGAGCTTGCCAATTAGGTTAGGTTACCTGGCCAGCAAGTCCTAGGGACCCTCCTGTCTTCCAGCCCTGGGATTACAGGCACATGCTTCCAAATCTAGATTTTCGCATGGGCTCTGGGCTCTGAATTTAGTCAGGTTCTTATGTTTGCAAGCCCAGTACTTTATAGACTGAGCCATCCTCTCTGCACCCAAATGGTCTTTTCAGTGTATGAGTGCGTTTTATAGTATGACATCAGTTTAGGGAGGAGGAAAAAAGTAATTTTCCTTCATTTTTATGAGTTCTTGTTTAAGACAGACCCCTATAACAAAACCACATTAACAAGAGAAAAATCGCCCCAAATGGTGGCATAGTCCTTTCATCCCAGCACTCCAGAAGCAGAGACAGGCAAATCTCTGTGAGTTCAAGCCCAGCCAAGGCTACACCATGAGACTATGTCTCCATAAACAAGAGAAAATCAAACAGAACTTTGGAAGATGCCCCAGGGAAATGAGTAACTTTCCGGAAGCCAGCTTGGAATAGAAGGTGTCTTCAAAGAATGGTCAATTTTTAGAGACATGATAAGGCATACGACAAGGAAGAGGAGTTCCAGTTTCTATGGCTGGATGACCATGAGAAGGCAAATAATGAGGGAAAGCCTCTCGGGTCAAGTTTGTTATGTGGGTTTCTGGCTGATGAAAGCCTGTCAAGTCCCAGCACACAGGAGGTGAAGAGGCAGGAGGGTGAGGAGTTCAAGGTCAGCCTGGACTTCGTAGTAGTAAATTAGAGATCATTTGGGCTACTTGAGATTCTGTCATTAAAAAACAAAACAAAGGCTGTGAAAGAAACAAAACCACAAGAAATGGGCAGGTCTTTTGGCCTCTCCCTGCTGTTAGAATTGGGAAGCACCTTGTTCTATAAAGCAGTACAGCCCTTCCCCGTGACTGGTGGAGGAGCCTGGGTCTCTAGGCTGACAGGGGCAGGCAGAGGAAGGCAGAAGCTGGAAACAGAGCAGACTGGCTGAAGCAGAGGGATTTCCTTAGCTCTCCGGCCAGCAGAGCCACCGGCTGGTGGACCGCTCTCCTTTTTCTCCGAGGGTCGATCAGAAAGCTCAGTCTTGTGCTGGTAGCATGCCGTTGCAGCTGTGATTCTACTTTGATTTGGCAGGTCCTCCATTTAGTCCAGGAGCTTAGGCCAAGCTAATGGCTTCCTAGACATTTTACTTACGATGTCTAAAATTGTCTTTGGAGATAAACCTCCATCCCCCCAGGTAGGGAAGGGAGGAGAGAGACCCTTTTGTCTTTATGTGTATGTGTTTATTTTTACTTAAGTGTTTGTGTGTATTGCGATGCCCTGGAAAGTCAGAAGAGCTGGTGTTACACACAGGCAGTTGTAAGCCTCAGAAACTGAACTCAGTAAAGACCACTTAGCCCCTGAGTTATCTCTCTAGTCCTTTACAGTTGCTTATGTTATGCATACGAGTGTGTGTTTGTGGGTGCTGACAGAGGCCTGAGCTGGAGTTATGGGCCAGTGTCAGCCACCAGAATGTGGGTGGTGTGATGTGGGTGCTGGAAACCGAACTCTGGTCCAGTCGAAGAGCAGGAAGTGCTCTTAACCACTAAGTCCTGTCTCCAGCCCTCCCCTTGTGTTTTGTTTTTAGGTCATTGGAGGAGGGTGTACAGCGTTTCTAGTATTTGTGTCTTCTCCATCGTCTTAAACCTGAAACAGACCTTATGTGGGGGGCCCCTTTTTGTGTATGGACGTGGGTCCCGCGTTCTGCTCCCCCTACTTCACAATACCCCATCTTCCCTCTTTTTCTTATCACGCAGCTAAGGAGTCCTTGGAACAAAGCACTCACTTGGGAAATGTTAGCAGCTAGTTTGACTTTTTCTGACTGAGATTGGCCACGTGTATGTGAATTCACTGCAAGAACGCGATTTGGGGGACCGTAGAGGGCATTAGTGAAGAAGAGGAAAGGCGGGAAGGAGGAGAGCCGAGGTGGGCCTCAACCTGTGCCTTGGATGTGAGCTTCTGGGGACAGAGTGGACTTTGAGGACATGGTGGCTTGGGTCAGGAACACAAGGGTAGGGTGAGCCTGAGGAGCAAAGGACCTGGGTGGGGCTGGTGGGCGTGGCGATGTGCCCTGGGGCGGGGCCTGGGCGGGGCGAGCTCGCGCAGACTCATTGAGCTCCGGGTCTGCTGGCCGACCCACTGTCAGTCTGCAGCAGCGGGAGGCCATGGGACGCTACGGTGCGGCGCTGGTGGGCTTGCAGTTCGGGCTGGGGCTGCTGCTGTGTGAACTGGGCAGCCTAGCAAGCGCCGAGCCTCGGGCCCCGCCGGACAGGATCGGTAGGTGCGGGGGATGAGGAGGCTAGGCAATGCGGAGGACCGTCTCCCCGTGGCAGGGTGGAGATCGGGGTCCTGAAGACCCGGCCGTGCGCTCCCGAGCGTGGAACGGTGCCACTGGAGGCGTGGGCAGGCTCGGGACCCGGTTTCCCTGCAGCCCCAGCCTGGGAGGCCCTCAGCTCTAAGAGCTGGATGCCCTCGGGAGCCCGCCTCTGACTGTTCCTAGAGCCGAGTCTGTCTGGAAGACTGAGGCGCGCAGACACCGCACAGGGACGAGTCTGTCGTCCCCCTCCCCCAAGCCCTCCCCTGAAAGAGCTGGACCTCCTCCCCGCACCTGCGCTCTGCTTGCGAGGCTGCAACTGCTGCAGCTAAGGAGAGGACCCGTTGTCTTCCTGGCCTCTTGCTTCCCTTGGGTTTTCACTTCCGGGCGTTCTGTCCCCATCTGAAGTTGTGTCTTTCGGGGTCGTTCATGGTGTTGGAGCCTCAGAGAGACAAAGAACAAAGCTGGGCGAAGATGGCGGCCACTTTATTTAAAATGCGTGCGGGAGTGGCCCATTCATGCCTCTCCAGGAGTTGGGTACAGGAGAGTCCGTGGGTCCGGTGGTCTCTCCACAAAGATCTGTGGAGATGTTTGGGCATCTTTTGAATGTTACTTGTAATTTCATCTAAAGCGCCTGTCCAGATACAGGGAGTGTGACCTCAGAAAGAACCCTGTCCCCAGGCTCCACGAAGTTGTTGGCTATAGTCTTGAGTAATGTCTATTATTGGTTAATGGCCTTTCAAAAACAAAAGCCACCCCGCTAAGAGGGAAACAAACGGTTCCTCTTTTTCCCTCCTTATAGCCATCGTCGGTGCTGGAATTGGTGGCACTTCCTCAGCCTATTACCTTCGGAAGAAATTTGGGAAGGATGTGAAGATTGACGTGTTTGAAAGAGAAGAGGTCGGGGGCCGTCTGGCCACTTTGAAGGTGGAAGGTCACGACTACGAGTCAGGGGGTTCTGTCATCCACCCTCTAAATTTGCACATGAAGCGTTTTGTCAAAGAGCTGGGTATGTGATTGTGGTCTTCCAGCTAAGCAGATTTCTGTGCCGTGTGACTGGCTCTAGGTGTTTTCATCAGCACAGAGAGCTGAGATGTTTCTGCCTGGCTTGTCTCCTACAGAGAAGTTGATGAAACTGTTTCTCTGGCTGTGGGGTTTAGTTTAGCCCTTGGTACCGGCTTAGCTTTGCGCCACTCTCCTGTAACGAGACTCTAGTTATCTGTGTGTCATCAGTTTTCTGGAATTACAGCCACAAGGGGCAACGAGAATGGCTGATGTTACCAATTCTTCAAGAAAATTTTATTTAAAAAAATTAAGTTTTCACGATCTCTTATGTGTGAAGGGGGCGGGGGTGTGGTCTGAGTGCTGCAAGGGTGTGTATGGGGGGCAGAGGGCAACTGATGAGTCAGTTCTTTCCTTCTACCCTGTGGGTCCCAGGACTTGAACTCAGGTCATCAGGGTTGGCAGCAGATGCCTTTAGGGGCTGAGCCATCCTGCTTGGTCCCTGCTGTCAGTTCTGGAACCCCGGGTTTGGGGTGAAGAGTCAGGGTGTTTTGAGCCAGCAGAAACCTTAGCTCATTTCCCTGATGAGAAAATGAGACCCACGGGCTTCAGACACTTGGCTTGAAGTCGTTCGAATGGGGTACAGAGACATGTGCTCACAGGGAGGGACGCATGACGACGCACTGCCAGCAGAGGAGCAGGGCTTGTTGTGAGGAAGTCTGGCAGGCCTCTGCAAGCTTTCCGAGGGAATATTGTGTAACTTTGGCCTTTCCCCCTTTACCTGAAATTCCTAGTTTTGCAAAGATCAGCATAGGAATGGAAGTACATCTTATTCCTCAGCTGCCCTTTTCATCCCTGACTGATGCTTTATTCTCCATGACTAAGAATAGTGGGGTTAATTTGGTATGTGTACATGATCTTCTGACCCATCTCCTAGTGTCAGTTTGTGGATTGAGCAATCAGAGTGTCCGAACTGTTTTAAACATAGAACTCTAATGTGTCTCCTGAGACCTGGGGACAGCTCCTAAGTCACTCACTCAGAATGTCCCTGGCAGGTCACCCAAATTCCCTTTTCATTGGGCCAATGTAGAAACCACTGGCGTGCTGGGCAGTGGTGGCACAGGCCTTTAATCCCAGCACTCGGGAGGCAGAGGCAGGCGGATCTCTGTGAGTTCGAGGCCAGCCT
This sequence comes from Peromyscus maniculatus bairdii, assembly GCF_049852395.1. Classification (NCBI taxonomy): domain Eukaryota; kingdom Metazoa; phylum Chordata; class Mammalia; order Rodentia; family Cricetidae; genus Peromyscus; species Peromyscus maniculatus. Next base: position 109,459,660 of record NC_134854.1, read on the forward strand.
GGTCTACAGAGTGAGTTCCAGGACAGGCACTAAAGCTACACAGAGAAACCCTGTCTAGAAAAACCAAAAAAGGAAAAAGAAACCACTAGCATACTTTTCCTCTGGGTTTTGTTTTGTTTTAAGATTTGTGTGTGTGTGTGTGTGTGTGTGTGTGTCTTGTCTGTCTGTCTGTGTCTGTGTGTACTAGAGTTACAGGTGGTGGTGAACTGCCTGACAAGGATGCTAGGAACTGAACCCAAGTCCTCTATGAGAGCAGCAAGGGCATAACCGCTGAGCCATCTCCTGAGGCTCTCCCTCTGTTTTGGCAGGTCTCTCCAGTGTTCCAGCTTCAGGTGGCCTGATGGGGGTGTACAATGGAAAGTCTCTGGTGTTTGAGGAGAGCAGCTGGTTTATAATCAACATGATTAAGCTGGTGTGGCGCTACGGATTTCAGTCTCTGAGAATGCACATGTGGGTAGAAGACTTGCTGGACAAGTTCATGAGGTAATTAATTATCCCGCTTCTGTTGAACTTAAGACCTTCCGGTCTGACGAGCATGATAATGTTAGTTCCCTGAAATAGTTCTCCACCTAGTCACCACTTTGTTAGGCAAAATGTTTCACAGAAAACATGCAGATCATCACTCCATTTGGGAGCTTAACATGTTGGTTGTTTTTGTTTCTAAATTGTACTTTGCAAGGGCTGAGATGTGGCTCAATGGTTGAACACTTGCCTGGCATGCCTGACCATCCCATTTAAGGAGTTGACTTCTGTGCAGTATCTAAGAGTGTCTGGCAACACTAACGAAACATTTGCAAAACACCATTCGGAAGCTGGGTTTGAAAAAGAAAAAAGGCATCAATTCTCATGGCAGCTGGCTCCAGTGCCACTGCTGCTGGCTGATTTTGGCAGATGTGGAAGGTGAAGATGTCCAGGTTTTAAGTGTAGAAGACCACCCACCCAGCTAGGAAGTGGTAAAGCTGGAGTTCCCTCCCAGGCCAACTCAATCTGGAGTCTCTCTTAATGCCTGCATTGTGCTGGTTGTGGGAGACCAGTTCCCACATTTATTTCTACCCCAGAGACTCTTGAAGAGAGATGGATAAGAGATTTAGCTAGAAATATATAGAGGGGAGAGAGACAGATAGAAACCCAGGATAGCCTCGGGAGGGGCTGGATCCTTATCCACCAGCTCTGTCTCTTCTAAAGCGCTTTTTATAGGAATGCCAAAGGGTGGAGCAAAGACCTCCCCCTAGCACAGACAAGTGCAAACCCTTCCAATCATCTAGTAACCATGCACATGGTCAAGCCATCCTCTAATGCAGCTCCACTGGGTAGAGCAAGCTCAGATCTCACTAGGAACCTTTGTGGGCCTCCACAGCTGGTGTATAGGTGAATGAGATACTGAGCATAAGAACTTAGAGTAAATGTAAAACTGAAGTGAGGTTTGGCTTTGGGCTTTTTAAGTTCTATTTTTATTATCATTGTGTGCTGTATAAGGTGGGAATGGGATACACAGAGGACGGCTTTTGTGAGTCAGTTCTCTTTCCAGCATGGGCTTTGGGCATTGAAGTCGGCTCATCATCCGGCTTGTGAGGCAGAATGCTGTTCACGTGCTGAGCCATCTTGCCATCCCTGTTTCTTTTCCTTTTATGTATTCTAGACTTTAAGTGGGAACTATTGAGAGTGCAGGTGTCTTGGGGTGACAGGCAGAGGGAGGAACAGAGGTCTGTGAAAGATGAGACTAAACTGGCAGGAACTCACCTGAATGGCAGGAACTCAGCCAACAGAAACATGGAAACCAATTCGTCATAAAAAAAAATGTATGTGTGTTTAGTCTGCATGTCTGTCTGTGGTCCTGTGTGTGCCTGGTGACCGAAGAGCTCAGAGGAGGGCATCATCTCTTGGAAAAAGAGTTGCAGGTGATTATGAGCTGCCCTGGGAACAGAACCCAGGTCCTCTGCAAGAGCAGCAGCAGCATGTTTTGCTTTGGGTTTTTTTGGTTTGGTTTGGTTTTTCAAGACAGGGTTTCTCTGTGTAACAGCTTTGGCTGTCCTCCAACTCACTTTGTAGACCAGGCTGGCCTTGAACTCACAGAGATCCACCTGCCTCTGCCTCCTGAGTGCTGGGATTAAAGATGTGTACCACCAACACCCAGTGATTTTTTTTTTTTTAAGATAGAATTTCACAAACCGGGTGGTGGTGGTACACCCTTTTAACCCCACACACCATCAGAGGGAAGCTGATTTCTGTGAGTTTGAGGCCAGCTGATCTACAGAGTGAGTTCCAAAATAGCCAGGGCTACACAAAAAAACCCTGTCTTGAAAAACTTAAAAAAAAAAAAACCAGGATAGAATTTCACTGTGTATCTATCCATGGCTGGTCTGCAATTTGCAATCCTTCTGCCTCAGCCTCCCAAGTCTGGCTTTTTTTTTTTAATTTTTCAGGACAGGGTTAGATTTGAACTCGGATTGCTGGATTCAGAGTCCAGAGTGCTAACCATTACACCATGGAACCTCAGCAGCTTCTCTTTTCTGAGGCTGTTTGTAGCCCCCTGACCTGTGTGGGGTTTAATGACCATGTCTCCTTTTTTCAAGGATCTATCGTTATCAGTCCCATGACTATGCCTTCAGCAGTGTAGAAAAGTTATTGCTCGCTATCGGAGGGGATGACTACGTCCGACTGCTTAACCAGACTCTCCATGAAAACCTGCAGAAGGCAGGCTTCTCTGAGACATTCCTCAACGAGATGATCGCTCCTATCATGCGCGTCAATTTTGGTCAAAGCACCAACCTCAATGCCTTTGTGGGTAAGACAGTATTGGAGGGAATCAGGATAGCCATAGCGAAGGAACTTAGCAACTGGGTTGGGAGCTCTGGCATCAGGCTCGGGATGGGGAGGCTGCCTGTCTTAGTGTCTCAAGCAGTTTTTACCGACATAATTTATTTCTGTCTGTGAGTTGTTAGGGGTAGAGGGTCCTGTGCTTCTGATAGTGCCAGTGGCTCTCGCCCCTGAGGGTCATCTGGCCGTGTCTGGAGGCATTTGGAGCAGAACATCTAAGTTGATGGGAGGGGGCCACTTACCCACCCAAGACAGAATTAAAACGTGTTGGCCCTCCCCTGACAGGGGCAGTGTCAATGACAGGTGCGGATTCCAACCTTTGGGCCGTGGAAGGTGGCAATAAAGTTGTCTGCTCAAGGCTCCTGCAGGCCTCCAGCAGCAGCCTTATAACTGGCTCCGTAGTGTCCATAGAGGAGAAGACAAGGACCAAACGGACAGGTGAGGCTGAACTTCGATTGTTCCTGGTTATTCTTGCAAAAATGACGGCTCAGGGAGAAAATGTCACACACACTCACACTCATTCACACACACACACACACACACACACACACATACACACACACACTTTTTTTTTTTAAGATAGGGTTTTTCTATCTAAAGTAACTCTGGCTGTACTGGAACTCACTATGTAGACTGTGTTGGCCTCAGACTCATAGAGACCCACTTGCCTCTGCCTCCTAAATTCTGGGATTAAAGCCGTATGCCACCATGCCTAGCTTTTTACATGGGTGATGTGGATTTGAACTCAGGTCCCATAATTCTATAACTTCTAATAGCTTCTCTATGATACAATCTCCAATTGTATTACATTGAGGACATTTTTCTACTCAGTAAGAACAAAATGTGGAACATTCTCTTTGAGAATTTTTTCCATATCCCATGAACCATGGTCATACCTTTTAGCACAGTTGGGAACATTTCTGCATGAGCAGTGTGAAGTTCCACTGTTTTGGAACTTGGTAAGAGATGCCAGAAGAAAAGATTTTTCTGGCCTGGGGAAATGGCTCAGTGGGTAAGAGAACTTGCTTCACAAGCATGAGGACCTGAGTTCAAATCCCCAGCACCCATGTTTAAAAAAAAGAGCTTAGATGTCTCTCATATATGCCTGTAACCCCAGTATGGTGAAGAATATAGACAGACATAACGCTACAGTTGGTTGCTAGTTCCAGTTTACTGAGAGACCCTGTTTCAAGAGAATAAGGCAAAGAGCTATAGAACATGACACCCCATGTCCTCTTCTAGCCTTTGTGTGCATGTCCAGATGCAGACACATCCATACATAAGTATGTGTACATACCTGTGCGCACACCACATGCACACTAGAGTCATGGGCTGGGTGTGTATCTTGGTTGGTAGAATACTTACCTAGCATGCATGAAACCATGGGCTTGATCTCCACCATCACAGAAACTAGGTGATGGCACATACCTTATAATTCCACTTATACTCCGGAAGTGGAAGTTCTAGGTTATCTTTGGCAATGTAGTGAGTTTGAAGGCAGCCTAAGCTACACGAGACACTGCCTCGAAAATAAAAACAGGGCTGGGAAGATAAGAGCCTTTTCCGTAAAGTCATTGCCACGCAAGCTTGGGAACTTGAGTTTGATCCCGGGACCCACATACAGAGCTGGGCATTTTGGCAAGTGCCTGTAATTGTGGTGCTGGAGAGAGTAGAGACGGGGAATCCTTGGGGCTCACTGGTAGCCAGCGTAGCCTAATTGCTAAGCTGCAGTGAGAGAAAAGCAGGATGGGAGGGAGGCTAGAGAGAGGACTCAGTGGTTAAGAGCACTGGCTGCTCTTGCGCAGATCCTGAGTTCAATTCCCAGCACCCACATTGGCAGTTCACAGTTGCCTGTGTAACTCCAGTTCCAGAGAATCTGACACCCTCTTCTGGCCCCCAGAGGCACCAGGCATGCACTTAGTGCACAGACATACGTGTGGGCAAACATTTCAATACATAAAATAATAACAAAAAATAAATCTTAAAAAAAAAAAAAAAAAAAGGGGCCGGGCGGTGGTGGCGCACGCCTTTAATCCCAGCACTCGGGAGGCAGAGGCAGGTGGATCTCTGTGAGTTCGAGGCCAGCCTGGGCTACCAAGTGAGTTCCAGGAAAGGCGCAAAGCTACACAGAGAAACCCTGTCTCGAAAAACCAAAAAAAAAAAAAAAAAAAAAAAAAAAGGACAAAAAAGATGATGGACAGCTCCTGGGGAGGGGGTGACATTTGAAGTTAACCTCTGACCTCCACACACAAAAGCACATGTACACAAATGAAGGCAAAAAATGTTACAGAATTATTTTTAGAAGGCCTGAAATTGAGTATGTTAGAATCACTAAAAAATATGCACTTTCCCATGCTCCTCTAGGAAATCCCACAAAGATGTATGAAGTGGTATATAAAACAGGATCTGAGACCCATTCGGACTTCTATGACATTGTCCTTGTGGCTGCTCCATTGAACCGGAAGATGTCTGACATAACTTTCCTCAATTTTGATCCGCCCATTGAGGAATTCGATGACCCCTATCAACACCTGGTGACAACTTTAATTAAAGGCGAACTCAATTCCACTCTCTTCAGCTCCAGACCCAAGGATCAGTTCGGCCTCTCCGCGATTCTTGTCACTGATGACTCAGATATGTTTATTAACAGCCTGTCCATTGTGGCCCCTGTAAGAGCGAAGGAGGGTCCTGCACCAGCGGTGGATGGCATGCACGTGTGGAAGACCTTCTCTAGGGACGTTCTCACCAAAGAGCAGATTTCAAAGCTCTTCCTGTCCTATGATTACGCTGCACGGAAGCAGTGGCTGTCCTACCCTTACTATGAGCCTCCTCAGAAGTGTCCTTCCATCATCCTCCACGACCGGCTCTATTACCTCAATGGCATTGAGTTTGCGGCCAGCTGCATGGAGATGAGTGCCATCGCTGGCTACAACGCCGCTCTCCTTGCCTACCACCGCTGGAACGGTAACGAGGACATGATTGACCAGGAGGACCTGTATGAAAAGCTCAAAACGGAGCTGTAACTGAGCACTGCCCCTCCCCAGAGCACCCTGCTCTTGAAGGACTGAGTCAGCAGAGTTGAATCTTTACCGGCACTCTTCATGTGGGTCATGAGAAAACACAGCGTTCCCGTTCACTGGAGAGCTTGATCTTCAGCCAGACCGTCTTCACTCTTTCGTTTTGGGGGAGGTACAGGAGGATTGAACCTAAGGCCCTGTGCATGCTAGGCAAACACTCTACTACTGACCTGAGCTACATCCAGCCCTCTTTGTGGTTTTTCTTTTGAGACTGGGTCTCACTAAGTTGTCCAGGAGGAGTCTCCTGCCTCAGCCTCCCGAGTGCCTGGGATTACAGGCTCTTGCCATTAAGCCTGGCTTTTAACTGTGGGGGACACTGGCAGAGTTTCCCAGACTTGTTGGGGGATCAGGGGAGGTTTTTTTTTTTTTTTTTTTTTTTTTTGTTGTTGTTGTTGTTTTGGTTTTTTGAGACAGGGTTTATCTGTGTAACAGTCCTGGCTATGGCTGTCCTGAACTGCTCCTTAGACCAGGCTGGCCACCAACTATCAGATCCACCTGCCTCTGCCTTCCAAGTGCTGGGATTAAAGTCATGGGCCACCACTGACTGCCCAATGTTTTAAGTGTCACCTGGAACTTGATAAACACCTGGATTTGGACTCAGTGGGCTGGGTGTGGTCCTGAATTTGCTTCAAATTATAGAGCAATCTTTTTCTTTTCTTTCTCTCTAGTTTTTCTCTATTTAGGAGGGTGTTGAAACTATGTCTTACTCTGCACACCAGGCTGGAACTCAGTATGTAACCTAGGCTGGTCTTTAAATCACAGCAATCCTCCTGTCTCAGCCTCCCACATGCTGGATATAGGCTTGAGGTCCAATTCCTGGCAGTTTACATTTTTTTTTTAATGTAAATGTGCTGAAGCCTGAAGTCATGACTTTAAGAATGTGATTTTTTGATTGCTTCTGTCTTGGTTTTTATCATGGATAGACTCAGAGATAGAAACAGAGATACCCTGTGATGTGGGGACTGGATATAGGTTATTGAATCAAGAAACTGACACTGTACTATGTGAGGCCCTCATGTGGGGAGGTCTGTTTTTCTGTGCTGTGTCAGGAATTGAACCCAAGACCCTGAGTATCTCAGACAAGGACAAGTGCTCTTCCACTGAGCTACATTCCCAGTCCCAAGAGCTTCAGGGCCCCACATCCAGAGAATGGGATTTCCTGGGTTGAGGATGGGGTCTTGGCACTGTAGCTTTGCCAAGTTCAAGTTCCTTTGCAGCCAAAGATGAGTAAATCCTGGATGTGGAGATAAACCTTCTATAGAGAGCTTTGAGTGCCTTAAAAGTGCTAAGGAACACAAACCATGACCCTAGCAGACCCATGCCAGACAGGACTTGACTGCTGAGATCCTCAGCAGTGGCCTCCATGGGGACTAGCACTGCTGTAGAGGGTGAGCCTAGAGCAGTCGGCCTTAGAACCAAGTCTTCACGGTGACTGGAGTTCAGAGGGAATCCCTTCAGATGCTGGGCATTCGGGATGGGAGGCCGAGGCTGAAATCTTCAGACAGTGAGTGGCTCTCAACTGTGGTTGCATGTGGGAGTCCAGGCTTCTCATATGTAGTCAAGCTCAAGAAATCTAACTTTTTGTCCACTGCTCAAGGTCACCAGTGACAGTCATAGCCACTAGTATTAAGAGAAAAAAAGTAATTTTGCCTGCCTTGGTAGTGCACTGCCTGTAATTTCAGTACTTTCATGGCAGAAGCAAGAGGATCAAGAGTTCAAGGCCAGCCTGGGCTGTAGCGACACCCTGTGTCAAGGAATAAAAACCAGATTGTAGCATTGCATCAGCAAAGCGGTATAAAGAAAACACTGATTCTTAAAAATTATTTTTTCCCTTGTACAGCTGCGGGTATTAATAATGTGTGGAGAGGGCTGGAGAGATGGCTCAGAGGTTAAGAGCACCGACTGTTCTTCCAGAGGTCCTGAGTTCAGTTCCCAGCAACCACATGGTGGCTCACAGCCATCTGTAATGAGATCTGGCACCCTCTTCTGTATACATAATAAATAAATAAATCTTTAAAAAAAAATAATATGTGGAGAAAGCAGCCATGATGTATTTGGTATAGTGACAGGAATTAATTAAATTCATAGCTTATCAAAAGGTTGACATTTTTTCTGATTTGTTCAGAGACATTTGTGTTTTTTCCTGGTGTGGTTTTAATGAATGTGGTTTGTCAAGAATATAAGAACACTGTTATGGATTTGGTACAGCAGCTCCTCATCTGAGGGCTATGTTTCATGACCCCCGGTGGGCACCCAAAACTGGAAAGCAGTGTGCCCCATATGTTCTATTTTCTACATGTACAATATACCTGTGATAAAGTTTTAATTTATAAATTTGGCACAGTAAGAGATTAACAACATTAATTATAAAATGGAAAAGTTGTAACAATTTACCATAATGGAAGTCAATTAAAACTTACAACTCATTTCTGGTATTTTCTTTTTTTTCTGCATAGGGTCTCACTATGTAGCCTTAGCTGGCCTCAGAGTTATAGAGACAGCTTGCTTCTCCCCCTCCCCTCCACATGCTGGGTTTAAAGGCTTCTGAGATGACTATACAGTGCCCCAAGGGAGTATTTTTGATTGAGTGTTTTCAGACCGTAACTGCAGACAGATCAGCAAAAAAGTCACTACCTATGGGAGGGCTGCCGCAAGTGCAGGGAAATACAAGACTATTCAATTCCCACAGACTTGGATCTGGAACGGGGTGTATTTGGGCTTATAATTTAAAATTTGCTAGTGGGTGGGAGAGTTGGCTCCTTGGTTTAGAGCGCTGGCTATTCTTCTAGAGGACCTGAGTTCATTTCCTAGCACTCACATGGCAGCTCACAACTGCCTGTAAATGCGGTTTCAGGGGTCTAGGCACACTCTTGGTGCACAGACATACATGCAGACAAAATACATACACATATAAGAAAATTTTAAAAATCTTTAGCCAGGTGTGGTAGCACATGGCTTTAATCCCAGCTCTTGGGAGGCAGAGGCAGGCAGATCTGTGACTTCTATGCTAGCCTGGTCTACATAGTGAGTTCCAGGCCAGCCAGGACAACACACTGAGACCTTGTCTAAAATAATAATAGTAATAACAGGTTAAGAAAACTGTTTAAGCCAGGCGGTGGTACACACCTTTGATCCCAGCACTCGGGAGGCAGAGGCAGGCAGATCTCTGTGAGTTCGAGGCCAGCCTGGGCTACAGAGTGAGTTCCAGGACAGGCTCCAAAGCTGTACAGAGAAACCCTGTCCCGAAAAACCAAAACAAAACAAAACAAAAAACTGTTTAAGTGAGCCTCTGGTTTAATAAGTTTATTAATTCAAAAGTTTAAAATGAAAATGTATATGGCCCCATTTTTAGTTACTAGGAAGACAGGCCATTTGGAGAAGGGACATGCATTTCTCTGCAGAGCAGCCAGTATATAAACTTATCCTAAGGCTTCTGAGATGACTATACAGTGCCCCCAAGGGAGTTCGAAGCCAAGGTACAACCAGCAGATCATGGTACACTCCAAACCTGCATGCTTTCCCTCTAGAGACGGTAAGAATGTTTCAGAACTATCTACATTTTCACGCAGGATGCTTTGAGAGGAGGGAGGTTGCGGTTCTGAGCATACTCCATTTAAGATGTAACGTACTGAGCTGGATGTTATGGTGCACACCTTTAATCCCAGCACTGGGAGGCAGAGGCAGGCAGATCTCTGTGAGTTTGAGGTCAGTCTGGTCTACAGAGTGAGTTCCAGGATAGCCAGGGCTCTGTAGAGAGACCCTGTCTCAAAAAAAAAAAAAAGAAGATGTAACCTACTGAGCATGCTCACTGAAGATGAGCGATAACAAGGAAAGGTGGTGAAGACTGACAGCCTTCTCCCTTCCAAGAGGCACAGCTTGTGTTAGGAAGACAGGGCCAGAAGGTTCCCCGGGAGGCTGGAGCGGAAGATCACATATACCGGCTGGTGTCCCCACGGTCGCAGGGAATGGCAGCAGCTGGGAGGGAGGCCATAGGAAGGGCTAGTGAGGGCTCAGAGAAACTGATCCCCTCAGGGCTGTTAGAAGCCAGCTTCTTGCCCTCAGGCTCCGCTTTCCTTCCCCCAGCTTAAAGCAACTTGGCAACTGGAGCTGCCTCAGGCACCAGAGCTGGTGAGCTTGTGCCTGGAGTCCAGCTGGTTCACTCGGGAGCCTGACTTGCATGTTTCACTTGGAGCTATAGGGACAAGTCAAGTGTAGGAGTAAAAGCACTGACCAGACCAGAGGCAGGGAAGCATATTAAAATATGCTTCAAGAAGAGGCGGAGACACAGAGAGTAGGTTCCTGTTACCCCCTCTAAAGGAAGGGGAGTTCTTTCCTGATAGTTTGATGGACTTTACCTTGTCTTCTTTTTTTAGAAATTTATTTTATTATTTGATGTGTATATGTGTTGGTCTGCATGTATGTCTGTGCACCTCATGTGTGCCTAGTGCCTGCAGAGGCCAGAAAAGGGCATGGATCCTTGCAGACCTAGAGGTACAGATGGTTGTGAGGTGTCGTGTGGATGCTGGGACTGGAAGAGGCGTCCCCTGAAAGGGCAGCCAGTGTTCCCTCCCACTGAGCCATCTCTCCAGTCCCTCATTATCGTTTTCAGTGGTACACCTTACAGTATCAGATCTTTTATGAGGTTGTCCCTGTAGGGAACTTGGCCATGGGTCATTAGGCGTTAGGATCTGAATATTTACAACATCACAAGTCACTTGGGTCAGGCTCCAAGTGGTGGTCTGATTTTTTTTCCTCATAGCTGAGGACCAAACCCAGGGCTCTACCACTGAGCTAAACTCCCCAGCTGCTCTGATTGTGATAGTGTGGGAATGTTTGCTCTATTATTATCCTGCTCCTTTCCATCACATCCCTGACCGAGCAGCAAAGTCAAATGATTGTCAAGAGATGAAGCTAATCTGGAGCTTCGGAACAGAGGCCTAGTTAGCCTTTGTGATATGCCAGGGTTGTGAGACTATCAGACATTGAAGGTGAAGGGAGCAGGCAAAGCACTTTGTCCTGAGTACTGCCATTTTGACTTCAGATTCCATTTTACATGCAGGGTGAAATAAATTCAGGTTCCCAAGCCCTAGGGGAGCTGAGAACTTTCCAATGGCTGATCAACCTCTTCCCTAAACCTAGAAATAGTCGTTATACATCTTTAGTTCTCTAGAAACATCATGACTGATCCTAACCACAGAAGGAACAACCGAATTTGATTGGTTGGACTGAAAGGCTTGCATTGTATATCGGTTGACAATAACGGAACATTCAAGGGACCCCCTAATCTCTAAATCCTGATTGGTGAAAACTGTAACTGTAACTTGGCAACAAATGTTTATGATTTTTGTGCATATAAACTCCTGCTTCTGCCCCTGCTCGGGGCTGTCAGGAGAAACAAAGCTCCCAAGTCCTTGTCCTGCAGCCCTGACCAATCAGTGACCCACTTATGTGGTGAATTAATAAAATCTTTGGAACCCATCAGTGTTGTCTCTCCCCTTCTTTGTGGCGCCTAACAGGCTAGGTGTAACAAAGGCATCCACAGTAGAGAGAGTCGTTACCACACGAGGTTTAAGACTGGAATATGATGAAGGCTGAGAGGTCCTTGTGGCAGGAAGCAGGCCTGAGGCTGTTGGTGACTGTTGACATCCCTGAGACCACACCACCTGGAGCATAATGGCCTGGGATCTAGAAGATTTCAGTAGTACCAGGAGGGTAAGTGAGCGAAAGCTGGGAAGAAAAATGCTGTTGAGCAGACCCCGGAGTGGGTATAACTAAGAAAGCCAGCCCCATGGCTATTCCATGGGAACCATTTCTCAGAGGCTCTCTCTTAAATCAGATGTTTGTCATTTTAGGGTGTTAGCTGCATCTGTACTGTCCAAAACTGACTGGTATAGACACAGCAGTCTTCTGCCAGGACCAGTTAGGAACCCCTTGTGGCCCTGTAAGCGTGTCCAGGACACAGTGGTTTTGAAGCATCCTGAGGCAGGAGGAACAGCCTGGTCCTGGAGGACCTAAAGGGTCACTGATATATGGTCTAATCCCATAGCTAATTTGGCTGACAGAGTATGGCAAGCGTAAGAAGAAACCCAGGTCCACTCATCTACTGTCTTAAGATTTCAGCAGGGTTGGAGAGATTGCTCAGTAGTTAAGAGCACTGGCTGTTCTTCCAGAGGACCTAGGCTGGATTCTCAGCACACACATGATGGCTCACAACTATCTGTACAGGTTTCAGGGGATCCTGTGTGGGCCTAGGCACCCATGTAATACACAGACGTACATGCAGGCAAAATACCTGTATAAATAAAAATAAACTAATTAAATTAAAAAGATCAACCTGAGCCAGGTGTGGTGCACATGTTTTAATTTGAGCAGTCAGGAGAAAGGCAAGAGGATTCCTGTGAGTTCTAGGCAAGGTATGGCCACATAGATCCTCTCTCAAAATCAAAACCCAAAACAAAAGAAATCCAAAACAACACAAGACAGAAATGGCCTCTCATCTGGCATCTGATGTATTTTACTTTGAACCCCAGTGCTTGGTGTCATGGTGAAGGCCTAGCTTTAGTGTGACTTCTCTGGGCTTACCCAAGCTGCTCGTAAGACTGCAGGAGCTTCTTCTGTGGAGACCAGAGCTTCATGCATGCCTGGCAAGCACTCTGTCAGCCGAGCCACACCTCCAGCCCTCATTCTTCTTTACAGGTCCATCAAACACCTCTGTAGATATGTGCCACATCTTCTCTGTCCATCATCTGCTGACGGACACCTGGGTCAATACCATGACTTTGCTATTATGGATATATAGCACTAAAATAAACATGGATGTGTGGGTAAGCATCTCTATGGTTTTTTCTTTAGTGTCCTTTGGATACATATCTGGAAGCCAGTAATAGGTCCATTTCTGAGTTGCTGGTCCTCTCAGTTTTGGTTTTTTTTATTGTTATTGCTATTGTTGTTGTTATTATTCAAACAGGGTCTCACTATGTAGCCTTGGCTGGCCTGGCACTTGCTCTGTAGACCATGCTGTTCTTAAATTCACAGAAGTATGCTTGCTTCTGACTCTGGAGAGCTGGGATTAAAGGTGTGTGACATCAGGTCTGGCAACTATACTTTATTTTAAACTCCAGGGTCACTGGTCTGCTAGGTAACTCCTGAAGTTCCTCCCACAGAATCAGAGGCTTGATAGGAAGTACTTTGCCAAGCAAATGGAGATTGCACCTGAGTGCAGCAATCCCCTCAGGCCCCAATGGGCTTCCTCGGCACCAAATGGAGACTCCCCATCCCACCCTTGCAGAAGCAACTACCTTGGCACCACAAGTCCTTGGCGTGCAGACCGATTCTATTCTGTTCTTCTTCCCCCTTTATTTAACTGCAAGACAATTATCACCTAAAGCCTCTTCTTACCGAAAGCAAATTTTCTTTCCTGTTTCTCGACAACTCTTCCTCCCATTTTTTTCCCTGGTTCGGGCTGCTGAATAGAGTATGCTGGGATTTCTGAAGACTTTTTCTCTGGAACTCCAGTGTTAACACTGGGAGAGCAAGCGCTGAGGTGAGTGCCACGCCCACAATGCCACAGCAGCCAATGTAGGGTGAAAGTAGAGAAGGCCTGACCACACAGCTGTTAAACTAATGTGTTTTAGGAGGTTCTTTTTTATCCTTGTGCTGGGGCCGGCCATGACAGCTTTTTGGCCACCATCTGGAGAAGCACAGAAACATTTCTTACGAGTTCACAGCCCTTTAGATCGAAGGCACTGGCACATCCTCTCCAGGGTTGCTAGGGAACCCTGCCTGTCTTGTCTTTTTTTCTTTGTTGTCCTGGGGACTGAACCAGGATCCCTTATATACTAGGCGAAGGCTATACAGCCAGCTCATCTCTTCCTTTTTGTTTGAATTCTTTTGGGCTTTTTGAGGCTCAGGACATATTTTTTTTTTTAAGTAAGAGTTTAAATTTTTGTTTATGCGTATGTGTGTGTCTCTGTGTATTGCGGGAATCTTTTTGGAATAAGCACTCCAGTACCAATGAGAGTAGAAGAGAGGAGATGTATTCACCAATGGACCAAAGCCAGGGTAGCTCCTAGTCCACCCCAGGTCCAGTTTGTGTCCTCATTTTATACTCTAAAACCACTAGGAGGATGGACAAGCAAGTGAGATTTTACCAAGTGTATTTGGCAGTCAGCTTTTTGTTTTCAAAGGCATAAATTATAGTTGACAGTGGTCAGGTTGTTAAGGGTAACAGCCCACTGTTTCAGCTACGTCTGCAGGTCATTCTGTTCCAGGTAGCAAGTAAAATCTGCCTGAGAATGAGCAGCATAAATAGTGCTTTAAGAAATTCTAATAATTCATCTTTTTTAACCTTATTCTACTTCAGTGTGTATGCATGCATTTATGGTGATGTCCATGGAGGCCAAAAGAAGGAGTTAATCAGGTGGTGGTGGGCCACACCTTTGATCCCAGCACTTGGGAGGCAAAGGCAGATGGATCTCTGTGAGTTCGAGGCCAGCCTGGTCTACAGAGTGAGTTCCAGAATAGCCAGGTCTGTTACACAGAGAAACCCTGTCTTGAAAAAAAAAAAAAAAAAAAGAGGGAGTGATAGGCAGTTGTGAGCTGTCCAGTGTGGGTGTTGGTAACTGAACTCAGACCGTCTGGAAGAACAGCAAGCCTTCTTAACCTCTGAAACATTTCTCTAGCTTCTTAGGCCTTTTGATTTAAGGTAATTTAATTAATTCATTTACTTATTTTGAGACAGGGTCTCTTTTTGTAGCCCAGATTGTCCTGGAACTCACTATGTAGACCAGGCTGGCCTTGAAATAAACAGAGCTCTGCCTTCCTTTGCTTCCCTAGTGCTGGGATTAAAAGGCATACTCCACCATGCCTGGTTTGGGGCCAAAAGAGCAAATATGAAAATTTCAGTTTTTGGTACTAGGTCAAGAGACATAAGATATACAGAGGTACCTGGGTGGTTTGGAGAGCCCTGATATAGTTTGTAACTGTGCAGAATACTAAGTCCAAAACATCAGGAAGGCCCCTGTGGGAAATCTTGCTAACTGCTCTACCAATAGCCAAGCACCTATGGCTAGGGAAAGGTTACTTGCTGTTACACAGCATGGCCTGTGTGGTAGATTAAGGAAAAGGATGGTCTTCAAAGGGATCATTGAAATCCCAACTTAGTTTACAGCTTGAAAATTTTCCCCAAAGATCAGAAAATTAGTCCCAAATACCAAAGGTTCAACATTTTCTCTTCCCAGGTGACAGCTGGGGTGTTGCTGAAGACAGGTTCCACGGGGAATGTCCTGGTGGCTTGGTCCCTTAGTTGTGGCTGACCCATGGGCTGCCCGTCGCGCTATAGCCTGACAAGTAGAAGCTGTCGCTGAGCACACAGCAGCAGCCTTTAATCACTGCTTGTCAGAACCACTGTGCTGCTCCAGAAGAAGCTAACACCATGTGCACGCCCCCTCTCCACAGCTTTTAGCTCAGGCCTTTTCCCAGACACAAACAGCTCTCAAGCCTTTGCCTGGGATGATTGAAGGCTAGACGGCTGTTGTCACCTGCAGTGCCCATCTCTTGGGTTTGTGGAGCATCAGTAAGTTCTGAGCTGGATGGCCATCTGATGAACAGCATCTTCATTACCCTTCTCAGAAGGAACTGGCATACGTGTTCTGGAAGCCGGTTTCTACCCTTCACAATGACTCCTCACTTAATGATCACATCAGACACAAGCAGCCACATTGTTACTTCCTGGGTGTCACTGTTCTTATACTGGAGAGATTCTTACTGTGCATGTGGTACATGGGGGGTTTGCTCACTTTGAACAACCCAGGGCCTTGTGCAGGCTATGATTGTATTCTGAATTGCATCACAGTCCTGGTACGATACGATTAGAACATAGGAACAAAATGGTGGGAGGATGGGGAAGGGCTAACAAGAAGACCTCTTGGGGGACACGAAGCCACAGAGGTCTGTTAGAAGAGAGCCATATCTAAATTGGAGAGTTATAAACTTATGAAATGCCAAGTCACCGTGACTCAAGCTGGGGTTACCTGCATGTGCCAACTCACCCATCCGGTTTTATCTTTAAACAGGGACCATAATCCCTATCACAGAGATAAGCTATTGTTACTATCGTGCTCAGAGTCAGAGGACTGAGATTATAGGTGTGCACCACTGGACCTTGCCTGGAAAGAAGTGATAACATAAACCGTTGGTTTGAATCTAAATCATTATTCCAAATAATGACTTTAAAATATTTATCACATATTCATGGAAAAGGAGCTGCTAGAACATATGATAGTTCTCTCTTAAATTTTGAAGCTCTCCTGTACTGGCCCACCCAGTGGTTGTGACATTTACATTCCCACCAACTTCTTTCTTCCTCAGGACCTGTTATCATTTCAAATTTGTGTTTAACTTTATTTTTGTATTTGACTATTTCTGGATGTGGTTTTGCATTTTTCTGAATAATGGTTGTACTTTGATGTACCTATTTATATATTTGTTAGGGAAAATATTCAATTCCCTTGCCCACTTTATTTTTAAAATGTCTATACTGTAATGAACTCACTAATAAAAATGACACACAGATTAAGTAAACACTTAAATCCTGACATCAGGATCCCCAAAGATGTTTGCATTTCCGTAGTTACTACATTATTAACAATGATGCTGATATGTAGAACAGATCAAGAAAATGGGGGAGGCCTGAGTCAAGTCTCAATGGTTAAGAAGTTGGGCTAAGGACCTGCATTCCTGAACCAGAGGAATATTTCACCTCTACTCCAACTAAGCAAACTCATATGGGCTCATCTCTGGGCCTCTGCTTCTTCTATTTTCCTACATGTTTTCTTCCACCACCTGCAGATCTCAGAATCAACTATGGAGAGACAGGAATGCCAAGATGAGCCCTGCAAACACTGACCCTGACCCCACCCAGTGCTCACATGGGACCAGGGAGCCTGGGTGCTTAGTCAGGTTCACTGGTAACAGCCACACTTCCTCTACGGAGCTGCCCCCAGTTTTCTCAAGTGCGTCTCCCTGTCCACTTTGCCTGTGTGTTTCTTAGCAGCCACTGATGGTTTTCTGATAATAGTTTTTACAGTCTTTTCATTTGTTTTGTTTTGTCTTTTTGTTTTGTTTTGTTCTTTGAGGCAGAATTTCTCTGTGTAGCTTTGGTGCCTACAGAACTTGCTCTGTACACCAGGCTGGCCTCGAACTCAGAGATACACCTCCCTCTGCCTCCCAAGTGCTGGGATTAAAGGCGTATGTCATCATGGCTAGTTTTTACAGTCTTTTATAAATTTAAATTTTGTTTTATGTGTATGGGTGTTTTGCCTGAATGAATGTATGTCTGTGTACCATCTGCATGCCTGGTGACTATGGAGGCCAGAAGAGGACACTGTATTCCCTGGAACTGGAGTTACAGCTGTTAGCAGTCATCTGGGTGCTTGGAATTGAACCCCAGGACTCAGGAAGAGCAGAAAATTCAAACTACTGAACCATCTCTCCAGCACATAACACACATAACATGATCTTTTCTAAGTGTGGGTCTCTGAAGGACAGGCTATTTTGTCATCCCCCCAGACTGAGAACTATGTTAAAACAAAATATGTATTTGATAAACATTTGTTGAGCTAATAAAAAGAAAGAAAGAAAGAAAGAAAGAGAGAGAGAAAGAAAGAAAGAGAGAGAGAGAGAGAGAAAGAAAGAAAGAAAGAAAGAAAGAAAGAAAGAAAGAAAGAGAGAAAAAGGAAGAAAGAAAGAATGAACAATGGCTCAGAGGACCTGGGTTCAGTTTTCAGAACCCAGATGTGCCTTACACCCATCTGTAGCCTCAGTTCAAGGGGATTCAATGGCTTTTCTAGTCTCTGTGGATACTTCATGCATGTGGTGCACAGACATACATGCAGTAATAGTTTTTTCTGCATAGTGATAATAGGTTTCTCCGCCCATGCAGTAAGCCAGATTAAGCCAAACTGAAAAAGTAACAGAACAGGTTTATTTGAGCAAAGCAACTCCTGGGTGAATTCTCCAGTGCCAGAGATGGAGGCTGGAGAAGTCACATGCCCGAACTAAAGCAGAGAGCTTATATAGGTTGTAGGCGAGGGTTGATGATGTGTGTGTCTGCCACAAGCTGAGTTTGTGCCCAAGTATGGTAAAAAGCTGACTGCTTTAGGTGGGGACTTGGGCGGCTGACAACTTCAGGGGAGGAGCTGCTGTAGCCACCAAGAACATGGATCTGGGATTTTTAGTGCCTTCCCTTTGTTGGAAAGAAACAGAGATAGGAATGGGGCTTTCCAGATCAAACAGGAGTGGGTTGGAGGTTCCAATTGAATATGCAGGGAAATACCCATACACATAAAATAATAAAAATAATTTAAAAGGATGACTTATATATAGTCAGCACTGCAGACAAATCTCATTAAATTATAAAAGAGGAAAATAGGGGATGATATAGACATGATTGTGATTATCAAGTAGACACCAAGTACAGATGCAATAGAATATAATTCAACCTTAAATGTATGGGAAAATCTTTTCACCAGGTCTGGAGAGATGCTTCAGTGTTGTGGGATATTTGTACACTGTGTGGAGATGTGTTGTTGGTTGTGATTGGTTTAATAAAAAGCTGAATGGCCAATAGCTAGGCAGGAGAGGTTAGGTGGGATTTCTGGGCAGAGAGAGGAACTCAGGGTTAGAATCTGGTGCAGCAGGAGAAGCCAGTGAAACATGGAGGGAGTTAGACATACAGAATGGAGGAGAGGTAAAAAGCCACGTGGCAGAATGTAGATGAATAGAAACAGATTAGTTTGAGTCATAAGAACTAGTTGGGAATAAGCCTAAGCTAATGGCCAAGACTTCATAATTAATAAGTCTCTGTGTAGATGTAACCAACTGTCTCATTAAATAAGAAACACAGAACCAATGCAAAGAAGAAAGCCAAGAGATCATAGCTAAGAGCTTTGCCCACCTGCTGCAGATAGCCTCTTCAGCCAAGAGACCTCTCCGAAAGAGACCCACTTCCTGTCTGTTTGTCTTTATATAGACTTTCTGTTCTGCCTTCTCATTGGTTGTAAACCCAACCACATGCCTGCCTGTCTGTACATACCTCCAGGTCTTCTATGGTTGGTATTGAGATTAAAGGCATGTGTCTCCAATGTTGGCTGTATCCTTGAACACACAGAGATCTACCTAGCTCTGCCTACCAAGTGCTAGGATTAAAGGTGTGCACCACCAACGCCCAGCTTTTGCTATGGCTCTAATAGTTCTGACCCCCGGGCAACTTTATTTATTAACATACAATTAAAATCACATTTTAGTACAAATAAAATATCACCATACTTCCCCTTTTCTATTTTAATAAAAAGAAAAAAGGAAAAAGGTTATAAATAACATAAGAAAAACTATATACAAAAGTATAATAACTATACATAATATATACAAGTAATAAATACTTAAACAATGTCTAGTCCATTTGTATTTGACAAATTCAGAGAAAATAATTCCATTATCTATCCTATTTTGGTAAGTCCAAAATGTATCTAATTCACTTTCTATCCTAATTAATCTTCAACTATAACTAACTAAACTTCAACTCCCTCAGAGACCCAAGAAGGAAATAATATTACCTAACAAAAATAAAAACAGGAAGTACATGCAAGCAACTTTCAAAAAATTTGTGAGTTGACAGAAATAGCCAGCTGCCTGGACAGTCACCTGAGGTTTCTCCACAGTGTTGGGGCATCATCTTCAGCCTATAGGCTTAGCGTATCTGACAGACTCCTTTGTGAAGTAGGATGTACACAAGGTCAACAGTTCAACCTCACATTGGGTGAGAGCAGTCCATGTACCAGAAACACCTGAATTCCACTAGAGTCCTGTCATGATTCAGGATTTTAAATTCTGGAAATTGTTGATGTTTTATTAATTCAGCTGTCCATTCTTCTTGGCTGTGTGTATGTGGCTTCATCTCAGCATCCCGTTCTTCTTCACATCCCTCTATTAAATGCCAGTCTACTATTGAGAGGCGTGAGCTTAGTTACTCTTCAAGAATAACTGTTTCAGCTGCTGTTTCATTGCACATCAGAAGCCATGGCCCACTGCCTGTTCAACTGCCTTCGAAGAAAAGGGCACTGTACTTTTTCCGGATTGTGAAGGCCACTTCAGGAATGGTGCCATATTGTCCTGGCCTCAGAAGATGCCTTTTGATAAAGCCATAACCACACTTGTTTTGGCAAGAATCAGTAGTCCTTTGTTTTGTGTCCTGTCTGTCCTGTTTGTCAGCAGTTGATTTGAGGATACTTTGTTGTCCAGTGGCTAACTTTTGCCACAATGAAAGTTAACTCCACATGCAGTTTCTTCAATGTCCATATTTTCTCTTAAGTAGATTGGTACTGCCAGGAGCCGACATGTCTCATAGTCATAACAAAAAAGAAAAATGTTCTAAGTTATTAAAACATTTTAAATGCCCATATTTTGTAGATCTCTGAAGGGTTTGAAGATGACCTGTCTATCTAAAATATATCTGCTCAATTTTTTTTTTTTTTTTTTTTTTTTTTTTTTTTTTGGTTTTTCGAGACAGGGTTTCTCTGTGTAGCTTTGCGCCTTTCCTGGAGCTCACTTGGTAGCCCAGGCTGGCCTCGAACTCACAGAGATCCGCCTGGCTCTGCCTCCCGAGTGCTGGGATTAAAGGCGTGCACCACCACCGCCTGGCTTGCATTTTCTAACAATATCAGTTTCAATATATGTAATTTGTATACAATATAAAACAATCCAATCCAATGTAAAGTATTTAAAACTATTAATTGTCTTTTTCTTTTCTTTTCTTTTTTTTTTTAAACAAGAACCTTAAATCTAATCTCCTTTGCTTAGCCCTTTTCCTAACCCTTGACAACAACTTGTAACCAACCCCCCTAAACAATGAAAATTATCCCAGACCCAAAACCCATTAAAAGACCAAAAAACACCCGCCCCATATCTCTGGGTCATTATTTGAGGGCTGGAGATCCAAAGAATGTCTGACAAGAAATACTATCTATGGGGCTGGAGAGATGGCTCATAGGTTAAGAGCACTGGCTGCTCTTCCAGAGGTCCTGAGTTCAATTCCCAGCAACCACATGGTGGCTCACAACCATCTGTAATGAGATCTGGTGCCCTCTTGTGGCCTGCAGTCATACATATTGTATACATAATAAATAAATAAATCTTAAAAAAAAAAAGTTTCCACTGTCTTCACCAGCACCTCCTTGGGGACCAAGCCTTAAAAAAAAAAAAAACAAAAAACAAAAAACGAAAGACTATCTATAGTTCAGTGGTTAAGAACACATTGTTCTTACAGAGGACTCAGGTTTAATTTCCAGCACCCACATGGTGGCTCACAACCATCTGTAACACCAGTTCTAGTGAATTCAGTGTTCTCTTCTGAACTCCATGGGCACTAGGCACTAATGTGGTGCACAGATATAGATGTAGCCAAGACACTCCACATAAAATAAATGAATATAAAAAAAATAACTTGGGATACTTTGAAAAAATTATCATACAAATAGAGCAGTAAAAAAGAGGTCATCTTCACATCTCTCCAGTATTGTATTTTGAAAATGGCATGCAGTGGTCACAGTGGGTGAAAACCTCCAAGAGAGACACACCATGCAGACCCTACTCATGTGGAGAGTTTTATTGGGGGGAAGGGAGAGAAGGGACTGAGGAGAGAAGAGGAAGAAGAGAAGAAGAGAAAAAGAGACAGGAAAGAGGAGAGATGAGGTGCAGATGCGACCTCGTGGGGATAGAGAGAGAAAGTGGGTGGAGCCTACCCTTTTATGAAGGGATATAGCAGAAGCGCAGAAAGACCACATAGCAATGAGTGCAGGAAGTTGTCAGGACCCCGAAGTGGGCCAAGGTATTGCCTGTGTATTGGCCAGGTCCCCAAGGGGTGGATCTGAATGCTAACATCCAGACCTTGGACAGGTGTCATTCATCCATCACCTGGGTGTTCAGCGGGGAGGTAGGGAGACCCTACATGGGTTATAAAGGACAAGACTCTTCTTATGGAAAGGAAATGTCAGTCATCTCACCAGGAAAGCTGGTGTCTGATCCAGCTACCATACTCAATAGGACTTATTACCAATGAAACCTACTAACTGAATAGCCACACCTTAGAGGACCAGGGTCACACCAGACAATAAAGGAAGCAACCCAGCTAACAGTTATGCACAGAAGAACCCCCAATATGACAGTTGCCCAGTGCTCAGGGGTTCCAACATATCCTTTTGGGACTATATTCTTTTGAAAATCGGCAAGAGGGTTTCAGCCCAGATACCTGAGGCCATGGGAAACTACACACTGGTTCTGGTTGATGTTTTCTCCAGCTGGACTGAGACACAATCCTGAAACGCAGAAAGATCTCCAAGACATTGTTCCCAGCTCTGGAACATCTGACTCCTTAAGGAGATAATGGTCCTGCCTTCATCTCCACAATAAAGGAGTGGGGAGGGGCTGGAGAGGAGCAGAGCAGAGCTCCTGTTAACTGGAAACTCACACTACCCAGAGACCTTGGTTGACAGACAGCTAATGGAAAGATAGCTGCAGAGACTGCAGGGGATGGGACGATGACCCCACGGCTAAGAGCGTGTGCTGTTTCAAGCATGAGGACTTCAGTTCAGATCTCCAGGCTGCAGAAGAGCCCATAACACTATGGCTGGGAGCAGCAGAGGCAGAGAGAATCTCTGGGCTTCCAGCCAGCGAGTTTAATTGAAATTCTTGCCCTAGGACCCACCATACACTTTCCTTCTAGGAGGTTGGGTCATCTTAAAACAAACAAACAAACAAACTGAACATGCCAGAGTCCAGCTCCAGTGTGGTTCAGGTCCCAAAGAGGAGGTGTGGAGTCGGTGAAGGGAAGGGAGAGACTGACAGGATCTGAGGGATCTGAGGGTGAACTGGCATGGCTGCCTGCTTATTGAAAAAAAGGCTACACCTATTATACTCAATAACTGCACAATAGTTTAGCAGGCTCAATGATTCAGGGATGAAAGTGGCCATTAATTTTATTACAGCATTTCACTCACTCCCCACTTCCAGTCCCCCCCAACCCCCCCCCCAAAAAAAAAAAACCAAAAGTGCTAAGTTCAGCAAGTATCTAAATGCCCATTGTTCTCTAAGTTCAGTAATTCCTTCCATCAGGATCCCACTTATACCATTGTAAGGGCCACAAGTTCCTTCTGCCAGAAATAAGGAGAATTACTGCTTTTAGCAAGCAGGAACTTTCCTCAAGGCCCTGAGGGAATGGAAGCCCTTATCCAAATGCCTGACCTTGGGAGAAGGACTGCCCTGGGGACCAGACACTCCACTACAATTTAAGAGTAATTTTCCTTCCTCTAGGGGCGGGATGCAGTGTAAGCACTGAGCTGTTCCCCAATTGTGTCCCTTTGTGTCTTAGTCTTTCTATATGGGCCTGTTCCCCTCATACGCTCCCAAAAGGGAAGGTCCTGGAGTCTTACTCTTTTTTCCATTATACAGTACTATTTTGATTCCTCTGTACTTATTAACTAAACTCTTGCCCTTAATGGCCTCAGGATCTGGACTGCACACCCTTCATACTTGAGGTCAGGTGTACCCAATTAGCAAATCTTCAACCTTCCTGTTCTTCATGTAATCAGAAGGGCACAATGGGGATTCCTGTGTGCAGAGTCAACACACTATAAGGTTCCACAGTGGTGGGAATTTTTTTCTTAAGAATTACTTTGTTTCATCCTTCAAAGTCCACACACAACTTCCAAAAGGAAAAGGCATAAGGGAACTCCCATAACACATAGAATCATTAAAAATGAAAACAAAAGGGTGCTGGAAATCATGATCCACAAAGTCAAAATGCTGGAACTTTGTCAAGCAGCAATGGAAACCATGTGGTTGAATAATGAGAAATGGATGGGCCTTACTGTGTGCCCCTGACCCCTCACTGCCATGCTGCTATGGTAAGGTGGGAGGCCTTGGTGGGTTGGGCCAAGGTGCTCGGGTGGGTGAGGGAGACATGCTAAGCAGACACAGAGGCAGCTTCCGTCAGTGTGGCACGGTGGAAAGTTACTCACACCCCAGGAACAGCATTCGCATGGACGTTTATTTTGAGGGGAGGGGAGAGGGAATGGAGGGAAGGAGAAAGGAGAGGAGAGAGGAGGGAGAGGGAGAGGGATCACACCTCATGGGAATATAGAGGAGAGAGGGAGCAGGGAGGAATTCTTTTTAAAGGAGACTTTTTTTTCTTTTTTGTTTTTCCAGTCTTTTTTTTTTTTTTTTTTTTGGTTTTTCAAGACAGGGTTTCTCTGTGTAGCTTTGCGCCTTTCCTGGAACTCACTTGGTAGCCCAGGCTGGCCTCGAACTCACAGAGATCCGCCTGCCTCTGCCTCCCAAGTGCTGGGATTAAAGGTGTACGCCACCACCGCCCGGCTTTAAAGGGGACTTTATGTCAGGACGCTGGGCGGGCCCCCAAGGGGCAGGCCAGAATGCCAATACTTACACCTGCAGGTTTTAGTTATGTTGTGGAGTCACATCTGAATGGAAAAGACCACCAGGCAGACTCCACCTTGGTTACTTGCAGTTTTAGGCTGGGTGGCACTCCTAGAAGGCAAGACTGATATTAAGTAAGCCGCTATGAATGAGATCACCATTAATTTTAATTTGGTCTTGTAGCCAACTGAGCTCACTGTAGTCCACTGTGGATGGATACATCATCACTTACTGAAGTCCATCATTAGGCTGTAACAGGTCTTCTGGCCCTCTTCCCGCCCCCATAAGCTTCTCCCTGAGGCAGTAAGCCAGACTAAGCTGAAATGAAAAAGTCTAACAGGTTTATTGAGAGCAAGTCCCGGGCAGGTTCTCTGGCCCGAGATTGAGGCCAGAGAAGTTACACCCCGGAACTAAAGCAGGAGATTTTTATAGGTTGTAGGGGAGGGGTGATGACGTGTCTGTCACAAGCTGGGTTTGTGCCCCAGAATGGTCAAAGGCTGAGCGCTTAGGCAGTGATTTGGATGGCTGGCAACTTTTCAAGGAGGGGCGGCGGCGGGGTGGGGAAGCTGTAATAGAGGCCAAGACCAAGCAACCAGGCTTTTTGGAGCCTTTCCTTTGTTTGGAGACTCTGAGGAGGCAGAGTTCAGAGAGGTGGTGGTGGGGAATGGGGCATTCCAGATCGTGCAGGGGTGAGTTGGAGGCTCCAAACGAACAGGCTGCTCTAGAAAAACTTTGAGAGAAATTTTCTATTTGACTCAGGAACGTGAAACTCATTTTCTCACTACCTGGTGGGAACTACCTCCTCTCTTTTTCAAAGCAGGACCCTACAATATTTACAGTCAAGGTGAGGGAGCCAAGAGTAGGTCAATGGAAGTCACAGGATGGACCTGGACCTGACTTCAGACAGACAAGTTTGGCTACACAGGATGGCAGTAAGTACTGAAAAACTAAGTGACTCTCAGAGTTGCCCGTACTACCTAACAGATGTGTAGGACAACTGTCATTGTGTAACAGAAGCTTCATCCCTGGGAGCCAAAAACAAAATAAGTAAGTCTCACTCTATAGCCTTGGTTGGTCTGGAGCTCACCACGTAGACCAGGCTGGCCCTGAACTCAGATATCCACCTACCTCTGCCTGGTTGGATTAAAGCAGTGCACACCATGCCCAGTCACAACTAGAAGCTTTAACTGAGTACACAGCAGCCACCTTTGATTATGGCTAGTTAGAGCCACTTGGCTGTTGTTCTAGAAGCTCCCCTGTGCACATACCATCCTTCAGTTTTCAACTCAGGCCTTACCCAGAGTCACAAAAAAGGTCTCAAGTCTTTGCTTAGAATGACTGAGGGCTAGAAAGCCGTGACTTGGGTGGAACTGCCATATCCAGGAAGGCTGTTCTCCAAAGCCTGTTCCTACTCTTTACAATTCCTCCCCACAAGCAAGGCATGACGGCACAGAATCCTAGCACTTGGGAGGCAGAGGTAAGCTATCTGAGTTCGAGGCTAGCCTGGCCTACACAGCAAGTTTCAGGACAGTCAGAGCTGCGTAGTGAGACTCTGTCTCAAAACCAAAACTCCAACAAAAAAGATTAAAAAGAAAATTACTGCCCACTTTAAGATTACATCAGAAGCAAGCAGCGTTACTTCCTGTTACTGTGCTTGTACTAAACTTGGGGTTATTTCACGGGGATGGGGTGGGTCACAGTTGGTGTTTTGAATCTAAGGCCTTCAGCATGTTAAACACACCACCCCCGGGCTACCAGTCCGGTTAAAGTACACTAGCATCCTAACCCGAAATACGCTAAAACCTGAAGCTTTTCAACATTTAACATAATGCTAGAAATCTGTAACTCATGTAACTTGTTGTAGCCAAAACCAAGCATGCTAAAACACTGTATAGGTTAGCCAGATGGCTCACTGGTATAGGTGCTTGCTGCCAAACCCAATGATCTGAGTTCAACCCCTAGAACCCAAACGGTGGAACAGAACTGACTGCTGCCAAGCTGTTCTGACCTCCACAGATGCACTGACATGTATACCCACAACAAAAATAAAAAATGTAATATCAAGAGGCAACACATATAGTAATGAATACATATGAACTTTTTGTTTAGGTTTGGATCCTGTGGTAGCTTCACTGAGAATGGTCCATGGGCTATGTATTTGAATTCTTGGTCCCCAGTTGAGGAACTGTTCGGGAAAGATTAGGAGATGTGCTACTAGGAGTGGGCTTTGAGATTTCAAAAGTTAGTTTTCCCAGTTAGTTCTCTGTCTACAGATATAGCTCTCAGCAACTGCTCAGCACCAGGCCCGCCTACTGCATGCTCCTTGCCATGCTGGTCATGGACTCACCCTCTAAACTGTAAGCCAATAAACTTATTCCCCCCTATAAATTGCTTTGGTCATGGTGTTTCTTCACAGCAATAGAAAAATAATGAAGGTAGATCCTATCCTAAGATGGCTCATGGCAAATAAATAAATAAATAAATATTCTAAAATATGAAATAAGGGACTCAACCCAAATTTGAAGTCACAGGAGCTAAAAGGCACTATAACCAATGTTTGAAAGCCACACATTTGTATCCAATCTGCTATGGAATAATCCTTCTGTACTCTGTGAATACGTATTACTCTTATTGGTTAATAAAGAACTGACTAGCTGGTAGCCAGGCAGGAAGTATAGGTGGGACTATAGGAACTAAGGATGCTGGGATGGAAAAGGGCAGTGTCAGGAGTTGCCAACAGACACAGGGAAAAGCAAGATGAGCATGCTGTACTAAGAAAAGGCACCAAGCCACATGGAAGAGCGTAGATAAGAAATATGGGTTAATTTAAATGTAAGAGTTAGTAACAAGCTTGATCTATCAGCCGAGCATTTGTAATTGATATTAAGTTTCTGAGTGATTATTTGGGAGTGGCTGCTGGCACAGGAAAACTGCCTATACTTACCTCGTTTCACACTGAGCCAAGAAGCTTCCACATGAATGCATGAAACAGCTCAGGCAAGAACATCCGCTGAGAGAAGAGTAACCACTCAACTTCTACATTCCTAACACCCAAAAATGCACTCTGAGTATTACAAGAGTTTATTTAGCAAAAAGTTTTTATATGAAAATGTACATGACCCAATTCTACACCCCAATCAAACAGTCCTTAGGGGAAGGATGCGGACTCCTCTGTTGACCAGCCATTGTTTAGACTCTTTCCAAGGCTTCTAACATGATGATGCTGTTTCCTCGTATGACCTAGAGAAAGAAGTCAGTTGAAAAGAATAATTCATTTCAAAGACAAATCATAATACTTTCCCACCATGACACATCAGTGAGGCTTTTCTCAAGGCACAAGGACCAAGATAATTTTTAAATCTAGATATGAATGAGGTATGGAGGCACATATCCTTTAATCCTAGTAACTCAAGAGGCAGAAGGAGCCGGGCAGTGGTGGCACACGCCTTTAATCTCAGCATTCGGGAGGCAGAGGCAGGAGGATCTCTGTGAGTTCGAGGCCAGCCTGGTTTCCAAAGCAAGTTCCAGGAAAGGCACAAAGCTACTCAGAGAAACCCTGTCTCGAACCCCCCCACCCCCCAAAAGAGGCAGAAGGACCTCTGTGAGTTCCAGGCCAGCCAGGGATGCATACCCGTTTTGAAGGGGCGGGGGGCGTGCAGCAAAATATAACTTGAAGCCTCCTAAGCCTATCAGAAGAGACTGGTATCAGAATTGAAAAGTAATGATTATTACCATAAACTTTTGATTTGAAATGATGCAAAACAATCATTTAAAACACCTGAGTAAAATAGTAAAAAGGGTCTACCTCTACCCTGCTACTACCCAACTTAAGAAAACCTAAAAGTCCAAGGTGTTGGGCACTCAGCCCAGTGGTTGAGGTCCTACTTTCACCACGGGAGGTGTGGTGGTTTAAATGAAAATGGCCCCCACAGGCTCACAGGGAGTGGGCTTTGAGGTATCAGAAGCTCAAGCCAGGTCCTGTGTCAGTCTCTTCCTGTTGCATATGGATCCAGATGTAGAACTCTCAGCTACCTCTCCAGCACGCCTGCCCGCGTGCTACCATACTTCCCATCATGATAATGGACTAAACCTCTACACTGTAAGAAAGCCTCAATTAAACATTTTCCTTTATCAGAGTTTCCATGATCATGTTGTCTCATCATAGCAATAGAAACCCTAACTAAGATGGGAGGTGTAGGAGGAGAGAGGATATGACCTCTTATCACCACAAGAAAGTCCTTATATTAATCCCACAAACAAATCTGGGTTCACCACTTATGAGGATTATGGTATATAATGTCCTACAAGACATGTCCTACAAGACAAACAGCAATTTAAAATCTGTATCCTACTGAGGAATACAAATACCTTTCTTTTGTGGCCACAGAACTATTGCTTAGTGGATGTAGCAAAGTTTATGTCTAATATGAAAGCTCAGCTGCATATGGTATTGCTCAAGCCTGTAATCCCAGCCCTTTCAGAGCCTGAAGCAAGAGTACCCTGAGTTCTAGGCCATAAAGCCAGACCCTGTCTTAAAAAAAAAAAAAAAAAAAAAAGTGTGTGTGTGTGTGGGAGGCTTTCCCCCTGCTTCTGGTTTACCTTATTTTCTGTCATAAATGGCTGTCATTATGTTTAACATTCACACCAAGAATGCAAAGTAGTGCCTTGTGTGTGCTAGGAAAGCATTATAACACTGACCTACATTCCTAGGTCCAAAACCTGATTATTTTATATGAAAATTTTTTCTTTTTTTTTTCTTTGGTTTTTCGAGACAGGGTTTCTCTGTGTAGCTTTGCGCCTTTCCTGAAGCTCACTTGGTAGCCCAGGCTGGCCTCGAACTCACAGCGATCCGCCTGGCTCTGCCTCCCGAGTGCTGGGATTAAAGGTGTGCGCCACCATCGCCCGGCCATGAAAATTTTTTCTTATGTGAAAGTTTTGCCTGCATGTATGTATATACACCATGTACATGTCGGGTACCTAAGAAGGCCAGAGGAGGAGCCGGGTGGTGGTGTCGCACGCCTTTAATCCCAGCAATAGGGAGGCAGAGGCAGGCGGATCTTTGTGAGTTCGAGGCCAGCCTGGTCTACAGAGCGAGATCCAGGAAAGACGCCAAGCTACACAGAGAAAACAAAACAAAACAAACAAACAAACAAAAACAAAAAACAAACAAACAAAAAAAAGAAGGCCAGAGGAGGGCATTGGATCCCCTGGACTCCATAGGCACTAGGCACCAGGCATATACACAGACATACATGCAGGCAAAACTCCCATACACATAAAATATGAGTAATTAAACAAACAAAAACAACCAAGCCATTTTGGCCAGCTCCTGAAACCTGTATCTTAACAAGGTATCCTGGGGCATCATATATGTTAGAGAATTTTTACTGTAACCAAAAGCCTGGCTATGTATGCCCATTTCTTATAGGGGAAAGCTCAAAAATGTTTTCCAACAGCTAAATGTTTTAAGACCTATGCTGAAAAGGCTCTGCAGAAATGAGATCTTGAGATCTTATCTATAGGTAACTGGAATATTACCACAGCTGAATGTGTCTATAAATAAAAGCAAAGAGGCAATGCAAAGTCCCAATCTTTCCTTGTATTTGCCTTTCATAAGACAACTAACTTGGATTTAATCTGAGAAGTTGATATAAGGGAAGTGAAGACATACCCCAAAAGACAAAAGAAAAGGACCCCCTGACATCTACCTTTACTTACCACCATGCCGATGTTATTCTGTTGCCCACTAGTTGCCATCTCCACACACTCATCAATCACAAGATTCATAAAGGGATCAAAGCCCCGTAGTATTCCTTGTACATGTCGGCCACCATTTAACTTCACTGTAGGGAGGGAAAAAAGAAGTTTCAATAAACCCTTAACTGTTAACCATCCATCACAGATCAGGTGGGAAAAGAAAGGTTGTTGGGATGTGTGACCCCACTACCCTTCCTATCTGCCCAACTCTGGGCCAATATTTTAGGTCTTCTTTCCCTGTATTTTATAGCCTTTAAGATCCTATGAAGACACTACACGTGATGTCTCTAACTATAATCCCAGCACTTGGCATAATGAAGGACTGATTCAAAAGGAGTTTGAGACCAGACTGGGCCACACAGCAAGACCCTATTATCAATGACTCCTCACCAATAAACCTCGCCGACATAAATGAGTAAAGTAGTATTACCTTTACACAAAAAAACTGAAATTCCAAATAACAGGGTTCAAGGTTAAGAGCTGTTATATAGTAGATCAGAGAATCAAATGAAGGCTGAAACCCCTGTATTTTAAAATTTCAATATACTACAATGCATGGGTCAGGCTTCTATTCAAGTCTGTATTTCCTACACATTCACAGCAAACATCAATTGATATAGTTTCAAATATTACAACATAGGAAACTCCTAATTCTATCCATGTCAGGGAGGCACAGATGTAATAATATAAAGTATTAGGTATTGGCAATTAGAAATTAGGCATAGAAAAAAAAGTCAAGCTAGAACTTTGAGAAACCTGATGAATGGAGATGAATTAGATGATTTATATACTTTAAATTTCTATAACGTGTCTCCAAAGATTAAATTATTGCTAAGTCAGACAGAAAGAAACTGAGTAATTGAAGTAGTGGCAAACTTACATGATAACTTCTTGTCCATAAATCTGAAAAAGCAAGAGTAAAAATTATGATTTACTTAAAGAAAAATTCTAAGCATAAACAAGCATAAACCCTCACACATACACAAAATAAAATAAGTCTTAAAAAGTATTTTGCAGGCCAGGCAGTGGTGCTGCATGCCTTTAATCCCAGCACTTGGGAGGCAGAGCCAGGCAGATCTCTGTGAGTTTGAGGCCAGCCTGATCTACCAAGTGAGATTCAGGACAGGATCTAAAACTACAGAGAAACCTTGTCTTGAAAAATAGCAAGGTCAGTGGTGGAGCACACCTTTTAATCCCAGCACTCAGGAGGATCTGAGTTTGAGGCCAGCCTGGTCTATAGAGCAAGTTCTGAGACAACTAGGTGAGAAGATTCAGTGGGTAAGGACATTTGTTGACAAACCTGATTTTGACTCCTGGAACCCATATATGTTGGAAGCAGAGAACGAATTCCATAAAACCTCCATATCTGGCACATGTACACACATCCACAAACCAATGTAAAAAGTAACTCTTTAAAATTTGCACAACAGAAACACAACATTTAAAACAGTAAAAATCTGGTATTGTTTGTGTGTGTATGAGTGTATGTGTACCAGAGCAATTGTCAGTAGCAGCCAGAAGACCCTCAGATATCCTAAAACTCGTCACAGGCAGTTGTGACTTGCCCTGGGTGGATGCTGAGAACTCAATTCAGGTTGCTCTTAAGAGCTGAGTTAAGAGCTCCCAAATATCCCACATTGTTGTCGTGGGCTAGTATATTTAAAATATTTTAATAGGCAATATAGTGAGTATTTATACTAATTACGAAGATTTGGTTACATTTTGGTTATTCCTAAAATAACAAAACTATATGTAATTCAGCAAATACAGCTAACATTGGCCTGAAATTCTGTAGCCCAAGCTGACCTCAATTTTGCAATCTTCCCGTTTCAGGCGTGTGTGTGTGTGTGTGTGTGTGTGTGTGTGTGTGTGTGTGTGTGTGTGTGAGAGAGAGAGAGAGAGAGAGAGAGAGAGAGAGAGAGAAGGATAGATATTATAGGGATGTGCCAACAGGTCTGGCAATAAACAGTGTTTTATTTAACATTAAAGCATTAAGTTTAAGTGTTCAGGATAGATCTCAACAAGTATTAGTGAAATAAGTGTATACTTTGAAACTTTAGTTTGGATTAAATATGAAAATCTACTTCCATAAAGACATATAAGATCATTAAGACATGCAGTCAAGTCACTTAAAACTTACTCATCTGTATGTCTATCTGTTTGTGTCTGTGTGAATGTATGTTGTGCATAAGTGGGTACTCAAAGAGGGTGTTAGATCCCCTGAAAAAGCAGGAAGCACTCATAACCACTGAGCCCTCTCTCCAGTTCCCAAATCAGCTTTTCTTTCTTTTTTTTTTTTTGAGTCAGAATCTCTGTCTTTATAGCCTGGCTGTCCTCGAACTTACTCTGTAGATCAGGCTAGCTTTGAACTCAAAAGATCTGCCTGCTTCTGCCTCTGGGATTAAGGAAGTGTGTTACCATAGCCCTGCTAGCTAAAATTTCTTTAAAACTCATTTTGTGTTCATCATGGTGCCAACATGGAAGTCATAGCACAACTTTAAGGAGTTAGTTCTCTCCTTCAACTGCTGTCTTCCAGGAACAGGCTAGAAAATTTCCTTTCCTCTCTCCCTTCCCTTTTTCCTCACTCTACTGATGATTGAATCTAGAGCCCCAACCATTCCAGGCAAATGTTCTTCCACTGAGCTATACCCCCATCTCTCTTTTATCTTTCCGTTGAGACAGTCTTACTTAATTACCCAGGCTGGCCTTGAACTTGCAGTTCTTTGCCTCAGCTTCTCAGTAACAGATATTTCAGGCCTGTGCTACCAGGCCTGGCTTCATTGAGTTTTAATGTATAGAGCATCATAGAAGAATTCAAATATAAATTTAAGCCACAGAGTCTGATGGAAGTGGGAAATAGATATATTTACAAATAACATCCATAAAACTCAAAAAAAAATTTTTTTTTAAACAGTTTTTTTTTCTTCCCTGTGTAGCCTTGGCTGTCCTGGAACTAGTTCTATAGACTAGGCTTGCCTTATACTCAGAGATCTGCCTTCCTCTATCTCCCCGAGTGCTGGGATTAAGGGTGTACTACCATTGCCTGGCTTAAAACACTAAATTTTAATAGGAGTTATTTCATAAAGCAACAAACACAGGAGCATGCTTAATTCTTACAAGTCATGTACTATTATTACCACATTATACAGATGGAGCACCAAGGCTCAGTGTGGTGGTTTAAATGAGATTGGCCTCCAAAGGGTCATATATTTGTATGCTTAGTCCCCAGCCGATGAACTGTTTGGGAGGAATTAGGAGGTATATTCTTGTTGGAGGAGTTGTCCCTGGGGTTTTGAGGTTTCAAAAACCAATGCCAGGCTGGAGCTGGTGGTGGGTTCCAGGACAGCCAGGGCTACACAGAGAAACCTTGTTTCCAAACACCAAAACCAAACCAAATAACCAGGCCCAGGGTCTCTCTGCTTTGCTTGCTTCTCATCATAACCATGGGCTAACCCTCTAAAATTGTAAGTGAGCCTCCAATTAAATGCTTTCCTGTATAAGAGTTGGTCACGGCGTCTCTTCACAGCAATAGGACAGTAAATAAGACATCAAGGTTTAGAACATTGTTCTCAGTCATATACCAAGTAAGAATATGGCTGCTGGACTGCATGCAGATGGAGGGGCTTCAAAACTGGACTAGGAAATCTGGATTTGACTTTGCAGCGATACATTGTTACAGTAGAGTCAACCAGTGGCAAGATTTACTGTGGCAACACATTTTAAGAGGTGGGAAGGATGGCTCTGTGGTTAAGAGGGTGCTCTTCCAGAGGTCCTGAGTTCAATTCTCAGCAACTACATGGTGGCTCACAACCATCTGTAATGAGATCTGGTGTCCTCTTCTGGCGCACCAGGCAAAACACTGTATACATAATAAATCAAATCTAAAAGAGGTGGGAAGAAGCATGCACTTATGCTACAGAGCTCAACTTTGAAATTACTGAGATGTCTGTCTAGATGTGACTAAGAACCACCGAGTCACACTAAACTAGGAGTGAAAGCTGTAAAAGAAGGGTTTATGAGAAAATAAAGGAGGCAGATCTAACAGTATTTCAAAATTCATTAAATCTAGGGATGAGAAAGGTTATCAACTTCAGGGAACGGGGATAAAGTTCAGTGGTAGAGTAGCATGCACAAGGCCCTGCCTCAACCACACCACCACCAACAAGCCAACAAACAAGTCAAAACAAGACTAATACAGACACAACAATCACCAGTTCCAGTCTTTGAAAGGCCCAAGTAGTGTTTGTTAAGAATCAAAGGGCATTTAAGATTACAAGTAGAGAACAGTCCTTTGGTTTAAAACCAATAACCATTTTTTTTTTTTTTTGCCAATTTCCGATGAATCCAGACAATACAAGACTTCATTCACTAGCTCTTTAATAAACTCAACAGCGCAGAGTAATTTCTACTTTTTAAAATGTCCAATTTATGGCTTAGTAAATCTTTAACAGATCCAACTAAAAATGAAGGGGTTTCACATAGAGGTTTCTGTGATTAAAATGTGCACTCAAATATAAAATTAGTAAATGTGATCTTTTCCCTGCATTGGAGTCTTTACAGAACCAGTGATAAACAGGCTATACACAAAGCAGATCATTTAGCCACCCCAGAAAAACGACCCAGTATCAATCTTGTACTCTGCAGTCTAACGACTATGTGTAGGATCTCAGCATTACAAATGGGATAGGCACAGACCAGTCAGTAGTGTCTAAGAGACCACAGCTTTAAACTGGGTCTTGTTTTACGGGGTGCAGAAAAAACACCTGCAAAAACTAGTTGTCTCCGGTTAGAAAATGGATGTTCCTCCACGGACTTATTACCAGGCCAGATACTACACATTTAAATTTAACCTGCATGCAAGAGGGCAAGCAGGTGTACAGCTGACGACGCATCAGAAATCTAATTCTTGGGGCTGTAGAAACGGCTCGGCACTTTCTGCTTTTCCAGAGAACCCGAGTTTGGCTCTTAGTACCCACGCCAGGTTCACAACCTCCTACTACTGTTTCACCGGATCCGACGCCCTCTCTGGCCTCCGTTGGTACTACATTCACGTGCACAAACACACAAACATGTCTGAGAGCATTAAAAAAAAAAAAGGATAAATTCTCGATGAATGCAGTAGAATGTGCACATTTATTTAAACAGAACACACTGCCTCACTATAGACTTAAAATTTTTTAAAAGGGGACAAGAAAGAGGAACAGTATTTCCCCAAAAGAAATCCAAATACACTTTCTTTTTGTTTGTGACAGGGTCTCACTTTTTTAGCCTAGACTGGCCTGGAACTCGCCCTAGCTCTCTTGGAACTAGCTTTGTAGACCAGGCTGGCCTCTGCCTCCCGAGTGCTGGGATTAAAGGCAAAGCCACTACGCCCGGCTTTCCAAATGCACTTAAATTTTTTTTTAAATTTTATTTGTAGTGGTGTTTTGCCTGAATGTATATCTGTGTGATGGTGTCAGACCTTGGAGTTGTGACAGTTGTGAGATGCCATGTGGGTGCTGAGACTTGAACACGAGTCCTCAGGAAGAGCAGCCAGCGTTCTTAACCGCTGAGCCATCCATCTCTCCAGCCCCTCAAATGCACTTTTTAAAGCTGTGAGTCTCCGGTTCCTCACAGACAACCACGCGCCTCGGTGCTGACCGCAGCCTTGGTCCTGTCCCTAACCAGGTAGCCCTCTGGCCGCCCGCTGAGAGTTCAGCTTCGGGAAGGCGGAGGAACCTCCACTGCGGTAACCATGCCGACCGGACCTCAGGGCCACTTCCGGCTCCCACGAGCGCCGGGACCCGCGGCCGCAGCCGAGGAAAGGCGGGAGGAGGGTTGGCGCGGCCGGGGGGCTTCGGTCGGGCCGGCTTTACTCACTTCTTCAGCTCGGGAGGGTGGGCCTTGCTCATGGCGACTTTTCAGCGGGCTCGGGACGATGGAAAAGAGCGGGCGGCCTCACAAACGCACGCGCAGCAGGCCGGGCGCCGGTGTTGACGTCACTACCGCGCGAGCCAATCTCATTTCATCTCGCGATACTGAGGACGCCTGAGTCAACGCCACACTTCCGTTTTCGTCGTCAGTGATTGGCTAGGATTGAGAGGCGGGGCCCGGGCTAAGCGTCCTTTGTGTGAAATTGAATCGGCAGCTTTCGCGCCCCCTTTTGTCTTAATTTTCCCCTTTCCTTTTTTTCTTTCTCGTTACATTTTCTTCGTTTCTCCTTCCCTTTCCTCTTTTCCTATGCCCTCCCCCGTTTTTGATGTAAGAAATCCATCTTCCTGCCTCCGCCTCCTGCGCCAGGATTACAGGCTGCCGCACCACGCTGTCCTTTATTTCCTGAGCGTACCCAGGCGAAGGTGAGGGCTCCTGAAGCATCCAAATAATCAATGGCTTCTCTGCACCAGTAGCGGGAAGGGGCCGAGGCTGATTCTAGGATGTGAATCAGGAGTCTGGAGTATTCTTGACCCATAGTCCTGCAGTTCTGCGTCCAGAAGCCCACTTAGCACATCACGGCCCCTGTACATAAAACGTGAGGCGTATCACAAGAAAGCCCAGAGGTCTTGAGCCTGCCTCTGCCTCCTGAGTGCTGGGAGTAAAGATGTGCACCTTCCCAGGGGTGGCACTCGGGCCCTCAGTGACTTGGGTTTTCTTGCTTCAGTCATCAAGAAAACGCCCCCACAGTTGGAGGCAGTTCAACTGAGGTTCATACCATGTGACTAGTTTGTGTCGTTGACAAAAATCAACCAGCACAAGGAGTCTTTAAACTGTATACCCTTTCCACCACTTGCTGTTAGGGGTCTCAGTATGTAGCCCAGGCTGTCCTCAAACAAGGGCAGTCCTCCTGTCAACCTTGGAAGTACTGAGTTTACAGGTATGCAGCCCTAATCCTATTACTTTCTGGAGGAGCTTTCGAGACAGGTCTGTGTAGTCCAACTATCCTCAAACTCAAGAGATCCACCTGCCTTTGCCTCCCAAGTGCTGGGACTAAAGGTGTTATGCCACCATCGCTTGGCTCTGGGTGTCTTTTCTACATTAACAGACTTTAAGCCATGATGCTCTGACTTTCCCTTAGTGCTTTCCATCTACTACTGTGCACTCTCAGGATGTCTTAAAATTCAGAGGCATACTGATATATCACTACCCATTAGGAAAAAGTTGGAGACCATGAAACTTTATTTAAAAACAAAACCACTTGGAAAATATATCACAGGCTCGACAGCAAACTGACAGGAATTATCACTGTTTCAAGTAATTAATTGGTATAAATACAACATAGTGCTTATCCAAGATAAGGTGCCATGTTGGGGCAGCAACACTGCACTGCAAAGCCCCAGGCAAAAATGGCATTTGGTGAGGTGTGCCTGTCTAGCTCTACAGTGGTCCCAGCTTTCCTTGGCCCAAGCTCCTTACTCTTAGGCTTCCTTGTGCTAGAGGATTACCTCTAAAAGGCTCAAGGGGCCGAGGGAGTAATATTGGGTTTGGATTCTGTAAAGTTTAGGTTTTCCCAAACCTAGTACTTCTCAACAGTTCCTATTGGACTGTTTATTCTCAGCTACTGGTATGTGACTGACAATCACACTCCCTTGCTCTTCATGGGGATGTGTCACTTTGCCACATAAGTAAGAGAAGGAAGCTGTTTCCCATGCACAGTGTGACGCTGCCCTGCTTCTTCAGGGGCTTTCAGAATGACAGGATTTGAAGAAATAGACTTTCCCATCTTGATGGCCAAAACTTAAAGGAACCTTTAGAAGCCATTCAAACTTCTCTCCCTCCTGCATCTTAAATCCACTTTGCGCCCTTGCATGTAAGACAAACCGAAAAGATCTAGAAGGAAATCTTTCCCTCCCTCTAAATGACTAGCCGACTGAGTGTTGTTTCAGAGCACATGCAAGATGTGTGTGGTAAACAGGAGCTTGGCAGAGAGACACACTTCTCAAACTTTACCAGCAGGCTGAAGAAAGCTGCCAGCTCGATGTCTCTGTAGTGAGAATCTGAGTCCTCGGTATAAGGGCAATCTCTCCTGCCAGAACAAGCACTGGCCCGCGACAATTTAGGTCTAGAATTCTCCCCTGTGCTATCTGTGATCCAAATTTTAGCACCAGCTTCTTTCCACTTCACCTTCTAAGGTCCAGATGCAAAGGAACTGGTGTCCAGGGGTGAGTGGCATTTGCCTGGAACTTGCTGTGTCCTGAGTTTTCCTCATTCATAAACACTGCTTATAAACATTCTAAACTTCCATTCTTCCTTTTAAATAGCGTGCCCTCAGCCCCACGGTCACTGGCAAACCATTTTATTTCCCGATGGATGACAGAGACTCCTTCATCTTTTTGGTCATTGTTGGGATGAGGTGCATGTGGTCGTCCACACACTTGGCCACACAGCTGTCCAGCTGCCGCTTCACCTGCAGCTCCTTGTTTCCTGCGTCCATCGAGTCTTTGGCTTTGTCATTGCAGTGCATGGTGCACCGGGCCAGGCGGTCCTGTGTGAGGAGGAAGAGAGAGGAGGCTGAGGAGCTGGCTTCTGCCGTCTAAAGAGTGTTGGGCCCATGCTAGGCTCTGGGCTACAGGCTTCATACAGATTGCCTCTCTGCCCGTTACTAAGTGCAGTATTTTCTTAGCTAAAACAAAGTACCACTGGGAAGGCTCAGACTAAGCACTGTTAGAAAGCAAAGGAATGAAAAAATGAATTTTATTCAAGATGGTGGCAGCAAACAAAAGACTCTTGTTAGGTTTTTCTTTTCTTCCATTTTTCATGTGTGGTGCTGTGTGTTTTTGCATGTATTTGTGGATGTGGAGGCCCAAGGTCCACGTTGGGAACCATCCTCCATTGCTCTTCCAATAGTCGCTGAAGCAGGGGCTCTCAACCAAACTCATCTCACTGATATGGCTAGTCTTGCTTGCCAGCTTGCTCTAGGGAGTCTCTGTTTCTGTCTTCTGAGGCTGGAACTACAGGTGGGCTGCCATACCAGAGACAATGGTTTCTGGTGAACTGAACTCCGAGCATGTTTGCGTGGCAAGTGCTTTAACCCCTGAATCATCTCCCTAGCACACATTTTAATCCCTTAATGTCTGTCTTTGCTACAGAAAAACAATCCAAACAGTTGTCAAGCATCTACTGTGTGCCAGGATTTCTTCTAACATGAAATACAGAGAGGATCAAAGCTTAAGTGTTCCTGCTCACTTGGGATTTGTAGTAGACATGTTAAGAAGAGAGCTGGACATGTGAATCAGGAGTTCAGGAGTGAGGTGAAGTCTGAAGCAAGAGGTCTGAACGCAAGCACAGGCAGGGGTGTCTAACATTCTGGCTTCTCTTGGCCATTCTACTATCTACAAACTTTATGCTCAAGAAATGTAAAACTACCAGGCGTAGTGGTACACGCTTTTAATCCCAGTACTTGGGAGGCATAGGCAGGAAGGATCTCTGTGAGTTCAAGGCCAGCCTAGTCTACGAAGCAAATTCCAAGACAGCTAGGGCTGTCACACAGGGAAATCCTGTCTCAAAAAAACAAAACAAACAAACAAAAAAACATACAAATGTCTGAAAATAGTTTAAAAAGGTTTTTAATTTTATGTTGGGCTGCATATGGCCCAGAAGCCACTGGCTGGGCACCCCTGCTGTAGGATATTAACAGTTATGAGAAAAGAAACCAGGACCGATGCTAGCCTGTATACACTACTGGGCAGAGGCTGGAACGGGGAAAAGCCAGCAAAGGAGGCAGAGGTAAATGGCCTAGAGGGTGGAAAAGCAGGAGTGAAGTGTGTAGACAGGTCAGGGCAGAGGGCTGAGCACTGCCTGATGGACCTAGCCCCGTGGGTACCCTCCTCATCACCACCGTGAGCAGCTCCAAAGTGTAAGTTAGCCTGGAGTGATTGTGAAGGGAGGGAGAAACTTCTACAGCAACCCAAGAACCAACTTTTTAAAGATCTCATCTAGAAATTTCTCAAAATGAAAAGGTGCAATAATCTGCCGTTATTACTTCACAATGGCTGGGCCTTTGAAGAGTTTTGTACATCAGAGTGTGCAAGTGTATCCCAGGTTAGGTGGAACAAGAGTGCTGGCTTCCACATCCCACAAAACACACTTGGAGACTTTATAGTACACTGTAGGGCCTGGTGTCACAGGTTTGTAATCCCAGCACTTGGGAGGCAGACACAGCAGGATTGCTGATTTTCAGGCCACTCTGGGCCACAGAGCTGAGACCCTGTTTCAAAAACCTGAAGAATACTAAGGCTTTTTATGGCTGTGTTTTCTGTACCATGGAAGCCTCTCTCTAGGTGTCCCATAGGTGACATTCTGGGGAGGGTTTAAGACCACAAACACTGTGAAGGACTGACTCCAGTCTGCACCTTTTACACTGTGTGTGTGTGTGTGTGTGTGTGTGTGTGTGTGTGTGTGTGTGTGTGTGACTGGCATGTGTGCTGGGTAAGCCTATAACATCAGAGGACAACCTGTGGAGTTGCTTCTCTCCTTCCATCTTTTTCCCCCCAAGACAGGGTTTCCTGTGTAGTTTTGGTGCCTGTCCTTGATCTTGCTCTATAGTCTAGGCTGGCCTTGAACTCACAGAGATCCGCCTGGCTCTGCCTCCTAAGTGGATTAAAGGCGTGCACAACCACCACCCGGCACACCTTAATTTTTTTTATTTGTTTTTGAGACAGGGTTTCTCTGAGTTTACCTGGCTGTCCTGGAGCTGGCTCTCTAGAACAGGCTGGCCTTGAACTCAGAGATCCGCCTGGCTCTGTTTCCTGAGTGCTGTGATTAAAGATGTGTGCCACCACCGCCTGGCTACTCTTCTTCCATCTTTATGTGGATTCTGGGGATCACTCAAGTTGCCAGGCTTGTGTGGCATGTACTGAGCTAGTCACTAATCTGTATCTTTTACAGACCTTAGTCTACTTTTCAGGAAATTTCATTATTTTAGAAATGAATCAAAGAGGAAGAACTCATAAGATCCTACTCTTAGCTGAGGAACTACTAGCAGGTGTCCCCCCCCACCCCCCTCGAGACAGGGTTTCTTTGTATAGCACTGGCTGTCCTGGAATTTGCTCTGTAGACCAGGCTGGCCTTGAACTCAGAGATCCTCCTGCCCCTGCCTCCTGAGTGCAGGGATTAAAGGGGTTCGCCACCACTGCCTGGTTGAAAGTTAGAAAAAAAATATTTGTATTTGTGTTCCTGAATGTATGTATGTGCACCATGTGTGTGCAGGAACCTACAGAGCTCAGAAGAGTTGTCATATCCCATGGAATTGGAGTTGCAGATGGTTGTGAGCTGCCATGTGGGTGCTGGGAACCCAACCTGGGTCTTCTTTAAGACCAGGAAGTGCTCTTCCCCACTGAGGCATCCCTCCAGCCCTGAGCCAGCAGGCAGTTAAAGGTTGCTGCAGGAAGAAGTCCTTTGCCTTCAGTGATGCCACCACTGTTAAACTGCCCTTGCTTGTGCAATCTACCTTCATTAAATCCAGAGTGAACAGTAAGAGGAAAAAAGGGGTCCAAGAGAGGAACGGGTAAAAATGTTCTCTAAATATTAAAGAGTTGAATTAAATAATTGAGATGATGTTTTATTTACTTTGTTGTTGCTGAGATTTTACCTTTTATGTGTGTGAGTGTTTGTCTAAATGTCTGTGCACCACACGTGTACAGTGACCACAGAGGGCCGAAGAGGGCTTCAGATCCCGTGACTGGAGTTACAGATGACTGCGAGCCACCATGTGGGTGCTGGCGCCTCTGGGAAGCAGCCAGTGCTCTTACCTGCTGAGCTGACTCTACAGCTCCAAGTTAAAGGACATTTTAAGGAGTTTTATACTACACAGCACAGATTGTATTTGGCGCTCAGCACATCAAATGACAAGCCAATGGCACAGACACTTGGCTATCAACTCCCTTGGTAACTTTCTATTACTACGGGTAAATTACATCTCATCTCCATGGGAAAACATGGCACAACTTAAGAGCACTCAACTCCTAGGGCTTTTCCCAAAACTTCAAACCCCAAGAATACCAGTTAGCCAACAGACTGCCACCAGTCTTAACAGAAAGAACTAAGGCCGTAAAGCAGAATAAATGCTTCTCATCTCCCATCAAAGAGCTGTTCAAGGACTTGAGAACTCTGTCGCATTCCTCACCTGGAATCTTTCCAGCTCACTGGTCACCAAGGCCTGAGCTTGAGCCAAAGGCGCATGGCAGCGCTCGATGCATTGGTGCACCTGCTGCATAGATGCCTGGTTGTCCTCACAGCAGTTGGCGCTACACCGGAACATGAGGCCCTGGGGAGCGAGAGCAGAGCCTGGTTAGAAAGGAAAGACTCCCAGGACAGCCCACCAAGGACTACAGGGGTTCGGAGGCTATGCTTCTACTTGTACGTTCCTCACCATCCTTTGCTTCACTTACCCTGAGAATATATCATCAGGACTTCCTAACGCTGGGACGATGACCCCGCCTAGCATTTGTGGGCTGGGGATATACGTACTTGGGAGAGCGCTTGCCTAGTTCTAATTTAGCCCTGTGTTCCATCCCGCACCGCATCAACACCAGGGGGGTGGCTCATGCCTGTAATCCCAGCACTCCGAAGGTGGAGGAAGGGAGATGAGGAGTTGGAAGCCAACCTGGGTTGAACGAAAGCCTGTCTGTTGCTACTAGCTCACTGGTACACAACGCACCCAAGGCTGGGCGGAAAGAAAACCACGTTCTGAAACCCAGGTATCTGGGTTCAGAGGTCGGCCTGGTTAGTCAACGCCCCACCAGGGGACAACCCACACAGTCGACGGTGGGGTCGTAAGGTCGTGACGGCAGCAAGGAAAGGGAGGCGGGGCCGCGCCCACGGTGTTCAGGGGTCGTGGCATCTGAACCAGCCCTGGACAGCCGGAAGAGACTTCGGCCTGGTGGTTCTCCTGAGCCGGTCCCTTCGGGCCTCGCGCCGGATCACCTCAAGGGCGGCCGAACACGCGTAGCCCAGGCCAGGCAGGAGGAAACGGCCCCGCGCGAGGCCCTGGGCTCGAACGTCACCGCCCCACCCGCGCCCGAGCTTTCCAATCCCACCCCAGTCCGCTACCTGCATCTTCCGGATGTTCTCCCTCTCTACACTTTTCACCATGGCGTCCACAGCCTCCTGCACTCGGAGTTGCTGCACCTCCGCCATGGCGACCCTGAGCTGCGCCGCGCCGGCGCCCGCGTGCACTCGCTGCGCCCCGCCCCCTGCGCCCGCGCCGGGTCTTCTAGCCGCCCCGCCCCTCCCTCGCGCCCCGCCCCTCCCTCGCGCCCCGCCCCTCCCTCGCGCCCCGCCCCTCCCTCGCGCCCCGCCCCTCCCTCGCGCCCCGCCCCTCGCTGCCCAGCCCGCCGGGTCACCGGGTGGTCCACCCGGGTACCTTGCCCCACCCCCTGGCCATCGCGCACCTTGCGCTCAGCACGCACTCCCTTCCCGGGCCCTCATCGCCCCCTGCCGTCCAGATTGAGCAACTACAGACAGGAGTTGGTGCGCTTGCCGCAGCTTCTTCCCTAGAGCCAAAA
Organism: Peromyscus maniculatus bairdii; assembly: GCF_049852395.1. Taxonomy (NCBI): domain Eukaryota; kingdom Metazoa; phylum Chordata; class Mammalia; order Rodentia; family Cricetidae; genus Peromyscus; species Peromyscus maniculatus. The sequence continues at coordinate 109,503,275 of NC_134854.1, forward strand.
TTTTTGATGTCCAGAGAGCTCCTGGAGGGTCTGCCTTCTTTTCTTCCTCCCTTTCCCTCTCTCCCTCTGCCCCTTCCGAGTAAAAACAAAAACAAAAACGCACCAACCATTAATGTAATTATCAGCTCTTGGGTGTACCGTTTGATCAGTTATTATTTTGTCTTGGTTTCTTTTTGTTGCGAAGTAGAATTTCGTTGGATGTATATACCACAATTTGTTTACTCAATTTCCCATTTGGTGGACGCTTTTGTCGAGTTATTAGTTACTGTGAGTAAAGGGTACTCTTGAGGGAGTTATTTGTAGATATGGATTTTCTTCACTATTGCGTTAGGGTTAGGACAGATGTGTATTTTTGCATGCAGCTGTGAAAGGGATTAGCTTAAAGAGCAGTGCGGGATAGGGAGGTGTGGCTATCGAGACTGTAGAGTGTTTATGCTAGTAATAGCGAGCTGTTTCTAGGTTCCTGGGTTGCTTTTATCAGCCATGTGCCTCCACTCTCGCTTTTCCATTGTCTTATGCTGTCATCTGTCAAACACACGTGGCCGCTGGTCTGGGTAGGGGCGGTGCACAGAGGAGCCTCAGTGCGAAGGAAGCGGGCAGCTGCGGGCAGTGTTGGTTGGTAGAGCTGGGCTGTCGGTGGTCCCACTGGAGAGAAGGGAGGCGGCGGTCCGAGTGTTTCAGTAAATCTCTCCCCTAGGAGGTGAGCTTGCATTGAATCCTTGGATTGAAGCAGAAGGTCCTTGCCTGGCGCTCAAGACGGGGAAGAGAATGCTAGGCAGGCATGTAAGCTTCAGTGGACGAAACAGAGAAAAAGGCTAAAAACAGAAAAAGGACGTAACAGAGAAAAAGCTTTGTGGAAATCGCTTGGTGAGGAAAAAAGAGCTTGGCGTGTGAGTGCTGGAGACTTTAGGCTCTTGCTGCTACTGGCCACTAGATGGCAGGATAACTCCAATTTGAGGGTAGGAAAAGCCTGGCACAACCCATTGTCCTTTGAGGAAAGCTGCGCTCCTCCACGGCTGGGCTGGGCTGGGGGGCAGGACATGTTCACTATCTCAAGCCAGGCTTGCAGGGGGCTCCCAGGAGCAGCTGGAGTCAAGTAAATGACAGCGGTTACCAACAGTCCAGATGTTTTGCAAGTACTTTGTGTGGGGTCTGAAGCGGGTTCTTCACTGTCCATTTTTCTCCCATTGGGCAGAAAATCTAGGCAGACAAGGTAAAGGCTCTGGAACATTCAAGGTCTAGTGGGGCAAGACGCCTCCCCCAGCCTGTGGAAAGAAGTCTCTTGAGACTGACTTCACGATTCCAGAGCCCACAGAAAGTTCTTTATAATAGCACAGTCTAACACTTCTCTCTTTTCCCTTTATTCCTAAAACGTATCTTGGAGTTTCAGCATCCTCTTCTACATTAGGGCCCAGTTAGTCACACTGTGATGTGACTGAATGTCTCTGCTCATACGACTTTGTTAGGTTCAGTATGCAAGATAGGGTGACTCTGTAGTATTTATGGAAAGTGACTCCTGACATATGTCAGAACGTGGCCAACTTTAGGACAGTGGTCACTTTTTAAAGGACAGATCTCACAGCTTGAAGACAACAGGCCAGGCCTCTCTGCAGCTGTCTGTGGGACCAAGAGTTAAGAAGCTAGCTGTCTGCTATGGCCTCCGAGTATTCCCTGATTAATGGTCCTGACCAGTACTCGGCTCCTCCATCCTTTCTGTCGTGGATGCTGCATTGAACTAGTTCATATGTATGAAACACCTCTCCATGTCCTCAAAACTTATATAAAAAGCTCACGTTTCCCTTGTTCTTGGGATTGCTTTGGAGACTTTCTCTGAAGAGGCTTCTCTGCTCCCCCCGTGCCTCTCCTGGCAGCTATCTTTGTCTCTCCCTCTTTTATGCTCTTTTAAAATACATTTATGCCGGATGGTGGTGGCGCACGCCTTTAATCCCAGCACTCGGGAGGCAGAGCCAGGTGGATCTTTGTGAGTTAGAGGCCAGCCTGGGCTACAGAGCGAGATACAGGAAAGGCTCAAAGCTACACAGAGAAACCCTGCCTTGAAAAAACCAAAAAAAAAATACATTTATTTTATGTGTATGTGACTGAATATATGTACACCACATGCATGCATGAGCTCATGGAGGCCAGAAGAGGGGGTCAGATCCCTTGGAACTGGAATTACAAGTGTGGGTGCTGGGAATTGAACCTGGGTCCTCTGCAAGAGCAGTAAGTGCTCTTAACTGCTGGGCCACTTCTCCAGCCTCATCCTGTTCTCACTCATAATAAAGCCTCTCTCAATTTATTTTTATTTTTTTTATTATTTATTTATTCATTTGAGATAGGGTCTCACTCTGTATCCCTGACTCTCCTGGAACTCACTCTGTAGACCAAGCTAGCCTCAAACTCACAGAGCTCTGCCTGCCTCTGTTTTCTGAGTGCTGGGATCAAAGGCTTGCACCACTACACCTGGCATTATTTTTTAGTGTTTGAGACAGAGTTTCACCATGTAACTCTGGGTGGTCTGAAACTAATAACTCTGTGTGGCCTGGAACTCATTATGTAGAACAGGCTAGCTTTGAGCTCACAGAGATCCACCTGCCTCTGCTTCTTGAGTGTTAGGATTAGAGGTGTTTTAAAGGGAAGCCTTCTCCTCCTCTTCTGGGGTCAGTTATGTGATCTCCACCTGCTCCCACGTATTCAGTGACAGTATGGAAAATGGAAGAGGAATGAAATTAGAATACAAATATCATGACTTGAGCAAGTCCCTAGGGCAGGGAGAGGGGTGATTGTCAACAGAACCCTCAGATAGGTTGAATACTCCGGGGAAGAGGCATGTATGCGTTTAGAATCCCAAGAAGGTGATCAGACTCAAGAGGGGTAATGGCCATGTGGTACATCTTGTAACAGAGAGGTTCAGGTGGCCCCTAGGTACTTCAAGACTCAGCGTGATTAGCAACTGCCTCATGATGGCACGAAGCAGGCGGTGACCCCGACATCTCTGTGTGGGGGCTCTGGTTCCTACTTAGTGTGACCAGTGCTGTAGGAATCAAAGCAGAACAGACCATGATGGAGCAGAAGGCACTGAATTAGTACACTGCACACAGTAAGGGTTGAAGAACTGTTTTGTGAAAGTTTCTTTCAGGTGTGTGTGTGTGTGTGTGTGTGTGTGTGTGTGTGTGTGTGTGACAGGTGTGCACAGTTGTAAATTCTCTCTCTTTTTGATTTTTTTTGTGTATATGTGTAAGTATGCATGAGCATATGTGGATCAGATGCATGCAGGAGCCCTTGGAGATCAGAAGAAGGTACTGGATCACTTGGAACTGGAGTTACAGGCAACTGTGAGCTAAACAATGTCCTCTTCAAGAGCAAGTGTTCTTAACTACAGAGCCCTGTTTCCAGCCACCTCTTCTTAAATTTTTTTTGAAATTAATTTTAAGTGTGTGTGTGTGTGTGTGTGTGTGTGTGTGTGTGTGTGTGTGTGTATAGGTTCATGTGAGTGTGTGTGTAGGTGCATGTGAGTATGGGTGCCTGAAGAAGCCAGAAGAGGATGTTGGATCCTCTGGAGCTGGAGTTAGAGGTGGTTGTAAGCTGCCCAAGGTTGGTAATGGGAAGTGAACTCGTGTCCTCTGTAAGAGCAGTGTGTGTCCTGAACTGCTTAGCCCCCCAGTTAGGATCTTCTACTCTGGATTATGATCGGGATGATTATTGAAGTCTGGAGCTGAGGAAACCCAGTCTGCAGACTCCACTGTGGGCTGAGCATCAAACTGTGTGTTCTCAGCCTCGAACTCTGCGGCCTCCAGTGCTGGAGCCGCCCTCGCCCCTCTGTACAGTGTGGACAGTGTTATTAACTCCCAGGTGTGGTGATGGCTGCGAGCTTGTGGCTGTGAGGACCAAGGTAAACAGTTATTACTGTTGCTGGCAATGTTGTGTTTCTTTCTCTTCCTCTCTTATTAGTGTGGCCGTCATAGCCGAACAGCGATGGCGTGGATAACAGTTTGGAGCCAGCAGTGGCCACTATCTAAGTTACTAGTCTTGTTGCTGTGACAAAAGACCTGACAAGAAGGGAAATAAGGGGCTGGGAAGATGATGGCTCAGCAGTTCAGAGCACTGGCTACCCTTGCACGGGACCCAGGTTCGATTCCTAGCACCCACATGGTGGCTGACGACCATCTGAGACTCCAGTTTTAGGGGATCAGATGTTCTCTTCTGGCCTTTTTCGGCACTGTACACTCACAGGGGCACAGACAGACATTCATACACACGAGATACAGGCAGGCAGACATTCATACACACGAGATAAAAATGAATAAAGAATAAATAAAAATGAAGAAGAACTTTGCTCTTGCAGAGGACCCAGATCCATCCCCAGCACCCACATGTGCCTCACAATGGTCTATAACTCAGTTCCAGGAGATCTGGCTCTTCTTTTGGCCCTTGGGCTTTCCTCTGTCTGAGACATGATTTCATTGCCTGTAAAATGAATTGGTTAGCCCATCCCTATGAGTCCTGTCAACTTTCTATCAAAGAGGCTGAAAGCCCTTTGCTAATTGTGAAACATATCATGAGCTGAATGTGGAAGCGTTCGAGGGGAGGAGAGCTCAGCTTTCTGCTACTATAAATGAGTACCCGGGCCCATCAACTTAGAAGGGAGGAAAAGCTTTACTTTGGCTCAAGGATTTGGAGGCTGCAGCCCATGAACCATTGCCTGTCACTTTTGGGCCTGTAGGAGGCAGTACACCATGGCAAAATGTGCAGCTGGGGAAGCCACTTATTTTAGGGCAGCTGGGAAGCAGAGAGGAGGAGCTGGAGTCCTAATAGCTTCTTCAAGAATACTCAGTTTGTTCTCACTGGGTCCCACCTCTTAAAGATCCACAATCTCCCTGTAGTGCCACAGACTGGGGGCCTTTGGTGGACATGGATCCAAACCATGACAGGGTCTTTCTGAAGACTGATGGGTATAGTGGGGTGTTGGGGGGCACAAAGATCCTTGCACCATAGATTACTAGGGAAATCTGGAATGCTAAACACACAGTGCCCTCTTAGAATACCTGTTTTCACCTGGTGGTGGTGGTGGTGGTGGTGGTGGTGGTGGTGGTGGTGGTGGTGGTACACGCCTTTAATCCCACCACTTGGGAGGCAGAGGCAAGCAGATCTCTGTAAGTTTGAGGCCAGCCTGGTCTACAGAGTGAGTTTTAGGCTGTCTTGAGAAACAAAAACAAAAACAGAATACTTGTTTTCTTGCCTAGAAGGCTGGGCATAGATTTTGTTAGTGACCTGGTGACCTCTATGTTATCTGTGGAGGCAGACCTCACCCAAATTCCATACAACGATTATCTCAGACTCTTCCCTCTCTGGACTGTTATCCATCCTTGGAGGAGATCTCACATGTACTTCACTGACCTCTATGCTATAGCTCAGAAATCACATTAGAATCTAGACCTTTTGGCTATAGAGCCCACCCTCATGGTCACATGTGCTTTGTAAAGGAGTTTCTTAGTTGTCACACCTTAAGCTTTATTGTGCACCTCGGTTGGAGTGATTGATCCCTGGAAACCTTTCCCTAAATTGTACTTGTTTTAAATATGCTGACAATGAACCTGACATTAGACTCCCTGAAGTCTGATCGTGTTTGAAGTTGATCTAACCAGGTTTTCTTTTCTTTTCTTTCCTTCCTTCCTTCCTTCCTTCCTTCCTTCCTTCCTTCCTTCCTTCCTTCCTTCCTTCCTCCCTCCCTCCCTCCCTCCCTCCCTCCCTCCCTCCCTCTCTCCCTCCATTTCTCTCTCTCTCTCTCTCTCTCTCTCTCTCTCTCTCTCTCTCTCTCTCTCTCTCTCTCTCGGCAGGGTTTCTCTGTGTAGTTCTGGCTGACTTCGAACTCGGTTTTGAACTCACAGAGATTCTCCTGCCTCTGCCTCCCGAGTGCTGGGATTAAAGGCATGCGCCAGCATCATCCAGCTGAATCAGGTTTTCGTTCTTACGTCTTCAAGGGTTCACTTCCCTGTTTGACACCTGTGGGGGCCCCCTCAGTGGGTTGGATGAGTGCTGACAAAATGCACTGATGAGGTTCCTGGGCTCAAGGGACTAGAAGTGGAGTTTTACAAGGGACCCAAGGTTGCTGGGGACTCATTTGATCTATTGTGAATACTTCATGCAGTGTAGACAGCACACACACCCAGCTCAACAGAAGAGGGGCAGATGGGCTGGGTGACTTTTCTTTCGGAATACCAGGATGCCAGTGACTGCACACTGCAGGAGGTCTGCAGTGTGACAGGAGGAGAGCCATACAAGAAAAAAAAAAGTTGCCTTCTATGTTTGAAAATATGCATGAATGAGTGATGGAGAGGAAGATGAAGGAGCAGAGCGGTACAAGTACAGTGGAACTGAGATGTGGCAGCTGTGATCGGTGTGAGAGAAGGCTGTGATTGGTAGAGGAACAGGGAGAATTTTTTTATTTAGATTTTTTTATTTTCTTTTGTGGGGGAGGTTACAAGGGTGGAGGGCAGACATGGGAGGACTGGGAAATGAGTGGGATTGGGTGCATGGTGTGAAATTCCCAAAGAATCAATAAAAAGATGTTTAAAAATAAATAATAAATAAATCAATAAATAAAATAATGTAGATTGATTTGTGTCATTAAGTCGATGTAACTGAGGCTCTGGGGTGTGTAGTGGGTGGGAAGGGTTGCCATGCTGATGGTCTGTGCTGGGGTGGGTGAGATATGATAAAGGGGCTGAGGAATTCTGCTGTCCCCTCAATGGCTCTGGGCCTTAGGACAAGCAGCCTCAGTTTGTGGTTCCTCAGGAACCCAAGACAGGCAAGACCGTCTAAGTCCAGCTACATTATTCTCTCTGCCCGCCAGCCCTGCCTATTCCTCTTCTGCCTAGTTATTGGCTGTTCAGCTTTTTATTAGACCAACCAGGTGCCTTAGGTAGGTAAAGCAACACATCGCTACATTGTTAAACAAATGCAACACAAATAAGTGTAACTCACCTTTATGTACTTAAAATAATATCCCACAACATAAACAAATGTAACACATCTTTACATAGTTAAAGTGATATTCCATGACATAAACAAATGTAACACATCTTTACATAAAGTAATATCCCATGACATAAACAAATGTAACACATCTTTACATAGTTAAAGTAATATCCCATGACATAAACAAATGTAACACATCTTTACATGGTTAAAGTAATATTCCACAACATGCAGGAATTGGTTCTTTCCTTCCACCACGTGGGTCTTGGGGACTAAACTCATTTTACCAAGCTTGGTGGCAAGTGTCTATATTTGCTGAGCCAGCCTACCAGCTCCTAAGCATATTTTTTTCTTAAAAAATTAATTTTTTGTTTGTTTGTTTGTGTGTGTGTGTGTGTGTGTGTGTGTGTGTGTGTGATTGCCCAAGGGGTCTAGAAGAGGGCACCTGATCCCCTGGAACTAGAGATACAGTAGGTTGTGAGCTGCCAAATATGCCATCTGGGAACTGCACTTGGGTTCTCTGCAAGAGCAGAATGCACTTTAACCACTGAGCCATCTCTTCAGCCCCCTAGGACATTTTCAATAGAATGATTAATGAGGGAGATCAAAGAGGGAGAAGTGGCCTTGGTCTACCTGTGCTGGAGGAGCCTGGCATGGGAGGAACAATGGTCACCTTACAGGAGTGGGCACAGGGGATGGCCAAGGGTAGGCCTGCCACTCATCTAGGAATAGCAAAGATAACATGCACCTGACATGCCGACACAAAGAAGACAAGATGGTGTCCCTGGACAAGATATTGTATCACTAAGGAGTAGAAGACGTGGGGGATATGGTGAGGCATGTGGGAGCATGGTGAGATGTGTGGAGGCATGGTGGGGCTTGGGGAGCATGGCGAAAGCATGGTGAAGCAGAGGGGAAGGAAGGAGCCTGCAGTAGGTGGTTGAAAAACTGTCCAGAGCATGGGTGAGTATGTAATTATGAGTTTCAAGTGCATTTCAATGTCGTAGTCCTTTTGTTCACTGGGCTGCTATATTCTGATGACACCTGGCCATGCGGCCATGATGTGTCTATGGAAACAGACTGTGATATTTAATTTTTTTTAATAGTCTCATTATGTAGCTCTGGTTGTTCTGGAATTTACTATGTAGACCAGGCTGGCCTTGAACTCAAGAGACCCTCTTGCTTCTGCCTCCCAAGTGCTAGGATTAAAGGCATGATGGTCAATCTTGATTGTCAATTTAACAGGATATAGACTCACCATCAAAATAAATCTACGAACATGCCTTGGAGGGAATTATATAGATTAGGATAATTGAGGTGAGAAGACCCAGCATAACTGTAGGTGACGCCATCCCAGGGTTGGTGTCCCAGACTGACTCAAAGTGAGAAGGTGAACTAAGAACTGGCGTTCATCTCTCTTGGCTTCCTGAGTGTGGATACCATGTGACCAGCTGCCTCCAGCTCCTGTCACCATGGTTGCCCACTGCGATGGGCTGTTCCCCCGACTCTCAGCCGAAACAAACCCTTCTGAAAGTGGCTTTTGTTAGGTAGTTTGTCCACAACAGTGAGACAAATGACTAAGACATGGATGGACATCAACCGGACGGGAAGAGCAAAACCTATTGGTGCTGCCTTTGCTGGAGAAAAGGTTAGCTACCATTCCTTACATCTCAGCACAGGCTCAGAGGTGGGCAGCCAAGAGAGGATGCTTCATCTGGGGAGCAGGGAGAAAATGCCCTGACTGGAGACTGGCAGCACCGGGAAGGTGTAGGTGGGCTCGCCAGAGTGTAGAATGCAGACAGGCACACACATGACTTTCTCTGGCTGGTTGGAGGTGGAGATAAAAATTGTGGCTGCTGTCAACTGTTTGTCAAGTCCTGGGCATCTGTAGCAGCAATATTTGTTTCTGGGTTCACTTCTATGAGAGTGGCTTCCAAGTCTGTTGTAGATAAGGGGCTTACTTCTGGGATGGGGTGCTGCAGTCTGCTTATGCTCTGGTTTTGTCTAGTCATTCTCTTGGGGGCTCTTCTGACAGGACTCAATATGGGTCTACAGTATAAGAAGGTTCCTTCCTTAAGAAGGATTTTCCTCTGGACAGCAGTGTTTGAGTCCTGAGACCGTGGAAGCTTTATCTCTTTTTAAAAATATTTACTTATTTTATTTTATATAGATGAGTGTTGTATTAGTCAAGGTTCTTTAGAGGCACAGAACTGACAGAATGAAAATCTCTCTCTCTCTCTCTCTCTCTCTCTCTCTCTCTCTCTCTGTCACACACACACACACACACACACACGCACGCACGCACGCACGCACGCACGCGTGTGCACACACACAGAATTTAGTAGAGTAACTCACAGGCTGAGGGCCACCTAGTCCAATAATGGCTGTCTCTCAACAGAAAGTCAAATAATCCAGTAGTTGCTCAGTTCATGAGGCTGGATGTCTCAGCTGGTCTTCAGTATATGTTGAAATACCAAAGAAGTAGGCTCATAATGCCAGTTTGCAGTGAGGGCAAGCAGGCAAAGAGCAAAAGTCTCTTTCTTCCTCGTCCTTTATAAAGACAGCCCAGATTTAGGGTGGGTCTTCTGACTTCAAAAGATCCAGTTAACTGAAAATTGTTCACAGGTGTGCCTGCCCAGTGACTTGGGGCTTTTAGTTAATTCCAGATGCAGTCAAATTGACAACCAATACTTGGAATCACAGGCATTCTGCCTGCATGCTTGGTGTCCACAGAGGTCAGAAGAGAGCATCAGATCTCCTAAATGTGTTTGTGAGCCACTATGTAGGTACTGGGAACTGAACTTGGGTCCTCTGCCAGAGCAGGAAATACTTTTAAAGGCTGAGTCCTCTCTCCAGTCCAGCATTGTTTTCTTGACTTGGAGAGGATGTATGAAGAAACCTAATGGAAACTCAGTACTTAGTAATATTACTTTGTATACAGTGTTCTGCCTACATGTTTGCCTGCAGGCCAGAAGAGGGCACCAGACCTCATTACAGATGGTTGTGAGTCACCATGTGGTTGCTGGGAATTGAACTCAGGATCTCTGGAAGAACAGCCAGTGCTCTTAACCGCTGAGCTATCTCTCCAGCCCAGTAATATTACTTTGTAAATAATACATATTATTTAAAAAAGGAGTTTTAATGGAGGTACTCTGCATGGGTATGACTAGAAGATATGGGTTAATAAATAAACATCTTAGTGCCAGGCATAGGGTCTCTTTTTTATGAGTTATTGGTCAGTGTGCTGAACAGTTTTATACCAATTTGATACAAGCCAAAGTCATCTGAGAAGAGGAAACCTCAATTAAGGAAGGAGTCCATGAGATGGGGCTGTAGGCAAGTCTGTAGGGCATTTTCTTAATAGTATTGATGAAGGAGGGGCTGTGCATGGGCTGGTGGTCCTGGGTTCTATAAGAAAGCAGGCCAAGCAAGCCATGGAGATCAAGCCAGTATGCAGCATCCCTCCATGGCCTCTGCATCAGCTCCTGCCTCCAGGTTCCTGCCCTGCCTGAGTTCTCGCAAAGACTTCCTCAGTGATTGGCAGACTACAATGTGGAAGTGTAAGCCAAGTAACCCTTTCCTCCCCAGTTTGCTTCTGTCGTGGTGTTTCATCACAGCAATAGAAAGCCTAAAAAAGCATTTAGGCAAGCCGTAAAGTCCCTCCAAACAACACGGGTTACTGTGAAAGTTCTTGGCTGCCCACCATGGTGAGATGGTAGATTCCTTTGCTGAAGACACCTTATGTTTGGTGGATAGGACATACAGAAATGATTTGGTTTTTAGAACATTGAGAAAGCAGTCTCACACTGCTCAGGAAGCTTCCTGTTGGCTAGCTTTCATACTGCTGGATGGTGCTGTGCAGACTGCTGGGAGAGAAGAGAACCTTAGGTCATACCCAGCACTGACCTCCCAGGTAAGATGTGCCCACCTATGCAACGATGGTTTGGGTACTATGGGAGTAACCAGTCATCTTCTGATTGAATTTGAGGTTTGCTCCACAGGAGAGAATCCGAGTTTAATACTATAAACCTGGTCAAAAGGCTGAGGCGGTCACAGGTCCTGAGGGCGGCAAAACTCAATTCTGGGCACATCACAGCAGAGGCTGGCTGTGGTATATGCCTGTGATCCCAGCACTGGGCAGGTGGAGGCAGGAGGACCAGAAGTTCAAGGCTATCTTCAGCTATGTAATGAGTTTGAGGCTAGCCTGGACTACATGAGACCCTGGCTCAAAACAAAACAAAACAAAACAAAACAAAACAAAACAAAACAAAACAAAACAAAACAAAACAAAAGAAACAAATGTTTATTAAATATGCATAGATGAAGAGCCTGGAGTTATACCACAATGTGTTAAATGTCCTCACATATGGGTCATCGTATTAGAAGCGATTATAATTTTCTTTAGAATGTTTACATGGGTTTCCAAATGAGTCCGTCTCACCTAGATTGAAGTTTTTTTGTGCAAGTGTTTGTGTGTGCATGGTGTGAGTATGCATGCTTGAATGTGAACAGGCACACCTGTATGGGTATGGGTACACCTGTAGTGAAGTTGACACTGGGTGTCTCCTTCAATTACTCTCCATTTTATTTATTTATTGATCAGGTCCTCTTGATGAACCCAGAGTTCACTGATTTGGCTAGTCTAGCCAGCCAGTTTGCCCTGGGGATCCCTTGTCTCAGTCTCCTGAGTGTGGGGATTATAGGCAGCCATTTTTCCTGCCTGACATTTACATGGGTTTTGGGGCTCTCAACACTGGTTGTCATGCTTTATCCATTGAGACATCTCTTTAATTATGTCCAAATTCTCCTGTTGCTGGGAGCGTAGTCAATGGTGAAGCACTTTTCTAGCATATGTGAGGCCCTGCATTCTAACCGCAGCAATGAAAAATTAATTATCTCAGAACATTCCGTCCTAATTAATGAGCATGGACGAGAGTGAAGACTGACCAGTTCATGTGAAACGACAGCTCACTCAACAGCACTTAAAGTGATCATTACTTTTGCTAACAGGCAGGTTATCCACAAATACTCATGGCCCTGTCACCTGCCCAGTTGTACAGCCTGCCAGAGGGTGGCATGGGGAAGGCAGCCCACGGCGGGAGCAGCCATGAGGGTTTATTTTCCATCCTGACAGGTGGACCACTTGTAGTCACAGCTACCCCACTGTCCTGATGACAGGCCTCACCTGGTGTCCTCTGTGACACATCCTTTCCATTTGGATCCTAGAACACTGTTGGGCCTCTTGGGTGTGGGCCTACGCCAGCTCAGAGTGTGTTTGCCAGCCTCCAGCCTGACTCACAATGTCTTTGGTACTGAAAATCTGATTGCTGCAACTGGAGTTTATCTTCTTACCACCTTCAGCTTGAAGAAAGCACTCTCCCACTCCCTGATCCCGCTGCCCTGCTCATACAAAGCACTGGACAGCTGGACAGGGATGCCTTTCTGAGGGGGAGCAGAGTGGAGAGGGATGTTCTGAGGTGTCAAGATTGACACTTGAGGGAAAAAAAACAATGGCAGAGGAAGACAGGAAACCTTACCCACCACTGACTGTGAGTGTCACAACAGCATGTGTAGAGAAAGAACTCCCACCAAAGGCCAGAGCAGGAGGGTCTATGTAAATGACCTGTAAGGTTGGAGACTCAGGCTCAGGGCCTTTGAACCTAGGACTTGACCCTATTCCTGGTCCATTCCCACTCTTAGGAAAGCCTTTGCTCTATTGCTCTCTATTTTAATTCTCTCTCTCTCTCTCTCTCTCTCTCTCTCTCTCTCTCTCTCTCTCTCTCTCTCTCTCTCTCTCTCTCTCTCTCTCTCTCCTGTAGAGGCCAGAGGTGTCAGATCTTCTGGAGCTAGAGTTAAAGTTGTGAGTGACAGGACATAAGTGGTGGGAAATGAATTTGGATCCTCTAGAAAAACAGCATTCTCGGGCTGGAGAGATGGCTCAGAGGTTAAGAGCACTGGCTGCTCTTCCAAAGGTTCTGAGTTCAATTTCCAGCAACCACATGATGGCTCACTACCATCTGTAATGAGATCTGGTGCCCTCTTCTGGCCTGCAGGGATGTGTGCAGGCAGAACATTGTATACATAATAAGTAAATAAATGAATCTTTAAAAAAAAAAAAGAAAGAAAGAAAAACAGCATTCTCTCTTAACCACTGAGCCACCCCATTTGTTTTTCTTAATAATCTGTCTCTATTTCTATCGATATCTGTTCATCCCTGGTCCAACTCCTTGCTCCTGTGCAGTGGAGTGTGGAAATCTTATCAGGTGGTTCCTGGAGACTTATGAGAAAGTAGGTGAGCTGGAGTTTAGACTGTACACAGATGGTGGCAGCTGGGGCTTTGGCTGCTGATGTGTGTGTACACATACACATACATACATACACATACACAAACACACACATATGGGGAGGGAGTTCGTCATGTATGGGAGAGAGTTTCTTTTGATTTTTGGAGAGAGTCTGGCTCTGCAGCCTAGGCTGGCCTAGAACTGTGATCACATTATTGGGTACATACACAAGCCCATGTATGTAGGTGAAGGTCTGAGGACAACTTTTGGGAATGGTCCTTTCCTTCCACTCTGTTGAGGCAGGGTCTCTTTCTACTGCACTGTATACTCCAGCCTCACTGCCTGCCAGCTCCCAGGTGATTCTCCTGTCTCCACCACTTCCCATTTTGTGATAGAAATGCTGGGATTATAGGTGTGTGCAACTACATCTGCTTTTTAAAGTGATTTCCAGGAATTGGACTCAGATCACCAACCTCCACTATTCTTTTTGAGGCATAGTCTATACAGCCCAAGCTGGCCTTGAACTCACCATGTAGTGGCAGCTGAGGCTGGACTTGAATTTCTGATCCTCCTGCCTCTACTTCCTGAGTGATGAGTATTATAGGTATGCGCACCATGTTTTATGTCCTGCCAGGATGGAACCCAGGGCTTTGGGCATGCTAGGCAAGCATTATACCAACAGATTGTTAAAGGACATTAACAACTAAAGGAAGTTCTGGGCAGACGGTGGAAGAATGAATGATTGTTCAGCTCTCTCATGGTTCTGGACCAGACCATCAGCACTACAACCTCTAGAAAAATAGAAATAAGGTTCATTTTAAAAAATTGATGAGGGCTGGTGAGATGTTTCAAATCCATGATCCTCTGGGCTGAGGGCTAAGGTGCAGTTTTGGGTCCCAGGCTTTTGATCCTATAGGTTTGAACAGTGGCCCAGTAATCTGCATTTCTAGTAGGTTCCAAGTGATTCCTATACAGGAGGTTCAAGGAGAAACATGCCACAAAAATACCTCAGAAATCCCACAAATATAGCAGAGCTAGCTCTGAAAGACCACAGGGCCATGCTCTACAGTCAGAATACACTAGAGCCATGGCAGGCACTGTCATGGGAGTCGACTCTTGCTCTCACAGGCGGACAGATCTCTACCCTCTCCCAGGCTGTGTGATGAAGCTGGAGGGCCCGCCTATGACTGATTCCTGGGACCTCTGATGGTTAACCCTGATTGCCAGCTTGATGGGATCGGCAATCACCTAAGAGACAAACCTCTGGGTTTGTCTTTAAGGGAGGATCTAGATTAGGTTGACTTAGGTGGGAAGACCCAACATCACTGTAGGAGGGACCACTTGACAGGATGGATTCCCAGACTGAATAAAGAGAAGAAAGCAAGTTGAGCACCAGCATTCACCTCTCTCTGCTTCCTGTAAACACCACGGAACAAGGTGACCAGCTGCCTGGTGCGCCTGCTGCGCAGCTCCCCACCATAATGGACGATACCCTCAAGCTGTGAGCTGAAGTTTCCTTCTGTACGTTTCCTCGGCCAGGTGTTTTTGTCTCAGCACTGAGAAGAGGAACCCTGGTCCAGGGTCCTAGGGTTCACAGCCCCTTGGTGCCCTAAGGCGATACATTGGCCTCACTGGGGGGTTGTTTTTGTAGCTTCTGGGATGATAACAATAGGTCGACTTCCCAGAACTTTAAAAATGTAACATGATTCACAGGAACTAAGACATATATATGGTGCTCAGGGTCTTACACATGCTAAGCAATTTCTCTACTACTAGGCCATACCACCAGCTTAGTAGGCTTCCCTCCCACTGCCACCCCCTGGAGCACTCTACCACTGAGCTAAATCACCAACCCATAGGTTTCATTTTTTTTTTTCTTTTGGTTTTTCGAGACAGGGTTTCTCTGTGTAGCTTTGCGCCTCTCCTGGAACTCACCCAGGCTGGCCTCGAACTCACAGAGATCCGCCTGGCTCTGCCTCCCAAGTGCTGGGATTAAAGGCGTGCGCCACCACCGCCCGGCTAGGTTTCATTTTTTTAAATGTCTTTTTTAAAAAATGTTACTTATATGGCAACTCTTTTTCAGTTATTTTATACTAGTTTGTTAATTTTATTAATTGTTACTATTATTATTTGTTACTTTGTGTGTGCAAAGACACATTTGTGCATATATAAATATTTAATATATATATTAGAACTTACTGTTTTTTTTTTAATTTTTCTTTTTTTTTTTTTGAGACAGGGTTTCTCTGTGTAGTTTTGCGCCTTTCCTGGATCTCAGTCTGTAGACCTCGAACTCACGGAGATCCGCCTGGCTCTGCCTCCCAAGTGCTGGGATTAAAGGTGTGCCCCACCATCGCCCGGCCTGGGTTTGTTTTTATTGTTTGTGAGTATATGGTTTCAGGGCTGACAACCCCAGGTTAGACAGCCAATAAGAGGGCTCACACCTGGGAGAGGCTCATTCTCCATTCCTCAGCAGTCAGCAGCTGCCTGTCGTCGTCTGGGAGTGGGGCACCACAGCAATTTCCGCGTTGACAGGCTCATTGGCATTGCTTCTGTCCTGGTCTTGTTGATGTGGTCACTTCCGAGAGAGACTACTTCACAGAGGGTTTCCTGTGTTTGGGTCTTCCAGTCTTTTCACCCTCCTTTCCGCCATGTTCCTTGAGCCACAGGTGCGGGAGCTGTGAAATAGACGTGTCCATTGTGGCCAGGCTTCCCACAATCTGATGTCTGCATTGTGTCCAGTTGTGGTTTTCTGTGATTGTCTCCATTTGCTGTAGAGAGGGCCTTCTTGGATGAGGGATGGTGGCTGCAACCTATCTGTGGGTGCAAGAATAAGATTTAGAGCCAGGTGTGGTGGCTGTCAAATTTATTTTTTAAGGAAGTCAGGAGCAGGTTTTTTTTTTTTTTTTTTTTTTTTAACTCACATTCTAGCCTTCTTGGGCCCCTAAAACAACATCCTAATTTCAGCCAAGAAGCAATTACAGAAGAGATTACATTGCCCCTTATCAATAAAAGGCTGGAATGTTAGTCAGGAACAGTTATACATTAATAAATCTGCCTGATAAGTTGCAGCAGCAGCAGCAGCAGCTCTGAGGCTGGAGCTGCCCTGAGAAGCAAGGCCTGTGCAAGACTGAGCAGCTGCTGCTGGAGAGGAAGTTGTGAGTTCAAAGCTGTGAAGGTGGTCAGAGGGCTGGCAACGCCACCTCCAGGATGGCCATCAGGGCAAGAGTGGAGGCCAGGCTGAGGCTCATGGGCCATGGGCATACAGTGAACTAGAGTGTAAGGCAAGCCATTGAGGGATGCTGGTGCTCCCATCCATGAGCTCCTCAGTCCAAACTGGTCATGGATAGCTGCAGTTCAAGGAAGGGCTGCCATGGCGGCCACTCAGATCTGACTGGCTCTTGACGAGGCCCCCAATGCTCTGCAGTTGTTTGAAGCAGATTCAGAACTTGTGCAGCCTCTCTCCTCTTGACTGGTGTCCACACCCACAGAGGGCGGGGCTGCCACAGGGATGAGGGGCAGGAACCACTGCAGGATCAGCTTCAGGGAGGTGCACCTGGTCTGGACATAGCTCTCACACTTGCTCTGCAGAAGTTTCTCGATTTGTGGTAGCATGGTAGCGGTGCACAGATCCAACTTCACAGGGAAGTTTTCTGGTTGACAATGTTCAGGAGGTCTACCACCATAGAGAGGTCACTGATGGCTGCTGCAGAGTCCATCCATGTCTTGATATCTCCTGGGGTCCACATGGCATGTCCAGTGTCCAGGTGCTTGTGGCAGCTGGTGAGCACCACACACATGGTGTTGTGGCCTTTATGTATCTGTGACATGGTATCCTCATCCACCAGCTCTGCCTGCTGGGGGGCCTTCATGGTGGGCAGTAAGTCAGAGGCCTTTGGGCCAATGGAATGGGCTCATCCCATGTGGCAGGGATGGTGACAGGCTCACCCTTGGGTGCAGGAGTGGAAGTCATGACAGGAGGTGGGGCTGGGACCTCGAGATTTGGTCCCAGCAACTGCACATCCATGGCGAGGCTGGGTTATGTCAGCCTCCTTTGCTGTGGCTCTGTCATCCTCTGGGGGTGCCGGGAAGGGCTCGCTTCTCCGGGGGTGGTGTCTGACGGATGCTATTCTTGGGTTGGAAGATCTCATTGTAGACCTCGGTATTCTGGATCTCGGCCGGGGACTCAGGCTCGTCCTTGTCATCTTTGCTACTGGGGCTGTGCCGCTCGCTCTCTGAGCTGTGCTGTCCCCCGCTGAGGCTTGCTGCAGGTTGTACTGGACCACTTGTAGATGTGGTGGAGGGAGGCACCAGGGTTGGGGGTCTGCTGTGGCAGAGGCTGCCTAGCCTGCACAGGGTCCTGGGGCACAGTGCCTGTTCTGGTGACTCCCGTCAGGTCCACCACACAAGAGGAGACATTACCCTGGGAGAAGGCCACACCTATCAGCTGGTCATTACAGATGGCCAGGTCAGCCACCTTGCCCCAGTTGACAATGACCACATCGAAGCAGCACTCAGACTCCCAGCCATAGACACTCAGGGAGTCCTGCAGCCACTGTACAAGCAGCAGCCATCAGGGCTGAAGAGGATGCTCCTGACAGGCCTTGGATCCCCCTCAATGCAGCTCAACACCTTGAGCTTCTGTAGCAGGAATCTTAAAAGGTCTTATTAATAAAATCAAACCTGAGCCAGGTATTGGGGTGAACGCTGGAAGATCAGAGAAGCAGAACAAGTTACAGCTACCTCACCTGGCCAGTTCCTCAGCTGATCCTGTTTCCTCAGACTGGAAGCCTCTGAGTCCTTATCCGAATGGGCCTCAGCTGAACTGCTGCTCAAAAGCCTAAAAACTTAACCAGCCAAATGCTTCTAGTTTCTGGTCCTCATGCCTTATATATCTTTCTGCTTTCTGCCATCACTCCCTGGGATTAAAGGCTCACTTTCTGGGATTAAAGGCAAGTCACCATGCTTGGCTGTATCCTTGTGGCCTTGAACTCACAGAGATCCAGAGGGATTTCTGCCTCTGGAATGCTAGGATTAAAGGCTTGTGCTACCACTGCCTATCCTCTATGTTTAATATTGTGGCTGTCCTGTTCTCTGACCCCAGATAAGTTTGTTAGTGTGCACAATATTTTGGGGAACACAATACCACCACAAACTTCTCCAGGTCCCAGAAGAGGATTGTCTTGTCAGAGCTGCAAGAAGCTAGGAGATACTCATTGGAGTGAAATCCTGCCATGTTGACCCGTGTAACCAGGGAACCCAGACATCATCTTGCCAACTTCCAGATCCCAGAGCTTCACTGTGTGGTCACCTGATGCTGATGCCAGCCACTTCCCATCAGTGCTGAACTGGAGACACTGCCCAGCCTGGCTGTGCCCCCCCCTCCCCCCCCCCCATATCAGAAGACACAGCCTTTCCTCCTGATGTCCTGAGCTTGATGTTTGTGTCCTGGGAAACCGAGTCCACAAATTCACCATAGGGATGGATAACTAGGCTGCACATGTGTTCAGAGAATTTGGGCAGCTTTAATCACAGCCCTTGGAAGACAAAGGCAGGCAGATCTTTGAGTTTGAGGCCAGTTGGGTCTACATAGCTAGTTCCAGGTCAGCCAGGGCTATACAGGGAAAGTCTGTCTCAGAAAAACCACACACACACACACACACACACACACACACACACACACACACACACACACACACACACAGAGAGAGAGACAGACAGACAGACAGACAGACACAGACACACAAAGAAAGAATAAGATTTGGAATGTAGTAAGGATTGTAGTAGGTTCTTTTCTAAGGTCCTTGGCCTCATTAGCCTTAAGAAGCTGGCTAGGTTTCCAGTACCAGGCATGATTTCCTTCTTGTTGAGTGAGCCTTAAGTCCAATTAGACAGCTGTTGGTTGCCACAGATATGTGAGTAACACTTCCTGCACCATTGTGTGAGAGCCCACAGAGCTTTCTTAGTGAAATCTGAACTTGCTTTACCCAGCAGGACTGCATAAGAGGACGACTGGACCATGAGCCTGGGTACCAGGTGTTTGGAAGGGTCTGTACTTGGTTATATCTAGCAAGGAAGAGGTGTTTGCCCCTTCCCTTGGCATTGTTATCAAAAGCCCTTTTGAATAAAGTTCTGGGCCATTGGGTATTGACCCAGGTCCCCCCCGAAGCTGTCCGGTGTTTCTTTCTTCTTCTTCTCAGTTAGGTCTATTATTCTACTTACTATTTCTTATTCCTCTCTCCTCCTCATAGGAACCTGTAAAAGGTGGGGGCTGGTCCCCCACACCATTGTGCATATCCTGCCATGCTGGTCATTGTGGTTCATAGGTGTTGCAGCTGAGTACAACTGTTTAATTGTTCCCTCACTTGGCAGCTTTGCATAGTATTTTCTGGAACCGTGGGAGCTGGACCACACGAAAGAGGCTTTCAGGTCAGATCCAGTTTGAGTAATTGGAGTCGTGTGTCCTAAGTGTGTGGTGTCTTCAGCAATAGGGGCCCACTCCTGAGAGTTAACCGTGGGCTAGGTCGACAATCTATCTTCTTTCTGGAGTCACTTGGACTATGCTGTCCAACTCTTTGAAAGGAGGTTTCTTGTGACTGGTAATGGGTTTTTGTTACTCTATGGTTCTTGTGGAGATCATTCTCAGCCAAGTGGCTTAATGTCCTTTAAAAATACATATGTATATGAGTATATGTGTGTGTATGTATACATGTACACTTATGTGTAGAGTGCATAATCTTAGGTAAATCTAAAATAGTGTGATTCGTCGAGGCTTATCAGACAGCCTTGGTGTCTCTCCTCCTTCTGTATTGACCTCCTTTCCTCCTCCTCAGATGGAGCCTGTCTTAGTCACTGTTCTGTTGCTGTGAAGAGACACCATGATCAAGGCAACTCTTATAAAAGAAAATGTTTAATTGAGGCCTTGCTTATAGTTTCAGAGGTTTAGCCCATTATCATCATGGCAGGGAGCATGTGCCATGCAGGCAGACATGGTGCTGGAGAGGTATTTGAGAGATATATCCTGATCTGTAGTCAGAGAGAGAGAGAGAGAGAGAGAGAGAGAGAGAGAGAGAGAGAGAGAGAGAGAGAGAGAGAGAGAGAGAGAAGGGGAGGGGGAGAGAGGGAGACAGACAGAGACAGACAGACAGACAGAGAGACTGGAACTGGCATGAACTTTTGAAACCTTAAAGCTCACTCCCAATGACACACTCAACAAGGCCAAGTCTCCTGGTCCTTCTCAAGTAGCGTCACTCACTGGAGATTAAGCCTTCAATATATGAGCCTATGGGGGCCATTCTTATTCAAACCACCACAGAGCCTCCTTCCCTGTGATTCCATTTCCCACTTCACATCACTTGTATCCTGTTGTTCCCCTTCCAAGCTTCTCCCACCACATGGTTCCTTTATACTTTCCTGGTTTCTGTGGTTACTCCATGTTTTATAGTTGCATCTGAGGATTTGGAGCTAGGAGAAGATGAGAAAGAACTCTTTCTGAGTCTGGGCTACTCACTTAATATGATCTTCTTTAGTTCCATCCACTTACCTACAATTTTTGTAATTTCCATTTTCTTTACAGCTGAATAGTATTCCACAGTGTGTATGTACCACATTTTCTTTCATCTGTTGAGGACATTTAGGTGTAGATGTAACCAACCGTCTTATTAAATAAGAAACACAGAACCAATGTAAAAGAGAAAGCCAAGAGGTCAGAGCTCAGAGCTAAAATCTTACCCTCCCTCCTGCGTGCTCCTAGCTTCCTGAAAAAGACCTATTTCCTGTGTGTAAGTCTTTTCATAGCCTTTTGTTCTGCCTTCTCATTGGTTGTAAACACAAACACGTGACTGCCTCATCACTGTCTGTATGTACAGCCCCCTAGGTCTTAAAGGCGTATGTCTCCAACGCTGGCTGTATCCCTGAACACACAGAGATCTACCTAGCTCTTCTACCAAGTGCTGGGATTAAAGGCGTGTGCCACCACTGCCATGCTCTTGCTATGGCTCTAATAGCTCTGACCCCTGGGCAACTTTATTTATTAACATACAATCAAAATCACATTTCAGTACAATTAGAATACCACCACATTTAGGTTTTCTCCATTTCCTAGACATGGTGAATAGGGCAAGCATTGCTTAGCTAGTGTCTGGGGAGCAGGATGTCCAGTCTTCTGGGCAGATGCCCAGGAGTGGTGTAGCTGGGTCATATGCCAATTTTATTTTTAGTTTTTTTTCCGGAGCTGAGGACTGAACCCGGGCCTTGCACTTGCTAGGCAAGCGCTCTACCACTGAGCTAAATCCCCAACCCCTTATTTTCAGTCTTATGAGGATTTCTAATATTGATTTCCAGAGTGGCTGCACTGGTTTACATTCCTGCCATCAGTGAACGAGGGTTTGCTCCTCCTTCTCCACAACCCACTAGCATTTTCAGTCAGTTGTTCTGTTAATCTTGACCAATCTGACTGGGGTGAGACAAAATCTCAAAATTGTTTTAATTTGCATTTCAATCGTCACTCAGGATGATGAACACTTTTTGAGGTATTTCTAAGACATTTTTATTTCTTCAATTGAGAACTCTCTGTTCAGATTTCCTAGCCCATTATTAAAATGGGTAGGTTTTACTTATGATTTTTGGATTCATGTACACATGCAAATATTGACTGACAAAGTCTCCAATATCACTTTACCTTTGTTACTACATTTTTCATTCCATTCTCTGCCATTCTGCTTCATCTTGAGTTACACTGGTTATAACATAGAGAACTGATTTCATGGTCACTGTTCTCAATGCTGACTGTTGCATGAAAAACCATCTCAAGGGCCTAAGGGACAGCTTAGCAGTTAAGTGCACATATGGTTCTTACAGAGGAGTGTGAACAGTGACTCTGGCCTTTATATGCTCTATCATGCCACGTGGGCCTCTGAATCCATCCGTGTGACCACACATCCACACATATATGACCCAAATACATGCAAACACACATACATACATGCATGCATAACACATACACACACACACCTTAATACTTTAAAACACACACACACACACACACACACACCTTAATACTTTAAAACAATTATCATTTTATTATCTTTCATGTTTTCTGTGATACAGGAATTTGAAAAGGGCTCAGTTGGAATATTCTGACTTAAATGTCTCTTCATGCCTGACAGTGGTGGCGCACGCTTTTAATCCCAGCACTCGGGAGGCAGAGGCAGGCAGATCTCTGTGAGTTCGAGGCCAGCCTGGGCTACAGAGTGAGTTCCAGGAAAGGTGCAAAGCTACAGAGAGAACCCTGTCTCGAAAAACAAAACAAAAACAAACAAACAAAATGTCTCTTCAGTTAGTAAGTAGCCAGAGCTGCGCCAGGGTGTCCTGAAACTGCCTCTCTTCCCTCACCTCTTCTGTGGGCTTTCTGCAGGGGCTGTGTTAGACTTCCTCACAGTATGCCAGCCCAAGGGCACTGTTACCGATGGAGGGGCGGTGGGTACCAAGCGCCTAGCAGAAGCTAACCAAACCATGGAAGTCGCATAGCATTGCTTGTGCGGCGACCTCAACCCCACCAGATGGAAGAAGTGACAAAGGCCCGTTGTGAGCAGAGGGCTGGAATGGGAGGGAGCCCCGCCCTCTGAAGGCAGCAGTGTAATTTGAAAGACATTCCTCAAGAGAGCACTGTGGGGCTGGAGAGATGGCTCAACGGTTAAGAGCACTGACTGCTCTTCCAGAGGTCCTGAGTTCAATTCCCAGCAACCACATAGTGACCCGCAACCATCAATAATGAGATCTGACACCCTCTTCTGGCCTGCAGGCATACATGCAGATAGAACACTGTATTCATAAATACATAAATCTTAAAAAAAAAAAGAGGGCACTGTTGTCACAAGACAATCAGTCATTTTAACCGAGGAGATGAGCAGAGAAGAAATTTGGTTGGCCAAAGGTGAAGCCTTGGTCTTCTTTCTTATTACATGGAACTTGCGGTGGTGGGAACAGGGTATGTGGCTATGTGCTTGTCCTCATGGAAGAGAACCCAGTCAGTGGACGGCATGTCCAGAAGAGGACTTTGCACAAAGGGTCTGAGTTGAAAGCTAGGAAACGTGCCCGTGGGTCCTCAGGCAGAGGTTTAAGTTTTGGGTAGGATGCTGCTTCTGCTAATACCCCTGCAGGACCTACAGTCTGTAGAACCGTGGGGAGGGATGGCTTGGAAGACCGATGAAGATGTGTGAGTGGATGGGATTGTCTAGTGAATGTCTGAAGGAAAAAGGGCCACAGAGGCTGTCAATGTTCATAGAGAAGAGCTGGCAAGGAAGACTAAGACAGTGAGGTCAGAGAAGTGGAAGACCCAGTGCGGACAGTGACTCGGGCTGGGGCAGTTTCTAGGAGGAGAGGGTGGCTCTCATGGTCAAGTACACTCACAAGATTGGGGGCTGGGAGTGTGGCTCAGTAGGTAGAGTGCTTCTCTAGCATTTGCAGAACCATGGGTTAAATCCCCAGTACCTCATGGTGTGGGGATCCAATGCCTGTAACCCCAGCACTCAGACACAGGAAAGGAGGATCACAAGTTCAAGGTCATCCTTGGGCTTATAGTTAGAGGCCAGACCTGGGCTGCACCTGTCTCAGTCTCAAAACAATAACAGAAGATCTGAAAATGAGGAGTCACTGTGACTTTAATGATGACATTTGCAGGAAGCCAGACATGCTGTCATTAATCCAGATTATGGGGAGGACAGTAGCTGGAAAGGGAGCAAGGTCCACAGGGGTTATGACTCTTTTAAGTTTGTTTATTTTTGCTTTTTGAGACAGGGTCTCTGCAACTCAGGCTGACCTGGAACTTGCTATGTGGGTCACAATGTGTAGTTGGACTTTCTTTGGATTGCCAGCTCCCAAATAATTTCATGGAGACTTCTTTTTTTTTTTTTTTTTTTTTGATTTTTCGAGACAGGGTTTCTCTGCGTAGCTTTGCGCCTTTCCTGGAGCTCACTTGGTAGCCCAGGCTGGCCTCGAACTCACAGAGATCCGCCTGGCTCTGCCTCCCGAGTGCTGGGATTAAAGGCGTGCGCCACCAACGCCCGGCTCATGGAGACTTCTTATTAATTATGAAAGCTTGGCCTTAGCTTAGGCTTGTTCCCAACTAGCTCTTAAAACTTAACCTGTTTGTATTAGTCTGCATTCTGCCACGTGACTTGTTACTTCTCCTCATCTGACTTCCTCTGCATGTGGATGGTGAATCTCAGACTTTCTATTCTTCCCCTGAGTTCTTCTCTCTCCCTGGAAGTCCTGCCTATCCTTTCCTACCTAGCTATTGGCTATTCAGCTCTTTATTAAACCAATCAGAAGGTGCCTTAGGCAGGTGAAGTAAAACAGAGACATCTTCACACAGTATGAGAAAATATCTGCTAACAACAATGGCCTCAAATTTACAGTCATCCTCCTGCCTCAGCATCCCAAGTGCTAGGATTATAGACATGAGCCATTGTTGTGGAATATTATTTTAAGATGTGTTACATTTGTTTATGCTGTGGAATGTTTGTTTAATGATGCAAAGATTTGTTGCATTCTTTTATGTTGCATTTGTTTACCTCTGTGAAGCTGTGTTACTTTGCCTGTCTAAAACACCTGGTGGTCTAATAAAAGGTTGAACAGTCAATAGGTAGGCAAGAGAAAGGATAGACAGGACCGGCAGGCAGAGAGAAAAATAGGAGGGGAAATCTAGTCTTGAAAGAAGGAAGGAGGAGTGAGAAAAGGAGGAAAGGAGGACATCAGGGACCAGCCACCCAGCTACACAACCAGTCACAGAGTAAAAAAGAAAGAAAAGATATACAGAAATAGAGAAAAGTAAAAGCCCACAGGCAAAAGATAGATGGACTAATTTAAGTTAAGAAAAGCTGGCTAGAAATAAGCCAAGCTAAGACTGAGCATTCATAAGAAAGAACAAGACTCCATGGAGTTTATTTGGGAGCTGTGTGGCCGACTCCCAAAAGAGCCAAAGAGTCAATAAACAACAACAACAACAACAACAACAAACCAACAACAAGCCATCAAACCAGGCTCAAGGGATTACTGTGTTTTAAAATCTTGGGTCAGAGCTGGTGAGATGGTTCAGTGGTAGTGCTCATTGCCAATACTGAGTACTTGAGTTCGATCCCCAGGACTCCTGTAGTGGAAGGAAAGAATCAGCCCTCACAGGCTGTCCTCTGACCTCCATACGTGCCTGCCCCAACTCCAATAAACAAATAAATGTAACCAAAATGTGTTTAAAACCAAAGCAAAAGCTTGGATAAGACTGAGCTTGTGTACAGGCGAGGAAAGGGTCAGGATGAGAAGTCAAGGCTGGAAGAGGAGCGTTTGAGGTGTTTTGGCCCGGGAAGAAGTGGGGTATGACGTCAGGTGAACGGTTGAGCCTTGTGAGGGGTAGCAGATGGTTTTTCTTCAAGAAGAGTGGTAGGGGGAGAATAGGTGGGGATGTAGTGAGGGCTGGCTTCCCGATCCCGCTCAAGTGTGCAGGGTGAGAAGTGCTGTGGGTGCTGAAGAAGAGTGTCCCAGAGATGAGAGGAAGTCTGTTTAGGCACTGCCCACACCTATTCTGTATACCTAGCCTAGTGCTTATATATGTTGTGGTTCCACAAAAATGATTTTCTCCTTATAATATATGGAAACCAGAAGGTATGACTATCTGAGGCCCTGACCTCTTTCTGGATGTACTGGCTGGTTTTGCGTGTCAACTTGACACAAGCTGGAGTCGTCAGAGAGGAAGGAGCCTCAGTTGAGGAAATGCCTCCATGAGATCCAGCTGTAAGGCATTTTCTCAAGTGGTGATCAATGGGGGAGGACCCAGCCCATGGTGGGTGGTGCCATCCCTGGGCTGGTGGTCCTGGGTTCTATAAGAGCAGACTGAGCAAGCCAGGGGAAGCAAGGCAGGAAGCAGCTCCGTTCTGTGGATTCTGCATCAGCTCCTGCCTCCAGGATCCTGCCCGGTTTGAGTTCTTGTCCTGACTTCCTTCAGAGATGAACAACAATGTGGAAGTGTAGGCTGAATAAACCCTTTCCTCCCCAACTTGCTTTATGGTCATGGTGTTTCGCTGCAGCAACAGAAACCCCAAAAAAGACACTGGATGAGGGCCTTGCTTCGATGTGAAATGAAAAGAATTTCTTCATGAGAGAAAGGGAGGCGCGCTATTCCAGGTCAATTCTGAAGCTCAGAGCATCACAGGGCTGGCGCCTTGCTGAGTCAAGTTGCCTAGGAGACAGGAAATAACAGCTATGACTCTGTGCTGTCTGGAAGGAGGGGCCGGTGTGGAGAGTGTGTCCTTATGACTTTTACCCAGGGAATACTGAAGGGAGGAGGGAAAGATGGTGAGAGCCAGTGAGCTGTGCATGGGGATTGAGGAGGTCACCTGTGTTGGATGGTGTAGTGAAATGATATGGCCTTGGCCTTCAGTTCCTTTTTTATCTTTCTTTTTTTCATTTTAATGCTTGTGTGTGTGTGTGTGTGTGTGTGTGTGTGTGTGTGTGTGTGTGTTTTATGCATGCATGTGTATATGTGTGTTTGCATGTATGTGGGTCATATATGTGTGGATGTGTGCTCACACGGATGGATTCAGAGGCCCAAGGTTCGTGTTGGGAATTATTCTCAATAGTTCCCTTACTTTATTCATTGAGGCAGGGTCTCTCAATCGCGCCCAGAGCTTACTGATATGGCTACTCTCTGTAGCCCACTTATTGTAGGGACCCCTGTCTCCAACTTGCTGGGCTGAAGTAACAGGTGGGTCCCAATGCCCATGTGGCCTTTCCTGGGATCTGGGGATCTGAACTTTGCTCCTTATGCTTGTGTGGAAAGTGCTTTAACTGCTGAGGCATTGCCTCAGTCTGGTCTTTGGTTCTTATTAGTTTTGCACTCTTGGACAAAATTAACCTTATTAACCTCAGTTAACCTAATCAAGATAATCTCTCAGAGATGTTAGTGGAGGATTGCCTCCTAGGTGTTCTAGATCCTGTCAAATTGAATAATCATCCCCCGCAACTGAGTTAAGACTCCCAAATAGCTTTCAATTCCTGCTCAGTTTTAAAGGTCTCCAGTCAACTCTGCTTGTGTGCAGGTCTTTAGTACAGTCCTTCCCTGATTTCCACACACTCCCCACCTCTGGATCCAGAGAGATATAGGGGTGGTGAGTGGGCCCCAGGGTGGGATCAATGTGGCAGAAAGCCCAACAATCATGAGTAACACTAACATCTCTACAAGAGCTTGAAAACTGGTACTGGTACTGGGAGTCAACGGGATGACCAGGAGGTCAGGAGCCAAGTTTTCCTCCCTCCCTCTCTTTTCCCCCCTCCCTCCCTCCCTCTCCCCTCCCTCCCTCCCTCCCTCCCTCCCTCCCTCCCTCCCTCCCTCCCTCCCTCCTTCCCTCTTCTTCTCCTTCTCCTTCTCCTTCTCCTTCTCCTTCTCCTTCTCCTTCTCCTTCTCCTTCTCCTTCTCCTTCTCCTTCTCCTCCTCCTCCTCCTCCTCCTCCTCCTCCTCCTTCTTCTTCTTCTTCTTCTTCTTCTATTTTTTTCCGGTTAGGGTCTCACTATGTAGCCCTAGCTGTCTTGGAACTCACTATGTGGACATGGTTGGCCTTGAACTCTCAGACATTTGCCTACTCTGCCTCCTAAGGGCTGAGATTAAAGGCATCATCACCATGCCTGACTTTGAGGTTTATGTATACATTTTTTGAAACAAGGTCTCTTGTAGCCCAGGATGGCCTCAAATTCATTATTTAGTTAAGATAACCTTCAAGTCCTGATCCTCCTGCCTACCTCCTGAGTACTGGAATTACAGGTATGTGTAGGTGAAGTTTTTTTGGTCCTGCCTGGCCCATGGCCAGGACAAATCTCTCTCACCCGCCAGGCCCGCAGCCACTTGGACCCAATCAAACACACAGAGACTTATATTACTTAAACTGTTTGGACTAATGGCTCAGGCTTCTTGTTATCTAATCCTTACATCTTAAATTAACCCATTTCTATAAATCTATACCTTGCTACATGGCTCATGGCTTACGGGTATCTTACATGTTACTATTCATGGCGGCTGGCAGTGTCTCCTCTGCCTCAGCCTTTCACTTCCCAGAATTCTCCTCTTTCTTTGTCCCACCTATACTTCCTGCCTGGCTACTGGCCAATCAGCATTTTATTTATCATTCATAGTAACATATATTCACAGCATACAGGATATCCCACAGCAGGTGGGAACTACCATGCTTAGTTTACACAGTGCTGAGGATTGACCTATAGCTTCATGCATGCCAGGCAATCACTCTATTAACTGCTCTATATACCCAGACCTCAAGATGCAAAGTTTGAAAATAATAATTCTACAGAGGCACAGTTCACATAACTTATCTGATGGTTTTTAGCACGGCGCTCTTATCCTTTGAGGAAAAGTCACAAAACACGACAGAATCCACTAACAAAGAGTTTTATTAAAGAAGGGAAAAGGGATAGATGTGATCAGGCCTGCTGAAGGACACATGAGGGAAGAAGGGCGGGGGGCATGGGGCCCTGCTTTTTTTTTTCTTCGAGACAGGGTTTCTCTGTGTAGCTTTGCGCCGTTCCTGGGTCTCGCTCTGTAGACCAGGCTGGCCTCGAACTCACAAAGATCTGCCAATGTCTTTAGGCTTGGCAGCTGAGCCATCTTGAAAGCCCTTATATAAGAATTTTATTTTATTTTTTCTGAGAGAGTGTCTAGTGTATCCCAGGCAAGCCTCGAACTTACTCTATGTATGAGGGTGACCTTAACTCCTGATTTTCCTTCCTCCATTTTCTGATTGAAAGGATGAATGGTGCTGGTTGGTCGGTGGGAGAGTCACGGGCCACGGCAGAACCCAACATTAGTTTTTAGAGCTTTATTGGAGGGAAAGGGGGAGGGAGAGAGAGCCAGGCCTGGTGGAGGGAACAGAGCAGGAACAGAGAGAGGAAACACAGGAAGAGAAGTGCAGAGAGAAAGAGCGTGTCGGTCCGTGTAGGCTTTTTAAGGCGGTACGTAGTAGCCCACTGATGATGCCAGCCAAGACCCTGAGCGCAGGTACAGAATCCTAACACTGAGTACTGGGATTACAGACATGAGCTACCATACCTGGTTTATGTAGTATAGGGGATTGAACCCAGGGCTTTGTGCATGCAAGACAAGCACTGTACCAACTGAGCTACATCCCCAGACCCTACTGTAATTATACAGGCTGGATTATCCACATTATCGGCAATGATGATTGAGTTGTCATTAACTTAGCACATGGGGAACACTGTTAGCTCATAGTGCTTTCAGTTTCCAACATTGCTTCTCTTTTGTTTTGTGATATGGCATGATTACTGTCTAGGGTTTCTGCTGCTGTGATGAAGCACCATCACCAAAACAACTTGTGGAGGAAGGGGTTTATTTGGCTTACACTAGTCCATCATTGAAGAAAGTCAGGACAGGAACTCAAACAGTGCAGTAAGCTGGAGGCAGGAGCTGATGCAGAAGCCATGTTTACTGGCTTGCTCCATATGGTTTTATCAGCCCACTTTCTTTCTTTTTAAACATTTATTAATTGATTCTTTGGGAATTTCACACCATGCACCCCAATTCCACTCATTTCCTAGTCTTTCCATATCTACTCTCTACCCTTGTAACATTCCCCATCCAAAGAAAATTAAAAAAAAAAACCAAACCAAACAAAAAACCATCTTTCTAACTCTGGGCAATGCCCTGCTCCTCTCTTGACCAAAGCCTTCCCGCACACCCATCACAGCGGGTGCATCTGTAGTTAGCTGGGCATGTACCATTCCACTCCTCCCTCTTTCCTCCCTCTCCATCACGCATTCGTTCATTGTGGTGGCATTGGGAACTGCTGAGTATCATGGAGTAGACCCTATTGCCCAAACAGCTTTGCTTGCGAATGTTCGTTGTAATGAGTCATTGGTCTGGTTCAAGGCCTCTACTACACCGTCAATACTGGACCCTTACCGAGACTCCTCTTGGATATTCTGCTGTTGCCCAGGGTCATGAAGATCCTGTGACTATGGTTCCACAGGCAGGACCCTTCATGTGGTCCAGCAGCTCATAGATGAGGTAGAAGTTGGGGTGAGCCAACTCAAAGCCCTGGATCTGGGCCTGGGTGGTAGCTGAGTTGGTCAGCCCACCAGCTCTCGTCCATGCCTCTGAGGCCAGCTCTCCCACAGGTGGCAGCCGGTGAGGGGCAGGGCCAGCTCAGCACAGCCCTCGGACATCAACATGGCTTCAGGCTGTAGCCTACACCATGGACATCCACATGGCCTTTGGTGGTAACATGGGCCATGGACATCAACACAGACCCCTGCTCTGGTAGGGCCACCCAGACATGGCCCTTGGTGGCAGCATGGGCCTGGACATGGCCATGGCCTTAGGTGGCAGCATAGGCCTCTCACATCAGGTTGTTCCTCACCACTATCTCGCCTCCAAGTCCTCCTCTCTCTGCTCTGTTTCTCTTCTCTCCCCTCTCTCCACCATCTACTTACTCATCGTGGTGGCACCTGCCTGCCTGCCCACACAGCAAGGTGGCGGGCTGGCCTCTGGCTGTCTTTTGGTTGTCTTCTTCCTGTCCACACCTGAGGTGGCAGGCAGGCCTTTGGCAGCTTGCTTTCTTACAGAACCAGGATGATCTGCCCAGAGGTGGCCCCACCCATGATGGGCTGGGTCCTCCCACATCAATTGCTAATTAAGAAAATGCCTACAGGCCTTCCTACAGTCCGATCTTATTGAGTCATTTTCTCAACTGAAGCTCTCTCCTCTCCAGTGACTCTAGCTGTGTCACGTTGACATTAAAAGCAGCCAGCACAGTTACCTATACATTGTGGCAGGTCATTTCCTGCATAGTATAAGGGGAGGGGGTCGTTCCAGAATTCTGCAGGAACCTGAAGTACTATCACCTGAAGAGGGACAGGGTAGACCTCTTGACATAGCCAAAGACCAGGAAGCTACTGGAATGTAGGAGGCCAGTCATTGTCCACGGACTCCCAGCACTGAAAATGGGAACAGGTTTGGCTATCCTGGTTAATTTATTATTATTTCGATTTTGCTTTTGAAGAGGTTAAAGTTGGTGACAGAGAATCTCAGGAAGTCAAAATAAGTATCCAAGCTGTGTTGGCTATTCCTGGTTGTCTACTGGATTACATCTGGAATCAACTAAGCCCAAGCAGCTGGGCATACCTCTGAGGGATTTCTTTTTTCTTTTTTTCCTTTTTTTTTTTTTTTTTTTTTTGGTTTTTCGAGACAGGGTTTCTCTATGTAGCTTTGGAGCCTGTCCTGGAACTCACTCTGTAGCCCAGGCTGGCCTCGAACTCACAGAGATCCACCTGCCTCTGCCTCCTGAGTGCTAGGATTAAAGGCGTGCGCCACCACCGCCCTGGCTATTTTTTCTTAATTAAGTCATTTGAAGTGGGAAGACCTGCTTATAATCCAGATCTTTGAGGTGGGAAGATATACCTTTAATCCAGGTCTTTTGAGGTGGGAATACATACCTTTAATCTGGACCACACCTTGTGCCAGCAGCCTATATAAAGGACATGGAAGAATAAAGTTCACTCTCTTTACCTGCTTGCTAGTTTGATCTTGCTGGCAAGTCCATCCCTTCATTGACATTATAACCTACTTTGGGATTTCAGCATATACTGAAGACCAATTGAGGCACACAGTTTCATGGACTGAACTGGATTCTTGAACCTTCCATTGGCAGGCAGCTTTGTTGGACTAGCTGGACCACAGCCTGTAAGCCATTCTAATAAATTCCCCTTCTCTGTAGACATAGATTCATTCTATCAGTTCTGTTTCCCTAGAGAACCTTGACTAATACACAAGCCTTCAGCATCCTCCCAGGATGGGTCTCCTTTGGCTCTCTGGAAGAAAGATGCATCTTGAATAGGTGACCTGTGAAATTCAAGAATGTACCTGAGTAGCCACAGAAGTATCAGAAGTGGAGGTGGGATAGAATGGGAGAACACTTGGGAAGTGGCCTCTATTTCTTTCCCACCAAAGAAGACAGCTTTGTAGATTCAATAGGGGATTCTTGGGAACCTAAGAAGGCTGATTGTATTTATTCCTGTAGACCTGATGGGTATAGAAAATAGCTGGTTTAATCGTATCTGATAAACACTTTTCATTCTTTTTTTTAAAAATGGGCTTTTGTTTTTATAGCCTAGAGTGGTGTGGTGGTTTGAATGTACTTGGCCCCCATAAGCTCATAGGGAGTGGCACTATTGGGAGGTGTGGCTTTGTTGGAGTGGGTGTGGCCTTGTGGGAGGAAGTGCATTGCCTTGGAGGAGGGCTTTGAGGTCTCATATATGCTCAAGCCATGCCCAGTATCTCAGTTTGTTTCCTGTTGCCTGCAGGATCTAGATGTAGCTCCTTTTCTACTCCCAGCTACTTCTCTAGCACCATGTCTGCCTGCATGCCACTATGTCCTACCATGATGATAATGGTTTCTCTGCGTAGCTTTGCGCCTTTCCTGGAACTCACTTGGTAGTCCAGGCTGGCCTCAAACTCACAGAGATCCACCTGGCTGTGCCTCCTGAGTGCTGGGATTAAACGTTGCCTGGCTCAACTCTTTTTTAATAAGAAGGAGCTAAGGTTGAGAGAATATGAGAAGCCATTGATGGCTCTCCTGTCAGCACTGGTACAGACAAGGCTAAATCCAGACAGTCAACTGGGCGGTGGTGGCGCATGCCTTTAATCCCAGTACTCGGGAGGCAGAGGCAGGTGAATCTCTGTGAGTTTGAGGCCAGCCTGGTCTCCAAAGCGAGTTCCAGGAAAGGTGCAAAGCTACACAGAGAAACCCTGTCTTGAAAAAAAAACAAAAAAACAAAAAACAGACAGTCAAGTCTCTAGAAGCCGTGCCATTATGTTATGTTACCCTCCGGCGGACGGCACAGCCACAGAGGGTCTCTAGCAGCAGCTCTGTGCTACTCTTCACCTGACAGGTGGGCAGTCACCATTTTGAGTCCTGAGTATCACTGTCTGGGGTGAGCATTTTGCTTGAGGATTATAGAATGAGTGGGTTCTCAGCTCACAGATGGAGAGTGGGCAAGGTCTTGCTGATGGTTGCAGTGTTTGTCATACTGAAGGTGGGACAGGCTTCCAGAAGCCTGAGTCTTCAGACCCAGGAGGACTGGCGGGAAAATGCTGTAACTCTGGAGGGCACGTGGGAATCACAAGCTTCAGGGGGTGGTGGGCAGTGCTCTTTCCATAAAGCTGGCTCTCCTTTCATCAATTATTTTCCCCAGGGAGACCTCTGTCTACTTTTGCTTTTTCTGGAAAGGTCAGGCAGTGGGGAATGTATTATTATTATTATTATTATTATTACTATTATTAGTACTATTATTATTTTCTTCAGGAACTCAGGCTTCCCAATTCAGGGGGTGAAATTTATCTTTCTTCCTCCTCTCTGAGAAGGATGAGCCTCTCTGTCAGTAGTGGTGACAAGAGTGACCTTCTGTCCTTCCTTTTCTTCTCAAATGCTGAGAGAAGTGGGAGGTTAGCTTGCAAATGTCACAGAGGCTGTAAAATGCTGACTGCGGATGGATGCCGGGAATAACTGGGGTTGCAGGGTTGAGGAGATGGGCGACACCATCATCTGCCAAGAATCCATTGTTCTACAGCTGCCTTGGACACAATGGTGAGACTGAGGCAGGGGAAGGGGGAGGGGAGTAAAGTGACTGGGTGTGTCTTTGCACACTCTGGCTTTTTGGGGGTGGTTAGAGGGGCAGGGCAGGGTCAACCTGCAGCCTGCATGTGAGTTTAGAACACTAAACAAACAAACAAAAAATAAAACAGGGCCACAAAATCCCAACAAAACAAAGGGAAAAAAAAACCCCAAAACACAAACAAAGAAAGGGAGGCAGGAGGCATCTTTTTGAAAGAGTTGGAAATTCATTGCTTAAAAGGAAACATTGAAATCGCCAAAGGGAAATCTAGAATTTTCTCCAGTTTATGAACATGGAACCCAAGGCTTTGTGCATGCTAGGCAAGTGCTCTACCAGCTGAGTCATATCCCCAGCCCTGGGCTAGGAGTCCTCCTGGGTTTAATGGTGCAGGGATTCCCTTGTAGGCAATAGATGGTATGATGGCAGGCTGAGTGGCCCTCAACAGGCCGTTGTGTGTGTGTGTGTGTGTGTGTGTGTGTGTGTGTGTGTGTGTGTACGCTTACACACATGTGAGGGCTGGGAACTGAACCTAGGTCCTCTGCAAGAACAACAAGTGCCCTTAACTGCTGAGCCATCTCTCTAGCCCTGGAACACACCTTTGATCCTTTCCAAAAGGACAGGCTGGAGAGGGCCAGAGGGCTAGCACTTCAGGTGGGGTCGAAAGCTATTTTTTTTTCTTTTTACTTCATTTTGTTTTTTTTTCCCCAGATGTTTTGTGTGCATACACATTTATTAATGTCAAATTACACAGCATGTGGTTGCGTTCTCCTTATGAAAATTGCCATTTTAGGGACTGAGGAGACAGTTATCAGTAAGGTGCTTGCCACATAAACACGAGGCTCTGAGCGGGACTCCTAGGGCCCACATTAAAAAGTTGGTGGGTGTTTCATATCTGTAAGCCTAGCGCTAAGGAGGCAGAGACAGGTAGATCCCTGGAACTCGATGGCTGCCCAGCCAGCCTAGACTAGTCATTGAGTCCCAGAGGTCCCAAATCCTCTCTCAAAAAAAGTTGAGGTGCTGAAGAGATGCCTTAGGGTGAAGAGCACTGACTGCCCTTGCAGAGGACCCAAGTTTAGTTCCCCACACCAGCAGGGTGGCTCACAACCTTCTGTGACTCCAGTTGCAGGGGATCTGATACCATCTTCTGACTTCTGTGGGCACCAGGCACGCATGTGGTACACATATACACACGCAGGCAAAACACTCAAACACATAGAATAAAAACAAGTAAGTCTTTTTTCTTTTATTGAAAATAGATTTTTTTCATACACTATATTCTGATTATGTTTTCGCCTCCCCTACTCCTCCTAATTCCTCCCACCTCTCTCTGCATTTGGATACAAACCCTTTCTGTCCCTTGTTAGAAAATAAACAGACATCTAAGGAATAATAGTAAAATGAAATAAAAAAATAAGATAAAAAACAAACAAATCAGAATACGACAAAACAACCAAAT
Organism: Peromyscus maniculatus bairdii; assembly: GCF_049852395.1. Lineage (NCBI taxonomy): Eukaryota > Metazoa > Chordata > Mammalia > Rodentia > Cricetidae > Peromyscus > Peromyscus maniculatus. Next base: position 109,538,678 of record NC_134854.1, read on the forward strand.
GAGAAAAAGAGCCAAAGAAAAGGCACAAGAAACGGATATAGATGTAGACATACACATTCACACACTCAGGGATACCATAAAAACCCAAGCCGGAAGCTATAATATATACTAGAAGGATGTGTAAGGTAGACAAACAAAACAAAACAAAAAATGCCCGGACTTAACACTATGAGACAAAGTTTGTTTTGTATTGGCCATCTACTGCTGGTCCCCAACGTCAGGGGTTTATTTCCCCTGGGAGACTCCCTTGGAGAAAACTGATTTTTCATTTGCAAGTGGCTATCATTAGAGATAGCTTCTGGGTTAGGGGTGGGGACATATGTGCATTTTTTCAGCTCTAGGACCCCACCTTGTGCAGATCTGTGCAGGCCCCGTGCATGCTGCCTCAGTCTCTGCAAGTTCATATGTGTGCCAGCCCCGTTGTGTCTAGAAGGCCTCGATTTCTTAGTGTCCTCCCTTCCCTCTGGCTCTTACACTCTTTCTGCATCCTTGTCTTCCTCAGTGTTCCCTGAGCTCTGAGGGGAGTGAATTGATAGAGACACCCCTTTTAAGGCAGAGTGTTCCAAGGTCTCTCACTCTCTGCATATTGTCTGGTTATGGGTCTCTGTATTTGTTCCCATCTGCTCCAGGAGGAGGCTTCTCTGATGATGGCTGAGCAAGGCACAGATCTATGAGTATAGCATGTTATTAGGAGTCATTTTATTGCTCTTTTTAAAAGTAGGACAGTAGTATTTGGTTTTCCCCTAGGTCCCTGGCCTATCTAGTCTCAGGTTCTTGACAACCCAAGCAATATTGGGTATGGGTTCCATCTCATGGAGTGGGCCTTGACTTAAACCACATACTAATTGGTTAGTTATTCCCATAAGCTTTGGGCCACCATTGCACCAGGAAGCCTTGTAGGCAGGTCACTCTTGTAGATCAAAGGTTTTGTAGCAGGGTTGGTGTTTGCCTTTCTCCTTTGGCAGCACGAAGACTACCTTCTATTACCATGAAGAGTAGTCTGTAGAGGTGAAGGCTCTAGGTAGGCACCAGCTTGACTTCTCCATGTTCGATGAGTTGGGGACATGTTGTCTTCAGCCATAGGGCTCTGCTGTCAGTTTGTGGAGAGCAGCCTATAGTCTTGATAATAACCTGGGTTGTTTGGGAATTCTCATGGGACTCCTTTGGTGAACAACTTGATTAGATGTAACCCATTCTCAGTACTGAAAGCTTCATTTGGTGATGAGAGATGTCCAGCTGAGGCTCTGTCTCCCCCATTATTTGGTGAGTTCATTTAGATTGCCTTCATATATGTATATATTATAGGAAGCTTCTACTCTATTACGTTTCCATACAACCCTCAAATGGCCCGTAGCTTTAGCTGTCCCTTCCTGTATTACTTCCTTGCCCTCTCTTCCCTTCCACTCCCTGTTTGATCCCCTCATTCCAGTCCTCCCACACCCATCCATAGCTAGACATTCTATTCCCCCTTCCCAGGAAGATCCATCCCTCCCCCCTAGTCCCCTACTCTCTGCTTAACCTCTGTGGTTATATGGGCTATTGCTTACTAGTGACTTAACAACTAACATAAGCTAATATATATCTTATTTGTCTTTCTGAGTCTGTCACCTTACTCAGGATGATTTTTTTTTAGTTCCATCCATTTTCCTGTGAATTTTATTATTCAAGTTTTTTTTAACAGGTGAGTAATATTCCCTTCTATAGACATACCACATTTCCCTTATCCATTTATCCATTGGTGGACATCTAGGTTGTTCCCAGTTTCTGATTATTATGAATAGAGCAGCAATGAACATGGTTGAGCAAGTGTCCTTGTGTTAGGATGAAGCATGCTTTGGGTATATGCCCAAGAGTGGTATTGCTGGATCTTGAGGTAGATTGATTCCTATTTTCTCGAGGAACAGCCAATACTGATCTCCAGAGTGGCTGTACAAGTTTGCACCCCCACCAGCAATGGATGAATGTTCCCCTTACTCCACATCCTCACCAGCATAAACTCTGATTTGTTCTATTGATCTTGGCCATTCTGAGAGGTATAAAATGATTTTTTTTCCCCAGAGCTGAGGACCAAGCCCAGGGCCTTGCGCGCTCTATCACTGAGCTAAATCCCCAACCCCTAAGATGAAATCTTTTTTTTTTTTTTTTTTTTTTTTTTCTTTTTTTTTTCCGAGACAGGGTTTCTTTGTGTAGCTTTGCGCCTTTCCTGGAACTCACTTGGTAGCCCAGGCTGGCCTCGAACTCACAGAGATCCGCCTGCCGCTGCCTCCCGAGTGCTGGGATTAAAGGCGTGCGCCACCACCGCCCGGCTGATGAAATCTTAAAGTAGTTTTGATTTGCATTTCTCTGATGACTAAGGATGTTGAACATTTAAGTTTTTCTTGGACATTTAAACTTTCCTCATTTGAGAATTCTCTGTTTAGATATGTACCCTGTTGTTTTTCCTTAAATCCAGTAGCTGCCCCTTAAGCAAGCTTTGTCCTGACTGGCAATTGCAACCCCACAGCTACCAGTAGCGATTTGGTCGCACTGCATTAGCCAGGTGGGAATTCTGTCCCCTCAGGCACTGGCTCTGTCAGATCTCTAACCCTCCATAGAACTCAAGATTTAAAGGTTGAGGTGAAATTCTGCTCACTCACAGAGGCTGAATAGCAAGTAGCTAACCTCCTCTCCTAACTTGTGTCTCCCCCAAAACAGCACATCCTGCTCTGCCCCCACTTAAGAACCCTAGCTACCTATGGTTCCTCCCTACCACTTCCTGTCAGCTAGTTGCTGACTCAGCCTCCTAACCCCAGGTTAATTTTATTTAATCAAACAAATGTAACACATCTTTGCATCATTAAACAAATGTTTCATAGCATAAATGAATGTAACACATCTTAAACTAATATTCCACAACAGTACCCGGTTTTTAAATTGGGTTATTTGTTTTCTTGATGTCCGGTATTTTAGTGTTTATATATTTTGAATATCAGCCGTCTGTCAGGTGTGTACTTGGTAAAAATCTTTCCCATTCTGTAGCCTGCGGCTTTATCCATTTAATGGATTCCTTTGTCATGTAGACACCTTTCAGTTTGTGAGGTCTCGTTTATTAATTGTTGTTCTTAGTGCCTGTACTATCAGTATTTTGTTCAGAAAGTCCTTTCCCATGCCAATGAGTTCAAGACTATCCCCCACTTTCTCTTCTGTCAGATTCAGTGTATCTATCTGGCCTTGTGTTGAGGTTCTTGGTCCATCTGAACTTGAATTTTGTGCGGGGTGATAAATACAGATAAATCTCCTTTGCATTCTCCTACATGCAGCCATCCAATTTGACCAATACCATTTGTTGAAGATTTTGTCCTATTCCCAGTGTATATTTTTGGCTTCTTTATCAAAATTCAGGTGTCTATAGGTGTGTGGAATTAGTTTTGGTTCTTTAATTCTATTCCATTGATCAACATCGGTTTTCGTGCCAGTACCATGCTGTGGAGGTATGGAGTGTTCGGCTGGAACCTCCAGCTCACTCCTGCTTGATCCAGAAAGCCCCATTTCTCTCTCTCAAACCCCACCCTCTCAGAGAATCTCCAACAAAAAAGGCTCCCAAAAGGCGGGTTATGCATTCTTGGCGGCTGTGGCAGCTCCTCCCCTGAAGTTGCCAGCAGCCTAAGACCTCACTTAAAGCGGTCAGCTTTTGACTATACTTGGGCACATCCCCAGCTTATGGCAGACACGTCATTACCCCTTGCCCACATGGTATATGTGTTCCCTGCTTTAGTTCGGCTGTGTGACTTCTCCAGCCCTGATCTCCGGAGCTGGAGGACTCACCTAGGAGTTGCTTTGCTCAAATATACTTGTTCTTTTTGCTTTATCAGTTCGGCTTGATCTGGCTCACTGCATCAAACCTATTATCGTGTTACAGAAAACCTATTATGGAGAGAGTATAAAACCTTGTCTTGTTCCTGATTTCGAGTTTCTCTCCATTTAAGTTGATGTTGGCCATGTAAATTGATTATAGTATATTGAGGTATGCTCTTTGTATCTCTAATCTCTCTAGGACTTTTGTCATGTCAAGGGCGTTGGATTTTGTCAAAGGTCTTTTCTGCATCTGAAATAATCACATGGTTTTTGTCTTTCAGTCTTGTTTATATGGTGAATTATATTTATTAATTTATGTACTTTGAACCTCTATGCCTTCTACATTGGAGATGTAGCTCAGTTGGTAGACTGTTTGTCTAACATACATTCATATTGAACATATTGTGTTCAGTCCCCAATACTGCATAAAATTGGTCATGGTGGTGCATACTGTGAATCTCAGCTCTTGGGAGGAGGATCAGTAGTTCAAGGTTATCTTTGCCTACATAGTAAATTAGAGGCTAGCCTGGGCTATATGAGACTCTGTTTTGAAAAACCAAGAACCAAAAAGAGAGATAGAGGGAGAGGAAGATGGGGGAGGGAGGGAGGAAGAGAGAGAGAGAGAGAGAGAGAGAGAGAGAGAGAGAGAGAGAGAGAGAGAGAGAGAGAGAGAATTAAAGCTTGGATGAAGCTAATTTAGGGCTCCAAGGGCACTTAAGGTAGAGACTGGATTTGATTTCCAGATCTGTATGACTTCAAAGAGAGTTTCATGAAGCTGTTATTTCTTTTGCCTTACCAGGAATGGAACATATGCTAAGCAAGCTCTCTACCACTGTACTATGCCCCACAACCCCAGACTACTATTCTTTTCATCTTACCCAAGGTGTGAAAGCTCATTAGCTAACGTCTTTATGGAACATTACAATGTAACAAAATTATTTTCATATATAACTTCTTTGCCAAGAGAGAAGGCAAATTGGTCTGTCGGAACATGTCTCAGGAAGTTTGTTAAAAACGTAATTAGATGGTGTTTTGTGTAGTCATCACATTTGACAGGACAGCTGTTTGTGGAAGGAAAGCCAAGCTCATAGATCTTTTCTGGGACAGCTTCACAGATGCAGGCTGACAGTTTTTAGGGGCCTTTTGAACCTCTCTCTTTCTTAATTCTGCCCAACACCTGGTCCCACCTCAGGTCCTCTGGGAGATGCTACAACGGTCTGTGCTTTGGCTGAGTTATTGTGAACTCAACTTTGCCCATGTGTCCCAGCACATTGTGAGACAAGGATTGGCTGGAGGGAAGACTAAACCTCCAATTACTGTAACTTAAAATGATTTATAGACATGAATAATAATTAAGATAATGGACAGCCATTGTCCTACTGAGTCTTTCCTTCCTGCCTTCATTTTCTCTGATATTGAGAAGCTTGAAAGTTCAAAGATGAATAAAACCCATTTCATGCTCTAACGAAGCCCACAGCTGTGAAGAAAGACAGGTAATTGTTGTATGATATTTTGTTTGTGTTCTGACAAATAAAGCTTGCCTGGAGATCAGAGGGCAGAGCTAGCCACTAGTTAACCATAGAGGCCAGGCAGTGGTGGCACACACCTTTAATCCCAGCACTTGGGAGGAGGAAGCAGGAAGATCAGGAGTTCAATGCCACTGGGCTACACGAGATTGAACCAGCCTAAAACAGAAACAGAGTCAGGTGGTGGTGGTACATGCCTTTAATCCCAGCACTAGGGAGGTGGAGACAAGAATATAAGGCAGGTGGAGACAGGACCCCCTCGCCCTATTCAGTCTGAGGATTCGTAGAGGTAAGAAATTTCTAGTGGCTGCTGCCTTTCTCTGATCTTTCAGCTTTCACCCTCAATATCTGACTCTGGGTTTTTATTGTTAAGACTAATTAGGATCATACTTCAGATAATGTATAATTAGGTTATAAACATTGCATCTTCAGGATGTGGCCAAAAGCTTTTGAGTTAGGAGGATGGGATGGGAAAAAGACGGGAGGGTGTGAACTGAGCGGGGACACAGTAAGGTGGGTAGACCTCTAGCCCATGAGACTGACAGGTAAGTTTAGACATGGCTGAGGTGGGTGATAAACTCCAAGGTGACTCAGGCAGAAGCTGGCCAATGGGTAGATTTCCCAAATATGGAAGCAGGCAGTGTTCACACCATGGAGCCAAGAGGGCAGGTGGTCTGGCTATTCCTGGCGATTAGTCAGTGGCGGCAGGCTTGCCAAGGGGTGAGCCGGTGGGTCTGACTTTGAGATAGTCTGTGACATCAAAGCAAGGTCAGCAGAGTAGATATGGCATCCCTAGGCTGGGGAGTGGGGGAAGGGAGGGCCCAGAGCTAAGTGTTTGAGTGACAGCCCAGGAGACCTCTTTAATTATTTATTATTGCAGAATAAACCACCCCAAAGCTGAACATCTTAAGATGACCACTCTTTTTTTTTGTTAGTTTATTCTTTTTTTTGAGACAGGGTTTCTCTGTGTAGCCTTGGCTGTCCTTGGCTGTCCTGGAACTTGCTCTGAAGACCAAGCTGGCTAAGAACTCAGAGATTCATCTGCCTCTGCCTCCGGAGTACTGGGATTGAAGGCATGTGCCACCACTGCTAGCTCAAGATAGCCACTGTTACTACTTGCTTTGTGTGTGTGTGTATGCATCCTCATGTGTGTGTATGTGTGCATGTGTGTATTTTCATGTATATGAACATACATGGTGAAGCCCAAGGTTGATGTCAGATGTCTTCTTTGATACTCTCCACTATATACATACATACATACATACATACATACATACATACATACATACATACATACATAATCTTTCATATAAAAAGAAAGAAGTATTTTAGTTTGAAGTTACAGTTCAGTAGTTAAAAGCACTTCTGTTCTATTGTTAGGACCAGAGTGCAGTTCCCAGCATCCAAGTCAGATGATGCATACCTTTAATCTCAGCACTTGGGAGGAAAAGGGAGGCAGATCTCTGAGTTTGAGGCTAATCAAGTCTATAGAGTGAGTTTCAGGACATCAGAGCTATGGGGAAAAAAAACAAATAACAAAACAAAAAACACATTATTATTATCATCATCAAAATAAAAAAAAAAATAAAAAGAGGCCACTGAGGCACCCAGCCAACAGCCAAGACCCATTGCCAGGGTCGGCCCTAACAACTACTGTAGCCACATCTATCCACCGCATCAGTGAGCAAGCCCATCTAGATCATATAAGAACTGCCTGGCAACATAAAAAAACTTGAAGCAGGGTGCTGGAGAGGTGCCCAGAGAGGCCCCCAGAAGAGGATTCTGGACCCCATGAAGCTGGAGTTTTAAAAACCTTAAGTTTTTAAAAAGGATTTATTTATTTTTATTTTATGTATATGGGTGCTTTGCTTTCATGCATGTCTGTACACCATGTGCTTGTAGTACCCACAGAAGCCAGACGAGGGCACCAAATCAAGCTGGAGCTGGAGTTACAGACATTTGTAAGCTGCTATGTGGGTACAGAGAACTGATCCTGGGTCTTCTGCAAGAGCAATAAGCACTCTTAACCACAGAGCCACCTTAATTTTTGAGACAGGGTCTTTCACTGAAACTAGAGCTTGTTGATTAGGCTCTGTCTTAGGGTTTCTATTGCTGTGAAGAGACCACAGCAAGTCTTGTAAAGGAAAGCATTTAATGGAGGCTCATTTATAGTTCAGAGGTTTAGTCCGTTATTGTCATGGCAGAAAGCAAGGCAACATGCAGGAAGACATGGTGCTGTAGAAGATGAAAGTTCTACATCTTGATCCGGAGGCAACAGGAAGGAGTTTGTGTACCATACTAAGCATAGCCTGATCAAGGAGACCTCAAAGCCTGCCCCCATAGTGACACATTTCCTCCAACAAGGCCATATCTACTCCAACAAAGCCACACCTCTTGTCTTAGGGTGTCTATTGCTGTGAAGAGACTCACTGACCACGGCAACTCTTATGAAGGAAAAATATTTAATTGGGGTGGCTTACAGTTTCAGAGGTTTAGTGCATTATCATCATGGTAGGCCATGGCAGTGTGCAAGCAGACATGATGCTGGAGAAGGAGCTGAGAGTGGAGAAGATGCCACATCTTGATCCCACAGGTAACAGGAAGTGGTCTGAGATACTGGGTGTGGTTTGAGCACATATGAGACCTCAAAGCCTACCTCTACAGTGACACACTTCCTCCAACAAGGCTATACCTACCCTAACAAAGCAATACCTCCCAATAGTGCCATTCCCTATGAGTTTAATGGGAGCCAAGTACATTCAAACCACTACATTCCGCTCCTTGGCCCAACAGGTTGTAACAATACTATAATGCAAAAGGCATTTAGTCTAACTTCAAAAGTTCCTATAGTCTATCATAGTCTCAACAATGTTTGAAAGACCAGAGTCACTTTTGAGACTCATGTAATCTCTTAACTGTAATCCTTTATAAAATCAAAATTAAAAAAAAAAACAACAGATCCCATACTTCCAACATATAATGGTACAGGATATACATACCATTCCAAAATGTAGGGAAGGGAGCATAGCAAGGAGATATTGGACCAAAGCTGTTAATATTCTGACCTGACCCTTGGAATCCCACCCCTTGGTGCTGCCCTGCAGCCTGACATAAAAGCCTCATTTTAAGGAAAACGCCCCCCTTCCTCTCTCTCTTCTGCTCTCTTTCTTCCCTGCCATGAGGTGCACACACCTCCACTTTTCCTCTCTCTTCTTCCTCTCTCCTCTCTGTCTTTTGATCTATATATTATAATAAACTCTTTCCACGCATGTGCAGCACCTGGTTGTGAATGGATGTCCGCTGCCACCACCACCCGCCACTGCCATGCTTGCATGGTGTGTCTCACCCGCTGCCTGCCACTGCATCTGCCCAGCATGCCAGCATGCTTCCCTGCACTTACAGGATACCCTGGCTAGCTGTGTCCCCCGTGTGCATATATCATAATAAGAGTAAGACCCAAAACCAGCTGGACCAACTCCAAACTCTGCATCTCCATGCCTGATGTCAAAGCACTCTTCAGATTTTCAACTCCTTTCAATTTTGTTGACTGCAACACACTTCTTTCTCTTGGGCTGTTTCTACTTCCTATTAGCAGCTTTCCTCAGCAGGTATCCCACAGCTCTGGCATCTCTGTGTCTGCTTGCACACTGCCATGTCCTACCATGATGATAATGCACTAAACCTCTGAAAATGTAAGCCACCCCAATTCTTGTTTTATTAATGTTTTTCCTTTATAAGAGTTGTCATGGTCAGTGAGTCTCTGGCATCTCTAACATCTTGGGGCCTTCAAGGCAATCCAGGCTTCAACTTCATGGCTTCATGCAATGGCCTCTGTAGGCCTCCATTCAGGGACACCCCTGATACATGCCTGGCCTCAGTGGCTTTCCTTAGTCATGGAGGGAGATTCCATAACCCCCTTCTTCTATCCTTAACTCTGAAGTCAGAACCATATGGCCCAGGTTCTGCTGCTCACTAGGGATGGAACATGGCCCACTTGTTCAATTACATCTTCACCAACTTTCTGTTTTCCATGGTTTTCTTCACTGTCTAAACTTGGCTGTCCTGGAACTTGCTCTGTAGACCAGACTAGCCTCAAACTCAGAGATCCACCAGTCTCTGCCTTCTGAGTGCTTCAATTAAAGATGTGCATCGCCACACCTGGATCTAAGCTGTTCTTTAATTTCTTTTTGAAAGTTGGGAATTTAGCTGAGTGGGATCTTTCCCTGAGGTCACCACTCCTTTTATTCCATTTCTTAATCTGTTTATCTTCTTGAACACAGGATTTAACTCCATTATACTTCCTGGTGTTCCTTTTCTCCTCAAATTTTACATTTTGTATTTTTCCTTTTTCAGCTTGCTCCTTTTTGTTATAAATCTTCATCAGCGTTAACTCTAATAACCACAGGACAGATTCTATACTAGGCTGTTTTTGAGATTTCCTCTGCCAATGGAATTAGTCCAAAACTTTTCACTTTAGCCTCAGGCAGACTCTTCAGACGAGGGCAAAAAGCAGCCACATTCTTCACCAGCATATCACAAGAATGGTCTTTAGGCCACATACTAACATTCTTCTCCCCTGAAACCTCTTGATCCAGGCACCCACAGTTAAATCACACTCAGCACCACTGTTTTCTATGTACTTACTAGTAAGGCCCATTAAGCAGCACTTAGAGTGTTCAAATGCTTTTCTAATCCACAGTTCCAAGGTCCATATTCCTTCAAACAAAAGCATAGTCAGGCCTATCACAGCAATATCCTAGTCCCTGGTACCAACTTTTGTTTTAGTTAGGGTTTCTATTGCTGTGAAGAGACATCATGACCACTACAACTCTTATAAAGGAAAAACTTAATTGGGGTGGCTTACATTTTCAGAAGTTTAGTCCATTATTACCATGGCAGGACATGGCAGCATGCTGAAGAAGGAGCTGAGAGAAGAACCTACATCTTGATCCCATAGGCAACAGGAAGTGGTCTGAGTTACTGGGTGTGGCTTGAGCATATATGAGACCTCAAAGTGACACACTTCCTCCAACAAGGCCATATCTACTCTAACACAGCGACACCTCACAACAGTGCCACCCCTATGAGCTTAGGGGGGGTCAATTACATTCAAACCACCACAGGCTCTGTTGGCCGCTCAGCTCCAGGGACACGCCTCTCTCCCCAGCACTGGGATTTTAGGCATGTGCTGCTGCAGCTAGCTTTTTACTGGGTGCTGGGGTTATAAACCCAGGTCCTCATGATTGACTTTATATATCCTTTACTAACTGAGCCATCTCCCCCTCTCCTGATGTGGATTTTTAAACTCTCATGGTCACCAAGGCAGAGGGCAGGGCCTGTCTGTCTTGCTTTCTTCCTACAAACCCTATCAGTAGTCATGGTAGACTCATGCTGATTGCTGGGCCTTCTTTGTAGAGGACCATTTGTCTGTCTTTTTTTTTTTTTTTTTTTTTTTTGTTTGTTTGTTTGGTTTTTCGAGACCGGGTTTCTCTGTGTAGCTTTGCGCCTTTCCTGGAACTCACTTGGTAGCCCAGGCTGGCCTCGAACTCACAGAGATCCGCCTGGCTCTGCCTCCCGAGTGCTGGGATTAAAGGCGTGTGCCCCCACCTCCCGGCTCCATTTGTCTGTCTTAGTCTGGAGGTCCTAGCCTTGCCCCTAGCAAACATGACCCAGGTTGGCCAAGCTCTAGAGAGAGAAAAGCTGTCAGTAAGGATTGCCGTCCTGCCTCCTCCAAGGGTTGCCTTATCCTTCCATGTGTCCCCCTCGGCCCAAAGGAGGGGCAGAGGAAGCAGAGCGAGTTCTGAGTGGTGCTCCTCCAGGGGTTCAAATGGCACTGTTAGGCTGTGCCAAAGGCACTTCCTGCTTCAAAGAAAGGAGGCTTACTGTGGGGTTTTGGCAGCTTGGCACAGCCAGTGGAAGTGGTAAGTGGAAGTCTATGCAGGGCAGCTGCCATGCAAACTAGATTTCAAAGTCCCTGGGATTCAGGGTGCCGTTAGCTTCTTGAGATTGGCGGAAGGTCAAGGCCCTGGGTTGGGTGAGAAGATGCAGGCTGGTGTGGTGGGCCTTGTGTGTGTGTGTGTGTGCCTTGCTGGTGTGGGTGGGTCTTGCTGGGGTAGTGGGCCTTGCTAGTATGGGTGGGCCTTGTGTGTGTGTGTTTGTGTATGTTTGTGTGCCTTGCTGGTGCATGTGGGTCTTGCTGATGTCGAAGGTCACAAGGGTGGGAGGTTGGCACATGGGAAGTGTGTATAACCAGGGTGTATTATATGAAATTACCAAATAATCAATACAAATATTATGTTGGAGAAAAATAAACTGGCTTTGCTTCCTAAAAAATGTTTGGAGGGGTTGGGGAGATAGTTCAGCAATTAAGAGCTCTGACTGCACTTCAAGAGAACCTGGGTTTGAGTCCCAGGACTTAACATGGCAGCTCACCACTGTCTGTTGCCCTCTTCTGGCCCCCTGGGGCACAAGGCATAAAAGTGATACATAGAACATACATGCAGACAAAACATCCATATGCAGAATTTTTTTTTTGAGACAGGGTTTCTCTGTGTAGTTTTGGAGCCTGTCCAGGAGCTCATTCTGTAGACCAGGCTGGCCTTGAACTCAGAGTTCTGCCACTACCACCCAGCACATTATTTATTTTTTTAATTAAAATTATTTATTTTTGGTCAGGCATGGTGATGCACGCCTTTAATCCCAGCACTTGGGAGGCAGAGGCAGGTGGATCTCTGTGAGTCCATCTAGCAGAGTAATATATAGCCTACCAAAGCTTTTTATTTGTTTGTTTTCTGCTAAATATAAAACTGACTTCTGATGGCTTATCCTTATAGCCATAGGTTAGTGCAGCCCTCAGCTCTCATCAGAGAAGCTTCCTTTTGTAGGAGATGGTGATTGACATGTAGCTTGTCAAGGTGCATAGAATAGGAGACTTCGGCAGGCTCAGTTCCAGATGGAACATTTGTATCACACCCCTCCTCCAAGGCTCAGGGATTGTAGTAGAATAGGAGTCAGAAAGATTGTAAGAGCCACAAGCAGTGGACAACCACAAGGAAGCAGTGTTTTCTAAACATAGCTGGGCAGCTGCACCTCCGGACTCACAGCGCAAGCTCAAGCCAGACAAGATTCCAGCATGCAGAGGGAGGCAAGCGTGAAGTCTGTCTCTCTACCCCTACCTCTAGGAGCATAGACCAGGATACGTGCTGGGAGGGGGAAAGTCAGCCTTCTTAAAAGTGGGACCAAAGGTAGACTGACCACACTCCGGTAGAAGACCGCATATCCTAGAGTGTGTGGGCAGCACAAAGTGTACTTAACTGGTTTTAAAAAGTGGGGAGGGGAGACCCAAAGGTAAGTGGGTAAGGAAAGGGAATGGATTTGGGAGATGGATGTGAATGTGATTAAAATACAATGTATGAAATTCTCAAGGACTAATTAAAAATGAGAAAAAAAAGAATGTTCAAATTGGCATTGCTATTGCATGCAGATTTGAGAATTTTGATGTGATTCTAAGACTACTCTGAATTTTTTGGTGTGTGAATATTGAGTATTTTGTAAATGTTCTCTTCTTTGTACTGACTTTTCTTCTGACCTAGATTAAAAGCTTTGGGAGTAAACACTTAGCGCACATGCATACGATGTCCAATAAATAGCTGTCTATACAGTAGATATACAGGCTTATTATTTAGTTATGTGTATGTCTGTGTGTCTTTGTATACAGATGTGTACATGGAGTGGAGCCTGCAGAGGCTAGAGGAGGGTATCAGAACCCCTGGAACTAGAGTTAACGGTGATTGTGAGCCACCCAATGTGGGTGCTGGGAACCGAACTCTAATCCTTTGGAAGAACAGCAAATGTTCTTAACCACTGAAGCATCTCTCCAGCTCCCTAATTTTTTTTGAGAACTTCTGTATTATTTTCTGTAATGGCCATATTAATCAAGGTTATTTTATCTCATCTCAGAGCTAATGTCTTGAGGAAGCTGGTCATTCTTTATAGAAAAGAAAAAAAAAATCTACAAATTTACTCTCTGGCTGGATGTCACTCTGGTAGAGCATTCTACCCTCATGAAAATAGGTAGACAACATGACATACTATAATTAGTGACTTGGTTCTGTGTGTTCTGAAAAAGTCATGACCACTGGGTTGTGCCTTGGTGGCCATCTCTTGGAGAAAGCAGGTCAGAAGAGAAGTAGCAGTTGGGCCAGAATAGCAAGCTCCCTGTGGGAGTCAGGAGCAACATGCCCAGGAAGGTGGACAGGAGGCCTGGTGGTACAAGCTGTAGGTGGACAGCGGGCCCGGTGGTACAATCGTAGCCCAAGAGCTCATTTAGAAGTCATAAAAGCTGCCAGATTCCTTGCTGCACCCATTCTGTATCTGTGAGATGGGGTTGACAGGAAGACCAAGACCACATTGCTACATGTTGCATTCTTCTTATCTGCCTGTCTATCTATCTATCTATCTATCTATCTATCTATCTATCTATCTATCTATCTATCTATCTATCTATCCATCATATATCTATATATATATTTTTTCGAGATAGGGTGTTTCTGTGTAGACTTGGCTGTCCTGGAATTCACTCTGTAGACCAGGCTGGCCTAGAACTCAGAGGTCCTCCTGCCTCTGCCTCTTGAGTGCTGGGATTAAAGGCACATGCCACCACTGCCTGTCAGATTCTTTTTAAAATTAGCTTATTTTTAAGTTAAAAAAAAAAAAGACTTATTTTATGTGTGTGTGTGTGTGTGTGTGCGCGCGCGCGCGCGCGCGCACGCATTTCTGTATGCCATGGTGCTTGTGTAGAGGTCACAAGACAACTTTTAGGAGTCAATTCTCCCCTTCTACCTTGTAGAGGTAGGCTCTCTTTGTTTCAGTCCAACTGAAGACTAGATGGCCTGTGAACTTCTGGCCCAATTCTCCTGTCTTGGCTTCCTGTCTCAGGATTGTTCAGATTACTGATATGTACCTGCATCTGACTTTTATTTGTTGTTGTTTTGAGAAAAGGTCTATGTTGCCTTGGACGGCCTGAAACTCAATATGTAGCCAAGGCATATTGGCGATATGTGCCACTCTCTATGACCAGCTCCATCTTTTTTTTTTTTTTCCATATGGGTTCTGGGGATTAAACTCTAGTTGTCAGGCTTGTGGGGTAAATACTTCCAGCTGCTGATCCACTTTCTTGGCTCCATGCTGGGTCCTTTAAAGAAAAATCAACAAAGGCATAAAGTATCTATTCATTCAATAGGAAAGCTTTTCAGCCCCTGCTCCACCTCAGCATGAAGAGCTTGGATACAAAGAACTATGTAAGATCTGTATGGCAACACACTAGAGAAATCTCTAGGAAAAAAAAAGCATGGCCATTTTGACCTCAGGTAGAGGCAAGGGTTCCTTCTTGCAAAGCAGATAACTTGAGCAGGAGGAAGGAGCAGCCGCGCCCTGCCCCCAGTTTGCCAGAGTGTAACACAGAACTCACCTTCATAGGGAGGCAGGGCTCAATCAGGAGAGCTGGAAAGGGCTACAACCATTTGTTTTCTGAGGCAAGAGGCTGCTGAGTTAGGGGAATGGCAAGGGAGCAGTGTGCCAAAAAGGGGAAAGTTGAGGCCAAGTGTGGGGTGTGCTAGGAGTAGCCGGAGATGACCAAAACTGAGCCCCCTTTCTTGGAAACCTGGCTGTTGGGTGGTGGATGTTTTTCTAACCTCCAAACTCCCGTGATTCAGTGTGGTGGCTTTAGCAATGATCAAAGCAGGATTTTGCCCAAGCATATAAATGGCCAATTACCTCCAACTGTCAAAAGGAAACAGAAATCTCAAGTCAGGATCAGTTCCCCCAAAGCCAGAGAATGGGTGAGTTTTAGGCATAGACTTGAAGACAGCATGGTTCTGTGTGGTGTGTATGAGGCAGCCTGGAGACTTTTGAAAAGAGCAGTGTGATTGGGGTGGAGTTTACACACAGTAAAATTTATCCACTGAAAGTCTTCAGTTCACTGGTCTTTAGGATATGACAGAGTCATAACTCATCATCACAGCCAACTAAAAATCCAAGTAAGTTGAAGACTTTATTTAAAATAAAAAGACTTATTTATTTTATGTGTATGAATGTTTTATCTGTGTGGATGTGCTCACACTGTGTGTATGTGCCTGATGCCCTCAGAGGCCAGAAGAGGGCACTAGATTCCCTGAAAATGGATTAACAGATGGTTCTATGTTGCCATCTAGGTAGGGAGCCTAAACTGGGTCCTCTGTAAGAGCAGCAAGTATTCTTAATGGTTCACCATCTCTCCAGCTCATTATTAAAAAACAATTATGTGTTTCCATGTGTCTGTGAATGAATGGGGTTGTACACCTGAGTAAGATGCCTGAGGAAGCCAGAAGAGGGTGTCAAGTCCCCCAACGCTGGAGTCACAGGTGGTTGTGAGCTACCAGAGGTAGGTGCTGGGAACTGAATAGACATGAACCATTGAGCTGTCTCTCCAGCCCCAGTCATAGTCAATTTTAGAATATCGTTACACCAGAAAGAAATCCTATCACTCCAATACCCCCCTTAAACAACCATGAATAAACAGACTCCTGTTCTGGGCTTTCATGGGGATGGAAACGTACAGCACAGGCTTCTGCACATGGCTCTGTCACTCAAGAATGAAGTTCCCAAGTTTGGCCCATGCCACAGCATCTGTAAGCTCTTCGCTCCTTTCTGTGGCCCACTGCTATTCTTTTGTATGAGTGTCATGTTTTGTTCCCCAAGTCACCTCTTGGACATCCAGGTTCTTTCTAACATTCGACTGCTGACTAATGTCACTATGAACATTTGTTTGCATCTGGAGAGGTGTAATTCATTTCTCTTGGGTCATAGGGTAACTTCATGTGGAGTTGTGTGTGGAGTGGCCAGGCTGAGTAGCAACACATTATGTGATGGTTAATATTGCCAACTTGACAGGATCTAGACTCACCTAGGAGACAGTCCTCTGGGCATGGCTGTGAGGGAGCTCCCAGACTGGGTTAACTGAGGTAAGAAGACTCCCTTTCAGTATGGATGGCACCATCCCCTGGACTTGGTCCTGAACTAAATTAAAAGGAGAAGAAAATAGCATCAGCATCCACAGAGCTCTGCTTCTTGGTTGAAGATGCAGTGTGATCCGCTGCCTCCCACCATGCCTTCCTGAAACAACGGATGTGCTCTCAAACTATGAGGCAAAATCAACTCTCTTCTTTCCTTATTTCTTTCATCAGATACTTTGGCACAGCAACGAGAAAACTAATACAGAATATTGGGACTTAGGAGTGGCTGATGTGATGAATCCAAGCGTGTGCTGCATAGGCTTTTGGACTGGTTTGTAGAAGGAATGTGGAAGTGTTTGGAGCTGTGGGCTAGAAAAGCCGTAGGATGCTATAAGCAGAGGTTGATGGACCACTCTGTGAGAGTTCAGAAGACCAGAATACTGAGAGAATTGCAGACAATGGAGGCTCATCTCATAGGGTTTTAGAAGGGAACAAAGACTAGGTGTTACTGGGCAGAGACCATCATAGTCTAGCAGAGAACCTGGCTCCATGTTGCCTGTGTCTTGAGAACTTGGTTGAGGCAGAATTCAAAAGCAATGCACTCATTTCTCTGGCGGAGGAAATTTTAAGACAGGATGGCATCCAGGCCATGACATGACTATTCACGGTTCTTACTCTATAGCAGCAGTTCTCAACCTTCCTAATGCTGCGACCCTTTAATACAGCTCCTCATGTTGTGGTGACCCCCAACCATAAAATTACTTTCATTTCATAACTGTAATTTTGATACTGTTATGAATCATAATGTAAATATCTGATATGCAGGATATCTGATCTGCAACCCTGTGAAAGGGTCATTCAACCCCCAAAGGGGTGGTGACCCACAGGTTGAGAACTGCTGTTCTACAGTGTATAAGAAAGAAGAGAGCTGATAGCTGAAAATGTGAGGTTTGGGCCGCTCAGGGGTTCAGAGCACACTCCTACGACGTGAGTCCTTGGTCAACTGCCCTGGGGAAGCAAGGAGTCTTTCCTGTCAAGGAGACTGGTTTCCAGTGTGAGGAAGACTGAATCAGGACTCTCCCTTCCCATCTGCCTGTCAGAGGTTGTAGTGACTCACTCTTACGTGGCAGTGATGCTTTTTAGGTGGTTTTGGACCATCTCAAAGGTTCACCTCTCTTTTCGAGAGTGCGCTAATTTAGAGAATGATGCTGTTGGGTTTCATAGCTGCACAAAGTGCCCATCAACCGTGAAGGGAGAGAGGGATGGAGGGAAGGATGAAGGGCATCAGCTGCAGATGCAGAAAATTGCTACCAACTGTTGGGACGAGTCTTTGGAGGTGACTGTTTACAAAGGTCTCTTTCTTCCTTTTCCCTCTTCTCCTATTCTGGATGCTCATTCCTTATGTGTCCTCTTCTTGAGCTCCTGACTCCCTGTTTCAGCCAGTCACTGCCTTCTCTGCATTTCTGGCTTGTACAGTCAGGCCCTTCCCAGAACTTCCTCAAATGATGGCTTTCTGACAGTCTGCCTGTCAGCCTCACAAGGCGGGGCAGGGGCTCAGCTACCCACCTCATCTGTACACAGGAGGCCTGGGGCTGGGGCTGGGCCCAGCAGGAAGTGTGGGCTTGTTAGAATGTTCCCTTTACCTGTTCTCTTGCAGGACTGGGACTTCTGCCCAGGTCTGGGCCTCTTCCTCAGTTCCTTATTCCAGCAAGTGGGACTGATTCATCCTACCCTGCTCGTTCCTTAGGGCTATCATGTGTTAGGTCTGGGCTTTTATCCCAATTAGGATAATAGCATCCTGAGTTTGGCCAGTAGGCAGCTTTTCTTCAATGAATGAAAAATGAACTGGAAATAACTTCGGAGGAAGCTTTACCCACCCCCCTCCCATCTCTCACTAGTGTTCCAGGGCTCTGAAAGCCAGTCATGATGCTGGGATGTCTAATTGCGCGGATGTTAGCTCTGTTTTGGCATCCTTTCATTTTGATTACATGGGGTGGAAAATGAGCCCCTTTGATTAAACCAATGCGGATATTAAATATTATCCTTGGCATTCTGGCAGAGAAGCCTCACATTTAAGAGAGAGCACAGATACCTGCAATCCCCTGGGTAGTGTGGAGCAGCCTAGGGGAAGCCCCCGCAAGGGACAGGGGGGCTCATGGGCCCATTATGGAGTCCCCCCTTCTGAGAGGCCTTACACAGAGAGGCACCCCATTTCATGGCATGTGTTCAGAGCGTACTGCTTTCCACATACAAGACTTCACATTTTCTTCTCCTGTGTGTGTTGTGGTGTGTGTACACGTGTGCATGCATGCATGCCTGTGCCATGCTGTGCTCATGGAGGTCAAGGACAACTTTGTAGAGTCAGTTTCCTCCTTCCTCCTTTGTATGGTCCCAGGGATTCAACTCAGGTTGTCAGGCTTGCTCAGCAAGCGCCTTTCCTCAAGGAGGTATCAAGCCCGACCTTGTTTTGTTGAGATAGAATCTCTCACTCATCTGGAATTCTCCAGGGATCGTCCTGTCTTTGCCTCCCCAGTTGCTGGGATTTCAAGTGTGTCTCACCGTGCCCTGTTTTATTCTATTTTAATCAATCAATTAATTAATTTTTGTTTTTCAAGACAGGGTTTCTCTGTGTTGGCTGTCCTGGAACTTGCTCTGTAGACCAGGCTGGCCTCCATCTCAGAGATCTGCCTGCCTCTGCCTCCCCAGTGCTGAGATTAAAGGTGTGCGCCACTACCACCTGGCTCCAGTTTTTTTTTTTCTTTTTTAACATGGGATTTGAGGATTGAACTCAGGTTCTCACGCTTGCACAGCAAACCCTTTGCGGGCTGAATCTTTCCTCTCACCCCAAACTTCTCATCTTTAAGTTCCAGTGGAGCACCGATTGCTTGACTGGACCTATTCTGCCTTCGTGTGTGGTTGGACCTTGAGGGGAGGAGTGTGTGTCATCTTAGCTAGGTCAGGCCACTGGACTCAGTCTCCCATCCAGATCTGCCACACTTTCCACAGGGCAGTGCTTGGTGGCCTGCTGTCAGGGCCCCAGAGCTGGATCCTGCTGTTGCCTCAGCAGGAAGCAAAGTTATCTCCATGTCCAGATCTGGGGAGTCACCTTCCCTACCTGCCCCACTTCGAAGGAAAGCCCCTGGTGGGAGGAAGGGGGGGAGTGAGAAAGGTGTGGGCAGTTTGCAGCATTTTGCTTCCTTGTCCTTCTGACGAAGGCAGGCCATGAGGCAGTTTGACCTGAGAGCCAGAGAGAACTAAAGGTTTGCCTTGCTCCCAGAGCTGTGCGGGTGGTAGGTGGGTAGACAGCTCATTTGCATAAGGTCTGGTGAGTCAGCCAAGGTCATGGAGGCATTTCTGACGCTTCCTTGATGTTTGTTGTCCTGTAGGTTCTAGGCAAACTTGTCCAAGTCTCAAGTCCCTAATAAGAGGGTGGATTTTTTTTTTTTCTATTGTGTATGTATCTGTCCGTAGGTTTTTTTTTTTTTTTTAGCTCTTTGGGGGCCCCCTATCCAGCTCCCAAATAAATACTTATTCTTACTTATAAATGCCTGACCTTAGCTTGACTTGTTTCTAGCCAGTTTTTACTCCGTGGTGGGCTGTATGGCTGAGTGGCTGGTCCCTGGCTTCCTCCTGTCCTCCTTTTCTCAATCCTCACTCTCTTTCCTAGATTTCTCTCTGCCTGCCAGCCCCTCCTATTACTCTATTGACTGTTCAGCTCTTTATTAGATCAACCATGTGTTTTAGACAGGCAAAGCAACACAGCTTTACAGACTTAAACAAATGCAATTCCCCTTTTCTATTTTAATAAAAAGAAAAAAAAAGCAAAAGGTTATGACTAACAAAAGAAAAACTATATACAAAAGTACAATAACTATATACAATATATACAAATAATAAATACCTAAACAGGTATTGGACAAATTAGAGAAAATAATTCCATTATCTATCCTATTTTGGTAAATCCAAGATGTATCTAATGCACTTTCTATCCTAATTAATTTTCAACTATAAGTAACTAATCTTCAACCATAACTAACTAATCTTCAACTCCCTCAGAGACCCAAGAAGGAAATAATATTAGCTAACAAAAATAAAAAACAGGAAGTGCATGCAAGCAACTTCCAAAAAATTTGTGAGTTGACAGAAACAGCCAGCTGCCTGGGCAGTCACCTGAGGTTTCTCCGCAGTGTTGGGGCATCATCTTCAGCCTATAGGCTTAGTGTATCTGACAGACTCATTTGTGAAGTAGGATGTACACAAGGTCAACAGTTCAATCTCACATTGGGTGAGAGCAGTCCATGTACCAGAAACACCTGAATTCCACTAGTGTCCTGTCATGATTCAGGATTTTAAATTCTGGAAATTGTTGACAGTTTTTAAATTCAGCTGTCCATTCTTCTTGGCTGTGTATATATGGCTTCATCTCAGCATCCCCTTCTTCTCCACATCCCTTTATTAAATGCCAGTCTACTTTTGAGAGGCATGAGCTTTCAGCTGCTGTTCCATTGTACAACAGAATCCATCGGCCCTCTGCCTGTTAAGCTGCCTTCAAAGAAAAGGGCACCGTACCTTTTCCGGATGCGAAGGCCACTTCAGGGATGGGGCCATATTGTCCTGGCCTCAGAATATGCCTTTTGATAAAGCCATAACCACACTTGTTTTGGCAAGAATCAGTAGTCCCTTATTTCGTGATCTGTCTGTCCATTTTGTCCTGTTGATTCGAGGATACTTTGTTGTCCAGTGGCTAACTTTTTCCAAAATGAAAGTTGACTCCATATGCAGTTTCTTCAATGCCCATATTTTCTCTAAAGTAGATTGGTACTGCCAGGAGCCGACATGTCTCAAAAAAGAAAAATTTTCTAAGTTATTAAAGCATTTTAAATGCCATATTCTGTAGATCTCTGAAGGGTTTGAAGATGACCTGTCTAAAACATCTCTGCTCAATTTTTAAAACATATCTAATATGACTACAAGTTCTATTGTAATGTCTAACTACTAATTTTCATTTCTTTATATCCTAGTAGTTGGTAATAATAACATTCAAGGATCAGAAATTTGTATTACATTGTTAAATGAATGGTATAAATACAATTAGAAATATACATATAACATTTTCTAACAATATCAGTTTCAAATTTGTATACAATATAAAACAATTCAATCCAATGTAAAGTATTAGTAATTGTCTTTTTCTTTTCTTTCTTTCTTTCTCTTTTTTTTTAACAAGAACCTTAAATCTAATCTCCTTTGCTTAGCCTTTTTCTTAACCCTTGACAATAACTTGTAACCAGCCCCCCTAAATACTGAAAATTATCCCAGACCCAAAACCCATTAAAAAGACCAAAAAACCACCCACCCCACACCACCTCTTTGGGAATGTGGGCGATGTAGTCTTAAAATTGCTTCCTGCTGGGTATGGGCGAAGTTTTCTTTATCATGAAAGAATGCTCTGAGCACCTTGTAGTTCAAAGCTGATCTGTGGATGATGTTTGTCAGCTTAATGATATCATTATTGTCCACGTGGAATTGTTGTTGTTGTGGGGCCCCATCTTCTTTCTGGAGACTTCAGTTGATGTTAGGCCTGGCCATGATTTCCTGCAGAAAACTGATAAGAGACCCACGTTGGGCGCCAGATATAGATGTAACCAACCGTCTTATTAAATAAGAAACACAGAAACAATGCAAAAGAGAAAGCCGAGAGGTCAGAGCTCAGAGCTGAAATCTCACCCTTCCGCCTGCGGTGTCCCAGCTTCCCGAATCAGGGCTCTATTTCCTGTCTGTTAGTCTATTTAAAGAGACAGAACAAGCCACAGCTATCTCACCTCACCAGTTCCTCAGCTGGTCCTGTTTCCTCAGACTGGAAGCTTCTGTGTCCTCATCCCAATAGCTCTCAGCTGAACTGTGTTGCTCCAAAGCCTGAAAGCTTAACCAGCCAAATGCTTCCAGTTTCTGGTCCTCACGCCTTATATATCTTTTTGCTTTCTACCACCACTCCCTGGGATTAAAGGCTGGCTTTCTGGGATTAAAGGCGTGTGCCACCACCACCACCACCACCACCACCACCACCACCACCACCACCACACTCTTGCTATGGCTCTAATAGCTCTGACCCCCGGGCAACTTTATTTATTAACATACAATCAAAATCACATTTCAGTATAATTAGATTAGCACCACATGCAATATAAAAGAATGCAACACACCTTTGCACCACTAAACAAATATTCCACAGCATAAATGAATGTAATACATCTTAAAATAATATTCCACAACATCTGTCTCTGTGTGTGGATTTGTGCACATGTGTGTGGTGCACACAGAGGCCAGAAGAGGGTGTTGGATCTTCTGGAGATGAAGTTATAGGCAGTTGTGAGCTACCCAGACATGGGTGCTGGGAGCTGAATCTGGGCCCTCTTCGAGGGCAGTGCACGCTCTTAAACCCTGAATGATTTCTTCAGCCCTGGGATTGTTTTTTAATTTGTTTTGTTTTTGCTTATCAGTTCTTTTTTCCCCCACAACACATCCATCCCACTCTGCCTGTTGTTTTTTTAAAAAAAAAAACAGCACATACTTGGCTCTGTGTAGTAGGATTCATGTGCTATCTTTATGACTTAAAAAAAAAAAAGAATCAGAAGACAGTTTCCACCAGATCTGAAACAGTCGGGATGCTGGTGTTTTCTTTGCTTTCATGAGTTTCCAAACACAGGCAGGCAGCTGCAGATTTTTGTCTACAGAAAGCTGCTGCAGATATGTGAAGAATCTGAAGAAAGTGTGAAGCAGAGGGAGGGACTCTCCTGTTTGTCTCTAGTGTAGGCTGGTGCCTGGGCTGGCAGCAGCCCTAGGAGCCTCAGGTCCTGAGGGACCAGACCAGACCAATGAATGAATGAAGGTCATTCATTATAGCCTCTCATGTAGCCCAGGCTGGCCTTGAATTCAATGTGTAGCTGAGGATGACCTTGTGCTTCTGACCTTTTTAAAAAAATTTGCAAGATCTGGTCTCATGTAGCCCAGAACAGCCTTGAATTCCCTATGTAGCCATGGATAACCTTGAACTTCTGAACCTTCTGCCTCCAATCTTCTGAGCGTTGGGATCACAGGTGTGTGCCACCACAGCAGTTAGTTGCCACTCACTCTTCAACCCACAAGTCCCAGAGTACAGATGAAACCCTTTCTTCTAGAAAGTCCTCCACTTGTTCTGTACTTGCACAGGGAGATCTGTGGAGCACACTGAGAGAACGTCACACACATAAAAAGAGTGGATGCCTATATTAGCCAGTGTTCTCTAGGGGAAAAGAACTGGTAGAACACCCACACAAGGCTATTGTCCTCCTCCCCCCGTCAAATTTTATTACAATATTTGTACTTTACTTTTTTATTCTTTTCTTTTGATAGAGTCCTACTGTGTAGGAAACTGGCCCCAAACTTGTGATCTTCCCGCCTCATCCTCCTTAGTGCTGGGAATTCTGGCATGTGCCATCATCCCTGTATTTTTTTGCTTTGCTTGGGTATAGGGACAGCTGGACTTGGAGCTGGGAGACTGAAGCATTGTTGCTGTTGCTGTGACCTGCAGAGTCATGCAGCTCCCAGGGCCATGGGTTCCTGGGCCATCACCAACAGGCGAGTGGGTATGCTTTGCATCCCTTCTTGGTGTTGATTAATAAGCAGCAAGTCCCTGGCTGACTGAGGCTTAGCCAACCTGTAGCCTGGTGGGGAATACTATTTTAAGGTGTGTTACTTTTGTTGATGTTGCATTTGTTTAACTCTGTGAAGCCGTGTTACTGTGCCTGTATAAAACACCTGATGATCTAATAAAGATTTGAGCAACCAGTGTTGAGGCAGGAGCAATGATAGGTGGGGCTGGCAGGCAGAGAGAATATATAGAAGGAGAAATCTGGGAGAAAAGAAAGAAGTAGCCAGAGAAGGAGGAGGACTCCAGGGGCCAGCCACCTAGCTACACAGCAAGCCATGGAGTAAGAGTAAGATTTACAGAAGTAAGAGAATGGGAAAAGCCCAGAGGCAAAAGTAGACAGGATAATTTAAAGTTAAGAAAAGCTGGCAAGAAACAAGCCAAGCTAAGGCCAGGCATTTATAATTAAGTATAAGCCCCTCTGTGTGATTTATTTGGGAGCTGGGTGGCAGGCATCCCGGAAGAGCCAAAAACAAACAACAGTAGCCTGGCTCACTTTATGATTCGGTGTTGAGTCTTCATCCAAATAACCTGTAGGCTATCCTCTTCCTCCTCTCTGAGCATTTAGACAACCTGAGCCAGAGCTATACAGTGCATTATCTGTATATCTGCTGTAGCAGGAACTGATCTGTGCATACTTCATCATACATCATATGGGCCGGTCCTACAATGACTCACCTGAAATCAGAAGCAACCAACCATTTTCCCAATCAGTGCTTGGCATCATGCTTTCCTGTTGTCTCTCTTTAATTTAATTCTGTTCAGCTCAGCGCAGCTCCAAAAACTTGAAGAGTTTGTAAGAATTCAGAACCACAAGGGGCACTCACTGTCACAAACAAAAGCAAGATATGGCCCAGTCTTGGGCTCCAAGGAGCTCACAGTTTCAACCAGGAACACAAACATCATCCCTACACAAAATAAGCAGAAAGTACACAAGACAGATGAGCCATGGTCCCTGCTGGGTGGGACAGAAGTTCCCAGCTGAAACCGACGGTGACTTCTTCAGTGGTTCGTCTTCATTGTGGACTTGACTGGATTTAGAATGACCTAGGAGATACAGCTCTGAGCATGTCTGTGAGGGCATTTCCAAAGGGGTTGAACTGAGGAGAGAAGACTTACCATCAATGTGGGGGCCACTGGCCCATGGACTGGGGTCCCAAGCTGAATAAAAGGGCATTGAAGAGATGGCACAACAGTTAAAGCACTCCCCACACAAGCGTGGGGCCCCATGTTTAGATACCCAGAGACCCATGTAAATATTGGCTGAGAGCGGCAGCTCGCCTCTTATTCCAGCCCCAGAAGGCAGAGATGGGGGATTTCCCCAGAACAAACTGGAGAGCGGGACTTAGCCATGTCAGTGAGTTCTGGGTTTGATTAAGAGACCCTACCTCAGCGAACAAGGTGGAAGAGCTCTGAGGATGATTCCTAACGTCTGCCTCCAGTCCTCACATGCACACATGCATACACATGCACATAAACTGCATTGCATGTGTGCCCACATGCTTGCCAAAAAAATGCATCTACACAATCACACCACACCATACACATACATAAAAACTGAAAACAAATTTGTAGATGCATTTTTTGGCAAGCATGTGGGCACACATGCAATGCAGTTTATGTGCAAATTTGGAAAAGAGGGAAAGGGAGAGAGCTTGAGTACCTGCGTCCTCCTCACGGCTTCCTGATCCAGCTGAGGTGGAAGAGAGCAGCTTTGCACTCCCCCTGTCGTGGTTCCGGCCACCATGCCTTCTTTACCATGATGGGCTGTGCCCTTCACACCATGAGCCAGGAGACATCCTTCCTCATTCTTGGTCAGATGTTTGGTCACAGCCAGAGGGAAGTGATCAGTAAGGCTGCAAGACTTAATGAACCCAGGAACCGGGAGGAGGAGGAGGTCACAAGAGAATGCTGGGAAAGGTCAAAGAGGAGAGAAGGGTCTCGGTCTGTCCTTGGGGTCTGTAAGCAGCACAGCTGATCCTGTGTTTCTATGGCTACTTCAGGGTATAAAGATCCTGGAGAATTCCTTGAGCCCTTGGAGAAGTGGGGTACTGTGTAGAGGGAGGAAGCTCTTAGGCAGGGTAGGAATTAGTAGAGAGAGGATCAGAGGTGGAAATTGGACTTGAAACTGGCCTGTTTAATTTGGACTGTATGATGTGGCTTTTAAACAAGCCTGTCCCCACACATGCTGTCTTGGGTTTCCAGACTCCGATGCCACCACATGACCCAGCTGCAGTTCCATGCCCTCTCCTTCCCATCTGACATCCTCTCTCCCCTTGCAGCCCCAGCCGAACGACCACTTCCTTGGCACCCACGCTGGAGTGCTCTGCCAATGGAGCTGAAGTGAGATTGATTTTGGAGGTCAGCCCTGCTGGAGATCTGAGGACAATCACGTGGCCTTCTCTGAGGAGGTCACTAGGTGTGTAGAGGGTAGAACTCCAGAAGCCACACAGCCCTTCTCTGGAAACACTCTTCCTAAACTAGTGAATTAGTCACTGACACCCCTGAATCAGTGAGACTGTGACCCCTATAGATGGGGTCCCTGACCTAGCTCCTTTCCAGGTGGACAGAGATGATGTTTTAGGAATTATTGAGATCATTGGCCAGTGAGTCTTAAGGGTTCAGGGTAGAGAGGGAGGGTGGTTGAAGAAATCCTCAAGCTGTTTTGGGGGACCATAAATCTAATAGGAAAGACTTCTGAATGACTCTCCTCGGAGGGTCCCAGGAGCCTGAAGGGGTCCATTTTCTGTTGTGGAGGTTGGGTACCTCATAACGAAGAGGACTTTGTTCCTCTTACAATTCTAAAGGCCAGAGGTGTAAGACTGGGTGGCCTCATCTGCCTGGAACCCGGTGAGACCCCTTGGCTACATCATTTTGTGGCATCATGGTACCCGCTAGAGGCAGAAATTGCATGGTGAGCTAGGGAGCCAGAAGAAATGGAGAGGAGGAGCCATGCTTCTTTCCTTCATGCCCAACACCCCATCTCTGAAGGGTCTCACCACCTCTTAGCACTGCCACACAATGGCAGTTCCATGCCCATCACAGCAGAGGCCACAGCATCGTCACCACTTAAATATCATTGGAAATAATCCATCTCCCCTAACACAAAGATTGGACTTGAGACTTAATGAGGTCTTGGCTAAGATGCTTAGCTTGGGGAATCCTGGCTTCAGTGTGTTGAGATTTAGCATTCTGGACCCTTCTCTAAGCACACTCACCAATGCATCTGTCTGCCCACGGCAGACGAAGGGAGAAGAGGAGGATCGACCAAGGGATGACCACTGACTAATTGAAAATTTGATTTTCTTTCAGCAGCCTGCGCCCTCTTGCTCCTGGGCAGGTAAGAACTGCTTCAGCCAGTCCCCATCTCAGCGCTTGGACCTCTGTCACAAGGGAGGGTGAGCCAGTGCCAGCTCCCTTGCTAGCAGAGGGCTCAATAACCCAGTCTCCTAAGAGAATTGGGGATGAGGTTTGTCCTTGTGGAATTTTAATAAGAGGGGGAAGAAGGGGGAAGAGAGAAACAGAGAGAGAGAGAGAGAGAGACAGGCAGACAGAGACAGACACACACAGAGAAAAAGACAGAGACACAGAGAGAGACATACACACAGAGACAGACAGACAGACAGGCACACACATACAGACACACACACACACACACACACACACACACACACACACACACACACACACACACACAATCTAGGTTTTGTAGCATTTCCAAACTCCAATTTTTCTTTCTTATCTTTATTTTTCCTTTCTCCGTTTTTTATGTGTGTGGTGTGTATGTTATACGCATGTGGAGGCCATTGATAATGTCATTCTCCTTCACATTTCCACCTTATTAATTAAGGCAGGGTCTTTCAATCAAACCCAGAGCTGGCCGATGTGGCTAGCCTTGCTAGCCAGCTTGATCTGGAGATCCCCTATTTCTGCCTTCCAAACAACCATCCAGATTTTTTTTTTTTGAGACAGGATCTCTCTATGCAGCCCTCATTTGGTAGACCAGACTGGCCTCATATACTAGACCTGTCATTTATGTGGGTCCTGGATATTTAAATGTCCATCTTCATACTTGTACAGAAAATGCTTTAATCTCTGAGCCAGCTCCCAAGTCCAGGCCTCAGTTCTTCCTCAGTAACACAGAGACCATAACACAAATCTGAGAGTTTTTCTAAGAACTCAGTGAGATGATATACGTAGAGCACATACCAACCACTCACTGAATGACAGCAATAGTAATTAGTATGAGAACATTTAAGTCTGGTAGACTGAGTGAACTGGGTTTTTGGGAAAATAAATGACTTGTACTGTTTGTTATTTGAAGCAAACAAACATCAAATGTGAGTAGGGTAGATACTGTTAAGCACACTGGGCAATCGGCTCCCAGCCTAGGACCATGAAAATATAGGACCATTTGCCTTGCTGGTGGCTCACATCTATCACTAGAGAATATTAACCAGTCACTGCTCTGTGCTGGCATAGGAGCAGAGGATTCAAGGGCCAATAGGCGATGTCCTTGACCCCTTGGAACAAATACAGAGAGATTTATGTGCAGCAATTAAATCAAGAAAGTCATTTCTGATGGTAATGATGGCTCTGGGAACATTTCCCCCCTCTTGTAGAATGCAGTTGCCAAGCCCTTGGGGGCTGAGGCCACCGTGCCTGCCTGTGCACACACAGGGCTCCTGGGTCAGTCTTCTGGCTGATCGCACCCTATAGCCTTTAGGTCCTCTGGGATACAGAGTGCCTCTGAATGTGGGAGAGCCTTGGAAGGTATCATTTCCCTCCTTCTGGGATCATGCTAGCAACACTTACATTTTGAAGGACTCCTTTGCCATAAAATTCAGATGTTTCCGCCCCACTCAATGCTTCCTTGTGTCTCCCACTTGGGCTGGCCTCTGTGCTGTTTGGAGGCAGTAATCGCTTGCAGAGTCCTTGGGAATTGCATGTTTATTAGTTAAACAGAAATATGCTAACTCCTTTTTTTCCCCTCCGTGCAGAATGGCATCTCTGGAAATATAACCAGCCAAGGCCAAGTGCCTGGGGGTCAGGAGCAGCACTGCCTGCCAGGTCTTCCAAGTTTGATTTGCTGCCAGCCAAAGCTGGCATTTCTGAGCTTTGGATGCGTGGCACAGGAAGCTAAGTGTACTCTGAGGTCAGGGATCCCGCTCTCTCTGGAAGCTACCAGTTACATGAGAGTGGGTAAGTCACTGCCACTCAGGCGCAGTTCCCTGAGCTGGGAAATGGGATATTTTGGAAGTTCTTGTGGAGGGAACACAAGGGAAGGTGACTGTTCTACTTAACTTTTAAAAATACATTTGTTTTTGTTTTGAATTATGTGTATGTCTGTGTTTCTGTGTGTCTCGGGGGAGGGGGTATGTGCGTATCAGTGTAGGTGTCTGTGGAGGTCAGAAGAGGCCATTGGATTCTCTGGGCTGGAGGGACAGGTGCTGGGGAGCCACTTGAGGCCGAGGAGCTGGACTTCTAACATGTTCCAGGCCTGGTCAAGTGAGCTCAGGACTGACCTCAGCTTTCTGGACTTCAGTCATTGTGATGAACATTGATCAACATATGTGACTAGAATGTGACAATATGATAGTAGTAGCTCATCCTCCTGAGTCCAGTATTCTCAGCACTGTCTCATTCATAACTATCTATATATGTATATACAGATATTAGAATATATATTCTAGTTTTTTTAATTTTGATTTTAATCTTCATCACCTGTTCAATTTCTCCCATTTTACAGACAGGGGGATTGAGACATAGTGATGAATCTTGGATTTGAAACTGACTTTCTCTGATTCCAGAGCTTATGCTTATATGAAAAATTAGTAAACAACCATAAAAAAATAACAAAACCATGATAATGGCAGTGGCGGTGGGTGCTGAAGAGATCCTAGCCCTATCATTTCCGGGGAGTACATGATCTGTCTGCTCTGCACACAGCCTGGAGCATAGGCATGGTTTCTACTCAGTAGAAGAGGAAAGCAAGACCTGGTGGGTAGCTTGTCTCCTCAAGGTTCCAGAGCTGGTGAGAGAAACAGCCAAATGCAGGCCCTGTCCTTTCTGAACCACAGACTGTCTTCACATGCAGGCCCATGTCTGTACCACAGACTGTCTTCACATGCAGGCCCATGTCTGTACCACAGACTGTCTTCATGTGCAGACCCATGTCTGTACCACAGACTGTCTTCACATGCAGGCCCATGTCTGTACACAGACTGTCTTCACGTGCAGGCCCATGTCTGTACACAGACTGTCTTCACGTGCAGGCCCATGTCTGTATCACAGACTGTCTTCACATGCAGGCCCATGTCTGTACACAGACTGTCTTCACGTGCAGGCCCATGTCTGTACACAGACTGTCTTCACGTGCAGGCCCATGTCTGTACACAGACTGTCTTCACGTGCAGGCCCATGTCTGTACACAGACTGTCTTCATGTGCAGGCCGATGTCTGTACCACAGACTGTCTTCACGTGCAGGCCCATGTCTATACCACAGACTGTCTTCATGTGCAGGCCCATGTCTGTACACAGGCTGTCTTCATGTGCAGGCCGATGTCTGTACCACAGGCTGTCTTCACGTGCAGGCCCATGTCTGTACCACATACTGTCTTCACATGCAGGCCCATGTCTGAACCACAGGCTGTCTTCACAGCCCCTGGAGATGGCTGTGGCAGCCATCTTCCTGAAAAGTGAGTGCTGGAATAGACAGGCTTGTTCATTGCAAACTAATGTCCCTTGAAGGGCATCACAGGCCTATATTTCTGCCTTTCTCCCATTTAGCCTTCTCTCAAGGACCAACACTTATGAAACCTCCTCGTCCCTCAGTCTGGTGGGAGCATTGGATGCTAGGACGATTTGAAAACCTACATTCTCTGTCTTTGGAAGGCTGAAATGGAAAGGAAAACATCAAAGTTCCCTGCTGCCAACAAGGAAGGCCTTGTTTGGAAGGAGCGAGGACTTCTTGGGAGAACCATGGAAGGGTGTGGAGCAGCTTCCCCTGAGGACTTGGTGAAGAAAGTAGCCAGTTGCTGCTGTGCTTTCAACCTTGTGGGTGTGGCTGACCCCATCACTGGCATCCACTGAGACCAGATTAACCATCATTCTCAAAAGAAAAACCATTTTTAGATATATGCGTGTTTCACCTACATGTATGTAAGTATACCTCATGAGTGCCTGCTGGCCACGGAGGCCAGAAGAGGTCATCAAAACCCCTGGTGCTGGGGTTGTGAACTACGTGGGTGCTCTGCAATAGTAACAAGTCCTCTTAACAGCTGAGGCATCTCTCCATCTCCTAATCACTATCCTTTAGAGACTATTATTGTTTTGAAGTTTGTATGTGTGAAACAGAGGAATAGAGATGGTTCATTCTGGAGTGATGGCCTGGGGACATAGATTAGGTTTCCTTAAACTCCATGCTGCAATGAGGTAGCAATTTCTTTTTTTCTTTAATTTATTTTTTACTTGAGTGCTCTGTCTTCATGTACACCTGCATGCCAGGAGAGGGCACCAGATCTGAGACACCTTGTGGTTGCTGGAAATTGAACTCAGGACCTCTGGAAGAGCAGCCAGTGCTCTTAACCTCAGCCATCTCTCCAGCCTCCCCTGACCCCTGAGGTAGCAATTTCATGAACCTTTTATAGCAACAGAACAGAGAGAGTCATAAAATAACACACTTTTCGAATACATTTGTGGGTGCATGGGTAGGAGGGTCACAGCAAAGCAGGAAAACTCTGCTGTAGGCCTTGGATGCTGACTGCATTATTAGCCCTTTGGTTGGTTGGGAATGAAGGGGTCTGTTGGTACATTCCAAATCACCTATCCAATGCTCTCAAACATGTTAGGTGAGGCACAGAGGAGGGCAATAAATGACTGTTAAGGGCACCAAAGATGGCCCAAGAAGATATGACTGTGGACTTGGTGGCATTCTGTCCTTTCCACATCCTGAAGCTCTTTTTAAAAAAATTTTTTGAGACAGGGTTTCTCTGTGTAGCCCTGGCCATCCTGAAACTCACTCTGTAGACCAGGCTGGCCTTGAACCCAGAGATCCAGCTGCCTCTGCCTCCCGAGTGCTGGGATTAAAGGTGTGCACCACCACCGCCCCTCTCATCCTGAAGGTCTAACCAGTCAATCATCTTTTTTTTTTTTTTTTTTTTTCCTGAGACAGGGTTTCTCTGTGTAGCTTTGTGCCTTTCCTGGATCTCGCTCTGTGGACCAGGCTGGCCTCGAACTCACAAAGATCCACATGCCTCTGCCTCCCCAGTGCTGGGACTAAAGGTGTGCGCCACCACCGCCCGGCCGTCAATCATTTTTTGCAGACACAGCTTCTTCCAGGAAGTTTTGCTTACAAGTATATGTGTACATGCATGCTCTTGGGTGTGGGAGTGGCCCATGTGTATCAGTGTGTGTGTGTGTGTGTGTGTGTGTGTGTGTGTATACACACGTGTGGAGGTCAGAGGACAACTTTGTGGAGTTGGTTCTTTCCTTCCACCTTTATGGGGTTCTGGGAATGTAGCTTAGGTCATTGTCAGGCTTGCTGGGCATAAAGGCACCACAAACAGGCCAAGACACTGGCTTACATTGTTGATAATGACTGACAAACATTTCACAGACATCGTCACTTACCTCTGCCTATTTGAGGGTGAAATCGACAGTCAGCCCTCCATATCAGTGGACTCAGATTCAAACAAATGAAGATTTAAAACTCTGAAGAAAAAAAAATCACATCTGTCTAGAATAATACACTCTAGAAGGGCTGGGGCGAGCTCAGGAAGTGAGATTCCTTCTGCACAAGAATGAGGACCTGAGTTCGGAGCCACAGCACCCTGTAAAACACTATGTGCCTGTCTGTAACCCTAGTGCAGGGGCCAGAAACAGAAGGAGCCCTGGGCTTACCTGCCAGCCCGTCTAGCCACTCAGGGAGCTCCAAGTTCTTTAAGAGACCCTGTCCACCCCCAATAGAGTGGTAAAGTGACTGATAAAGACACTGACACACAGTGCACAAGTACATCACACGTACAATAGGTATACCAACTGCTTATATAGTGCTTACATTGTGTTACATGTTCTAAAATGTAGAAACGACTTCAAGATATTGGAAAGTCTGGGGAGATGGCTCAGTTGCTCACATGCTTCCTATGCAAGCAAGAGGACTTGAGGTCCCTTCCCGGAACCCATACATAAAAGTTTGGCTTGAATGAACTTTAGCCTTTAATGGATGATCCAAATAACCTGGGTTTGGGAGTTTATATTTATATCTCAGTCCTAGAGAGGCAGAAACAGGTGGATCCCTGGGGTTCCCTGGCTAGCCAGCATAGCTGAATCAGTGAGATTTAGGCCAAGAAAGACCATGGCTCACAAACAAGGTGGATGGCACTTGAGGATGATAGCAAAGTTTGTTCTCTTGTCTCCGAACACAAGGACACACACACACACACACACACACACACACACACACACACACACACACGAGATATGCAGTAAAGACAGAAAAAACCTCTCTAAATAGGTTCCGGTGTGTTTTACAATGTACATAGGCTTAAGAAAGAAAGAAAAAGAATATTGACAGTCATAGAAAGAAATAGTTTAAAAATAATAAAGTCTTTAAAGAGAGAGTAAAAGTAATATAAAAGAAAATCCACATAAGATGGGAAATACACAGGGAGTCTGGATCCTGTCTGTATGTTATTGTGTTGATTTTGAATTTTTATTTGTTATTATTATTATTATTATTATTATTATTATTATTATTATTATTATTTGGTTTTTCGAGACAGGGTTTCTCCATGTAGCTTTGGTGCCTGTCCTGGATCTTACTCTGTAGACCAGGCTGGCCTCAAACTCACAGAGATCTGCCTGGCTCTGCCTCCCGAGTGCTGGGAGTAAAGGCGTGTACCATTACCGCTAGATTTATGATTGCCGATAAGCAAAAGCAGCTGCTAAGAGACATGGGACTGAAAAAGGGACTGATGGAATAAATCAGCCTAGGTATTTTAAGAATT